>NC_082652.1:90266668-90626668 GCF_028023285.1 Balaenoptera ricei | reverse complement strand
GGTTTGTTATTGCAACCCACCGGCTGATACTGGGTAAAACCCATGTGTTATAAGCCAAGTTAAGTAGACACTAGTTCCTGCAGATTTTTAAACCTGTTAAGTCTCCCCCTCCGCCCCCGCTTGTACATTCATACACACATGCACCCACGTGGATACAAACTACCCTTGGATGAGGAATGTCCGACATTTGAGATAAAAATATCTGTGTCACTTTTGCAATCTTAGTTTCGGGGGTTAGATCTGATTGGGGAGGGGCACTGCGCAGCTTTTATATTTTGGTAATTAATGGGTAAGTGGACAACAAGTAAAAAAATTTATTAAAATGTATACCTTTAATAAAAATTTAATGATGGACTTTGCTCATTACACAAAAAAATGTGTCAAATATTTAATCTGGTCCCTCTGTGAAAAGTGAATTGATTATTTGGTCAATACAAACAATTAGGGAGAAAATTGACACGATGGAACTGCAGATCTTTCTAGCTGGGTTATAAAAAGAGGTCTTCATACATCATGCCAACGTCTCCAATTCAATTAAGTCCCTCGGCATCCCCACCCAGAAGTTTAAAATGTTTATGTGCTCTGGGAATTTGACCCTCTGGTTTCCAATATATGTGTTCTTTCCCGATGGGAAACCCGTAACAGTCTTGCAGAGGCCACTTACAACATTCATGGAAAAACACGAAATCTTGGCCAAAATAAATAAAATGGCTTAGTTCGTGCAACTTGCACGGGACAGACTAAGGGCAGAAGGCGCGGGCAAGGCGTTGTGGGCACGGGGGCCAAGAGCCTGGGGCGCAGGATGCCCTGGGCGCCCCCCGCCCGGCGTTGGGTGCCCTTGAGGGTGCCCCGGCGGCCAGGGCTCCCCGCCCGGCCCCGGGCCCGGGCCGGGGCCGTGCCCCGCCGCCCCGGCCGCGATCGGGGTTGATTCGTACCACCTTGCAAGGAAGTGAACGCTTCGCACGGGAAGGGGAGGCGCCTGCGCCGGCTGCCGGGCGCCGCGCAGCTCTGAGGACGCCCCGGGCTGCCGCCGGCTGTGGGCCGCGGCGATCGCGGGACGCGCGGGTCCCCTCGCCGCCCCCCTCACCCTTTTAGAGGAGTCAAATCCGGCTTTTAGACCGTGGGGAGGGTGGGGATATCCGGTGCCTCCCGGGCGCCGGGAGGAAGGGGGAGGGCGGAGAAGATCCTTGGCCAGTCTGCGCCGAGCAGATTCAAACCAAAACAAAAAGATTAAAGGAGCAGTGGCCGGAGCGGCAGCGATCCCCCCGGCCCGGACCCCGGGGGTGGCGCGCCCGGGAACCGCGGGGGCTGCGCTGACTCCCCGCGCTGCCCGCTGCGGGGCAGGAGGGGGGGAGCGGGCGCCAGGCGTAGTGGGGAAGGGGGGGGAGCCGAGGGGAGGGCGCGGGCCGGAGGAGGGGCGGACCCGCCCGCTCCGCCCGCCGCGCGGAGCCGAGCCGAGCGGCCGGGGCTGGGCGCGACCCCGGCCAGCGGCGGCGCAGAAAGCAGGCGGAGGCGCGGGCCATGCTGCGGCTGGCGCTCGCCGGGGCCCGAGCCATCGTGGACATGTCGTACTCCCGCCACTTCCTGGACTTCCAGGGCTCGGCCATCCCCCGCGCCATGCAGAAGCTGGTGGTGACCCGGCTGAGCCCCAACTTCCGCGAGGCCGTCACCCTGCGCCGGGACTGCCCGGTGCCACTCCCCGGGGACGGAGACCTCCTCGTCCGGAACCGGTGAGCCCGGCGCGCGCCCCCCGCCCCGGCTCCGGCCCGGGCCCCGGCCCCGGCCAGCGCTGCGCAGCTCCCGGGCTGTCCCGCGCCCGCCCGCGTCCCCACACCCGTCGCGCGCTCGGGCGCACAGCCTGACTTTGCGAGGTCCCGGGAAGTTGAACCCGCCGCCATCTGGCGAAGGCGAATGTAATGTGACTGTTGCTGGTGTGAATATCCGATGGCACCGAACGTCCTCAAAACTGAGGGTTATTTTAATTTGGGATTCCCCTCCCCTCCCCCAGCCCTCCCTCCTCCCCCTCCCGCTCCCGAAATAAAACCGACGGGACCCAGAAGGGGAGGCTCCCCGCCCTGCCCACCCGCGCGCACCCACGGCTCCTGCGTTCGCATAATCTTTAGGGTGGAGCGGGAACAGCCTGGACACAAACTGCGACATTTAGGTAACGTGCTTTGGAGGAAGGAGGCCGGGGACCCGCTGGCTTTTCCCGTTCGCTCCAGGTTGGCAGCCGCCTCGCAATGGCGGAGCCTGTCGTTGGGTGTGTCGGTGTGCGCCTCGCCGGTGCCGTCTGCGTGTTGTCAGTGCTGTGTGACTGTCGTCTGTGCCCTGCAGCGTACCGACGGGCGCGTGGCGCGCGTCCCGGGCGGCTGGGCAGGGGCCGGGGTGGGAGCGTGGCTGCATTGGGCCGCACGTTTTGCAGACCGTCGGGTGACACTCGGGTCGTTGCCCGACCTTCGGACTGCCTTTTCCACCTCCACACTTCCCACCTGAGGGTGTTTCCACCTCACTAATCTTTAGTAACTGCTGAAGCAACAGGAAGGAAGGGACCTCACTCTTCGGAGCCGTGCCCGCGGGTCTGCCGGGTGGGTCCCCTGGCAGCCGGACTTGCAGGCGGGCCGGTCCCCGTTCCTCTATTCCCTGGGCAAGAGCAGGACTCGCCCGCCCGCTCAGTCCCATCTGAGGGGTTCCAGTGTTGCATATTTCAGGTTGAATAGTACTTTCGAAGGGAGAAGTAAGTTCTGGTTGTAACCATGTTGTAAATGGTGTGCTAGAAAAGACCAAGTCCCCTGCGAGGGCTGAAGGACAAAATGCATCTTATCTAAATAGCTTGGGGTAACGCTTAAGTGTCCATTTTAGAGATTCATATCAGCCTTCCAAACAAGGCTGGAAGACTTCGGAATTCTGATCATGACATAAAACTTCTGGGGACCTGTTGGAAACGTAGAAATTGAGTCAGCCAAGGGCGGGATTGAGTGGAGGCTGGGGATGAGGTGGCCGCGGGGAGTGCCTTAGACGGTGGGCCGTGTGTGTCCTTTAAAAAGTTTGCACTGATGGAAACTGGGCTGCAGAGGACTTCTTCATCGTGCCGCGAAACGCTAAGGCTGTCTGTCGAGATCCGGACACGCGTCCTGCCAAGTTAAAAAGAAAGGCGTGTGTGTTCACGCAGAACATACAGAACACACGAGTGATTTGCTGGAAGTCGAGATGAGACTCAGACTGAAAAGCCTCCAAACAGACTTAGCAGGCAAAGTTTCACCCAGGCTTTTTTTTTTTTTTTTTTTCTTTTTCTTTTTTCCGATGCACTACACTGGTGATGGTGAACACTGATGTACACACACCCACGACTGCTTAGAAAAATAATACCTTTTGCAAACAGGGTGTGAAATGGGGAGGGGGCGACTGAGCCGGGCAGGCAGGGGAAGGTGTGAAGTTCCAGCATTCCCAGCAGCAGAGAGATGGGCCCCCCGCCCGCGCCGTCCTGGAGGCTGCTCCGGCCCGCAGCACCGGCTGCCCGGCCTCCCCGCCTCCAGGGTACCAGCTCCCCCGGTTGTGGCCCCCTTCCCCGCGTTGGGTAACCGGGGCCGGTCCCTGAATTGGGTGGTCGGAGTTCTGGAGCACCGGCTGCCATGTTGGAAGCTCCTCAATTTGGGTTGCTTTAAGATCCATGCCTCTATCTTCCATCCCCATATGACAAAAATCCCTTTAATATAAACAGTATATTTATATTAAACGCTTAACCTCTAACTTCTACTTTGAAATCCGCAACAGAAGAATGGCGCGAGTTTTCTGCTTGTGGGGAGGGGCTGAACCTTTGCTTCTCCCTCTCCTTACTCTGTTGGAAAATCTGCCCCCACCCCCAAATTGTGGGAAGATCCTTTATTTTAGCAAACGTTGTCAGTAAGGGTGGCATTTTACCAGTTTTTTTTTTTTTTTTTTTAAGAATAGAGACTTAGTAATTCGCTGCAAGTTAGTTCATTTTAATCCTAGACCAAATCGCCCCCAACAGTATTAACTGCATGAAAATTTTGTGCAAGAGCTTCTTATTTTTATCGTAATAAAATCTGCTCTGGAATGAATGGATTCAGCCCAAATTCACTTGTTTGGAAAGGTGTTTGGGGGTTTTAATTGTGCTCCGTCTGACTTTTTCTTTCAGTGGAACCTTTTGTACGTCTCATTCCATTTTAACAGAAAATACAAATTCTTTATTCACGGTGAGGGAAGTGCTTTTTAAGCCAGACATCGATTTAAGATAATCAGGTTTACCATTTAGGAAAGGTGTGAGAAGGGGAGCCTAGAATCCCTCCAGAATGTGCCATCGGTGTTCCTTTATCCAGTTCTCACCTTCCGGTTTCAAACATACGAGGACGACCTCGCTTCTCTTCCTGGATGCCCAGCCCGAAGAAAAGAAAAGAAAAAAGGAAGAAAGACACCCTCTGGTTAAGTCAGTTCGCGCGCTATTTTTAGCTTTTTCTGTAAGATAGTGACACATTATTTCGTTTCCAAATATTTCTAACGATTTTCTGCTCAAGTGTAAGATAATGGAGCAAAGAGTTTGTAGGAATGGCAAACAGAAAATGGGGGATGGGGAAGGCGTTTTTGATAAACCGTTTGTTGCTCACGGGAGGTTCACTATTTCTGCTGATTCTCCAGGCCAAGATTTTTTTCCTTCATTCTTCCTTTTTCTTTTTCTTTTTCTTTTTTTTTTTTCTTTCTTTCTTTTTTTTTTTTTAAAGGGAAGGTCTGGTTTGGACGACTTTGTCTCCCAGTATTGAAGGCTTTTGCTCTGGACTTGAGTTTTCGGGTTTGGTTTTTGTTCAGAGAAAAGCCTTTCCCTCCCCTCTGAGGGCTGCCCTGTTTCACAATAAACATGACGAAGGGGTTCATCACTTTTTAGTGTAAATAAACCGAGTGACTCTGGAAGGGTATATATTTGGGGAAAGCCCGCACCGCCGCATTCTTTTTCCTGGGGTTCCTCGATTTTAGTCTTTTGAGTGGGTCTGCCCGTCGGATCGCTAGACCCCTGCACTCATTAAAAGCACGTATTTGAAATTAAAGGGGGGTACAAGGCGAGGGTCCAAACGCGCGTCTTCCCTTTCTTCTTTTTCTCGCTCGCTCGCCCTTCCCGTCCCCTGCTCCCCCTAACCCGGCCCCCTTGCCCATTGCGCCGGCTGCTCTTGAACTTGTTTCTGACGGAGCCGAAGGCGCGGTCTCCCGACCCTCGCGCAGCTCTTCCCAAAGCCCAGGTAAGAACCTAGGCGCGTCCGGGCAGTGGCGGGTGCCCACCAGCCGCGGCGGCGGCGCAGCGTCAAGGCGGGGGTCCAGGGAGAGGTGGGGACGCGCACCAGGGGCTGGGCGACCCTGGAGAGGGCGAGGGGCGCGGAACCGAGTAGGAGCTCGGGATTCCTTCACCAACAACGCAGGCTCTTTAGAGGACGGCAGGGTGGGGTGGGGAGACACGAAAAATGGGGGTGCCTTTGAGGCCAAGGTCACGGTCTGGCCGCTGGCGGCTTCTGTCCCGCGGCCTCTGCGCTCCGGCGCGCCGTGTGCTCGGGGCTCCCCTCGCACTTGACCACCCCTGGGCCCGAGCTCCGCTGCCGGTGCGAGCTGGGCGCGCCCGCCGGGACCCCCGCTCGGCCCAGGGAGGCCGAGGTCACGGTCGCGGGCCTGGGCGGCGACCCGCGCGGCCCCAGCCCGCTCGGGGAGTCGGACTCACTGATGGCGTCTGGGTGGTGGCGGTGGAGAGGCCGCGGGGCGGCGGAGGCCGGGCACCTCCGAGGAGAGACACCCCCAGAAGCGCCGGTTTCGGGCGCCCTGCAGGCTCGCCCCGGGCGCACCGAGGGCGCCGCAGGGAGCCGGAGACGTGGAGTGGGCGCGCGGCGGGCCCTGCGGTCTCCTGCCACCGCTCCAGCGCTGGCCGGGCTCCGTCGCAATGTTTGATTTGGGCTTTTCAGCAAAGCCCCCGTGGTAAACTCAAGCTGCCGCGGGTGGGCTGCAGCCACCGCAGCTCCCGGCAGAGCCCCCCAGCACGCGCGCACACGCACGCGGGTGCCCTCTCCCCGCCGCTTTCCTCCCGGGCGTGCGCCCTGCTCGGTCCCGCCACCTCTCCCCGGGAAGTGGCCACCACGGCCCGGGGCGGCAGACAGCGGGGGTTGCGTTTTCCTCCAGCGGCGCCTTCCCGCTCGAAGCCCCCCCCCCCCCAGGGCACGCCCGTTCCGAGGGGGGGGCGACCCGAGGGGCCAGCTCCCACCGGGGCGTCCCTCCGAGTCCAAGGCAGGGGCTCCCCGCAAGGGAAGGGCCTCTACGGTTGGGAAGGCAGAAACGCCAGCCGGATGGGGGCTGGGGGGAGGAGGGGGATGAGACGGGAGGGGCGAGGGCCAAGGGATGAAGAGAAGGGAGCTGGCGATCCGCCCTGGCCCCCAGCCTCTACGGCGCAGCCCGCCACTCCCACCCCCGCGGACGCCTCCCTGGAGTTGGCTTTGCGGCCTCGAGCAGGGCACCAAGAGGTGCTCCAGCTGGGCTCTGCGCTGGCAGCCCTCCGTGAGGTCCAGAAGCACGCTCTCAGGAAGCTGGCCCCTTTCTAAAAATGACTAGGCCTGGCGAGTTGGGTAAATTGAAAGGAAAGGTAGGAGCCCCTCCCCCCCACTCCAAAAAACAGACCGTGGGCATCTTGGTATTAAAGGGCAAATGAGAAGCCACCAAAAATCATCGTTCCCGCTCCTCGTCACTGTGTGTCACGTATGGGTATGGAATTCTGTAGCGTGTTAGTGAGGCTGTGTGTCTGCTAACCTCTGAAAGCGGCTGGACATGCCCGAAGGAAAGTGTTTCCTGCTTTCCTATTTCTACAGGATGTAGAGAGCTTTCGATGGTGTAGATATACAGGGCACAATCATAAGGGGGCATTTGTAAGTGCAAAGCATTGTCTATAATACAGTGGAAGTGGATCCTTGCATGGGGCAGTTTGAGGTTTATTAAGTTAAATTAAAAGTAAATTATTTTAAAATGGCCTACTTTACCAGCTTTCCTCCTGCCACCAGATACCACCACCTTTTCATTTCATTACAGGTGGAAATGACATTTTTAGGGTCCTCCGTTACGTGTCTCAGCCACCTCCTGACATCCTTAGGAGACGGCTTTTTTCCTTATGTATCAGGATATTTTTGTTATGAGGTATACCGAGATGAAAAAAAGCTGGTAAAAATACCAGCCTCGCAATTAAATTGACTCTGGATACCAAGTGAAAATAATCATCTGGTATTAATCAAGTACGTCTCTGCTTCTTGTTGAGGAAAAATATAGTGCCGACTTGCTTTCCTTTTCATCTGGGAAAGACTGTAAAATGTTGGATGTTCCATAAAAATCTCTCTACCCTTATGAGACAATTTTTGTTCAGTTAATCAAAATGCATATTTTCACGCTGGACATAGTTACATCAGAAAGAAAATTTGCTGCAGCCTCGCTCACACTGAAACAACCCCTGCAGTAACGTGTAACAGCCAGTGACCTTGCACGTTACATCAATCTTTAATAATATCATTGTCGTTACTATTATTATCTGAAGTGTTAAATTGTTGCCAGAATCAATACACGTCTACTTCTTTGAATTTATTTTATCCCACTGTTGTTTTTAACATCTTTGTTAAGAGGCCAATTAATTTCCAACTCATAGCTCCAGTGAAGTTTGTGTATAAGAGGGCTTCCTAACTTTTTTTTTTTTTCCTCTTTTGAAAGGAATCGGAGGGGGATAAATGGCATGTGAAATACGTAGCTTGCTGTTTAGAGGGATGTGAAATTATTCCTAAACTTAATGAAAGAATAAAATACACCAAAACTCTAACAAATCACTGTTGAAATCATACTTGTTTGATTTCTCTCCTTTTTTTTTTTTTTGAACTGAATATCAGGACCGTTTTTTTCAAATTCTATCAGAATATATAGCTTCACCACCCACCGTAGTCACCAGAATTAGAGGAATTTTTCTAAGTGGGATAGAAAGGCCTTGACGAAGAAAACATCTGAATGTATTTGTGTTTGTTTTCTTCTAGATTTGTTGGTGTTAATGCATCTGACATAAACTATTCAGCCGGCCGCTATGACCCTTCAGTCAAGACCCCCTTTGACGCAGGTTTCGAAGGTGTAGGAGAGGTGGTGGCCTTGGGCCTCTCCTCCAGTGCCACATTCACAGTTGGCCAGGCTGTGGCTTACATGGCACCTGGCTCTTTTGCCGAGTACACAGTGGTGCCTGCCAGCATGGCCATTCCCGTGCCGACCGTGAAACCCGAGTATCTCACCCTCCTGGTGAGTGGTACCACGGCCTACATCAGCCTGAAAGAGCTTGGAGAACTATCAGAAGGGAGGAAAGTTCTGGTGACCGCAGCAGCTGGGGGGACCGGCCAGTTTGCCGTCCAGCTTGCAAAGAAGGCCAAGTGCCATGTGATTGGAACTTGCTCTTCTGATGAAAAGTCTGCCTTTCTGAAATCTCTTGGCTGTGATCGTCCCATCAACTATAACGGCGAGCACGTGGGTGCTGTCCTGAAGCAGGAGTACCCCCAGGGTGTGGACGTGGTGTATGAATCCGTCGGGGGGGCCATGTTTGACTCGGCTGTGGACGCCTTGGCTACCAAAGGGCGCTTGATAGTAATTGGGTTTGTCTCTGGCTACCAAACTCCTACCGGCCTGTCCCCTGTGAAAGCAGGAACACTACCAGCCAAACTGCTGAAGAAATCTGCCAGCGTCCAGGGCTTCTTCTTGAACCATTACCTTTCTAAGTATCGAGCTGCCATGGACCACTTGCTTAAGATGTATGCGAGTGGAGAGCTGGTTTGTAAGGTGGACCTTGGAGGTCTGTCTGCAGAGGGCAGGTTTACCGGCTTGGAGTCTGTCTTCCGGGCTGTCGATTATATGTACATGAGAAAAAACACTGGAAAAATTGTTGTTGAATTACCTCACTCTGTCAACAGTAAGCTGTAAAAACAGAACAATGGCATAAATAAAAGGAGAAAGAAAGTGGACATTTTATGCCCCAGACTTACTCAAATCAATTTATTTTCAGTTAGTAACGGAGATAATATTTTTAAAAACAAAAGTAAGTTCTAATGAATAGATTTCTCTTTCTCTTTTCTTTATTTCCGTTCTTTTTTTTTTTTTTTCCTCCTCCCTTGCAAAAAAAAAAAAATGTGCTAATAAAACTTCCCTCAATGGCACAGAGGTAAAACCTTTACATTCAATTCTTTACTCATGGACGGTCTCATTCCAGATTTTATTGTCCCAGGGAACTAAATTAATTCCTGATGCAAGATCTGATCAAATCAGTATGTCTTCAGCTTGATGAGATTTTAAAATCGGTCTTGAAAATAGTTCATGAGTTCTTTGCTTTGGAAGAGTTTGCTCTGATGCTAGTAAGTTGTTAATAAATGAGAGATATAGCAAAAGTCAGCCATTTCTCAGGGTTCATATTCTCAGGAAATGGCCCTTCTTTTTCTATAAATCACCAGCCAACTATCTAAATAGAAATTTGGAGGGATTCTCCCAAAACTTTGACTTTGTTAGATTATTAGAAAAAAAATTAGGTGAGCACAGACCTCTTTTAAAGAAGCATCTCTCATTTAATGGCTTTTATGTGCGGTCATCCCAGTGAGGCACGTGTAGGATGGAAAATTTCTCTCTTCCCTGAAGAAGAAAAATTAGTGTTGAAAACTTATATAGACAAAAAGCAGGTCTGGGAAAGGGAAACTGTAGAGATTCAGGGGACTTTAAAAATTTAATACAGGCACGGGAAAGGGAAAATGATGTGCTCCATCCACAGTGAGGGTCTGCATAACAAAACACGGGCCATACAGGGGAAAGCACTAGTAGGTACCTAACAGCACCCTTCATAAGCCTAAGGAGGGTATGTCAAATAGCATCGTGCAAAGCAGGGACCAAAATGATCTAAAATGATTATGCTTCGTGTTAGAGACTTTTGGAAGGTGTGTTTCATCTCTGATCGTGGAAGTAGTACAGCAGCCACTGATGCTCTCTTCCCATTTTACTTCTCCACGTGTCCCGGTGGAATGAGATGCCTCTTGTCACTATCGCCTGATGCCACAGACACGAAAGTAACGAGTCCCGCGCCTTCCCCTCTGAATCAAGCCCGCAGCTGATCCGCCTTCGTTCTAACCTTCAGCTCACCAAAGGCTGCTCCGGTTTTCATCATTAAGGTGCGAATGCCATCGTGCCTTTCTAATGAAGGCAGAGCCCGCCAGAGTATTTTTCAAAGCCTTGGGTTTCGGCGTCTCTAACATGCTAAATAAATAGACACGCAATTAAAGATGCTCCAGGAAACTTGGTGACCATATTTAATTTTGCTTTCCTTCTGTCTGAGCGGCAAGGCAATCCTACTGCTGAATAGCTGTTAGTATCTATTTTACAAGATTTACTCATTTTCAGGTACCTAATGTAGCTGCTAGCATGCATGCACAACAATACAATTTATATGGTAAATGGGACCAAATAATGGCTTCACTGAATGTTATGGCTTCACTGAAGGGAAATGTCACGGTAAATAGCTACCAAATTATGGATCATGCCGAAGTGTCACAACTGCACTAAAGACAAATAGCACTGGAGGCTACTGCCACTGTGACGCTTTTGAGTTATGAAGAAGGGGAGCAGCCTGATGGGAGGCTCTTTGTGTCCTCATTATAGCAAAGGGTTACTAGTTCAGGGTACCAGAGAAGCTGGTCCAGTGTGCCGCTCCGTTATTAATCTGTCCCTTTCAGACCTCACAGCTGTAGCAAAACGGAAGGAGACTTTGCCTACCTTTTCGATACACAAACAAAGGGGAGGGGACAGGTTTTATGAATGTAAGTGCAAGGGAATGACCGGTAGTGGCGAAACGTGTAATCAAATCATCTCATCAAAGAATATGATTCAATTTAACATAGTATCTGTCTGATAGGCTTAGTTGCTTCCTATGCAGCTAGATGTGTGAAGTCCAAGCAATCACGCGTTTTCTTCTTCTGTCGAGACTTGAGTAGTAAGGACATCGCCAACTAAATTGCTTCTTCTAAACTGAAGTGCATCCCGGTTTCCTCTCGTTTTAATGGGAGAGTAATAAAGATGAAAGACCAACATTTTAACTGATGGATCCCTTAAGCTACAGAATAGAAATTGATTATGTTTTGAAGGCATATACTAAATTCAGCAATGTTAAAAAAAATGCAAACACCCAGGTTTAAAATAAAATATAATCTGAAAACCCTGCTCTGTCTTTCCCCACACTAAGAAACTACAGTGCATGCTGTTTTCATTTATTCTTAGAAAACAAGCATGAAAGATTCTGCCCGTTCAGATAATGCCAAAAATATGTTTAAACTTTTTTTTTATTCTTCTGAAAAATGATTTGTAAATTGAGGGTCATAGTTCAGCATCAGTTTCATCTTCTGGGATTATCGTTCAAGACCAGCCTCTAATGGGAGGTGAAATGGTGCAATGCTCTCACCACCTTTCTTCTGAACTGTATTACATATCACAAAAAGTACATCCATAATTCAGAGCAATTGTCAGTCTTTGTTTTAGAGACGGGGCCAGGGCTGAACAATCACGGTGGATGAATTATTTCTGGGTTCTTAGGGTGGCCTTCTCTGCACATTAGCCTTGAGGTCTCTGGCTGGGCGGATGGAGAGCCTTGACTCCAGTAAGTATGCCAAGAAACAAGGGAGTCCCAACTCTTCCTTCCTATTCCATTGTGACTTCTAAAATGCCAAATGCTCTTCTTTCCAATTTGTCTCGCACGCAAAAAATACCAACAATGTCATTTCAGGTCCCTTTGATGATAACTTCCGCTGTTGACCGACTTCAGCATTAAAAAAAAAAAAAAAAAAGATCAGGGAATAGTTTGCAAAGAAATGACACAGAAGTTTTGCATGACATGTTCTATAAATTGTTATATGATTTCATCTGAATGGAGTTTCTCAGGAGTAGAATGGAGCATCTATGAATGGTCATTAGTATTACATTCAGTATTTATCTAATGAAAGCGCAGTGACAAGTAGCTGCTTCTTATTAAAATGAAAATCTTGCATTATGTGCTTAAGGAACAGTCCAGCTAATGAGGATGTAATGTCCTCAGTACAACCCAGACCTTCTTTTTGTGTGTTTGCCACCACAAGATGCTGGAAACTTGACAAATGATATCATTTAAGATATGCCTGCCGTAGGGACCTGCTTTTTGGCTTCCTGTTTCTGGCTTTTATTTGGGTAACATTTATAATGGCCACCTGACTTGTAATGGGTAACGTTTTAACCCCTTCATAGAGCTCCCAATTAGCGTGAATTTACTACCGTCAGGATTTCCTTTAAAATGGGGCAGGGAGTGCTCAGTACTGAAGATATTTTTCTTGATCACTTGACCACATGTACATATGGGATAAATACCATATTTTAGATTTGTATAAAAACAGATGAGCAACGTGCAACTTTCAGAAAATATATGATAGGCAAAGACCAAGCACGATCAACTGTGGATAATAATTTCCTACGGGTTACAATGCAAGTTTTATGAATGTAGCCCAGGTGCCAACGGCCTGATTTGATGAATTCATAATTACTGTTCTCTATACTTTCCATTCTCTTGTTTTATTCAATATTATTTGTTATTTATAATACTTACTTAGAGACAAAATTTATGCAAACTTTATTAGTTAATTTTGGGGTTTGTTGGCAGTTTTTTTTTAAGTTAGATTTTCTGTAACTAATTTTCTAGTTGTGGCCCAGAATTATGATCATATTTCTGATCATATTTCAGAAGTCAAAATGTAAAACTCTGGATTCTCAATACCATTGGTGTGGGCATTTTAACCTTGGAATTCCATTTTTTAGTAGACCTGTAGCATCATGTTATTCAACTTATAAAAGGAAGAATGTTTGATATGAGAACCTTATTGCTGTTACCATGAGCAAACTGTGGAACATAGGCAAAAAGAAAAGTGCTATACAAAATAAATAATATTTTCCCAGTATGTATTAGTTCAAGTAATTTTTGATAGTAGAGAGTTGATATTCCAAAAAAGTCAAATAAGGTGCATATTTCAATTCTGTATGCTTTAGTCTTCTGTATAATTCTTTCTCCAGATCTGAGTAGCTAATGAGATGTGAAAACAAGACTAAAAGTGGCCGAGTGTAAATACTGTCTTAGCATCTATTCTTTTTTTCATAATTTTTATTGAAATATAGTTGATTTACAGTGTTGTGTTAGTTTCAGGTGTACAACAAAGTGATTGACTATATATATATGTATACATATATAAGAATGTATATATATACATATATATATGTATATGTACACATTCTTTTTCAGATTCTTTTCCATTGTAGGTTATTACAAGATATTGAGTATAGTTGCCTTTGCTATTTGGTAGGTCCTTGTCAGCAGCATGGATGGACCTAGAGATTAACATACTAAGTGAAGTAAGTCAGACAGAGAAAGACAAATATCATACGATATCACTTATATGTGGTACTAAAAAAGGAACTTATTTACAAAACAGAAATAGACTCACAGACATAGAATACAAACTTACGGTTACCAAAGGGGAAAGGGGGGGGGTGATAACTTAGGAGCTTGGGATTAAAAATATACACACTACCATATATAAAATAGATAACCAGCATCCGTTCTCGATAAGATGATCTCGCTCACTGTAGACCTGCCCTTCAGCGCTTGCTCAAAGCATCCCGGGAGGCACAGATACCGCTGGGAAGCGAGTCTTGCATCTCTCAAGCGGTAGGGTAAGTACTCCATGGAGTATAGTTTAGGGAAACCAATACATGCCTCATGTACTGGGAAGCAAGGGGCAAAAGTACAGATTCCAACGGCCCCCCAAAGCAAGAGTTTCCCTTGAAGGGCACTATCTGACAGTGTCTTTATGCCAACATGAAATAATAATTAAAACACCCCCTGCTGACTGGTGGTAACATCCAATACGAAAGATGGATTTGCGCTTAGACCTCAGGAAAATGGTCCATAAATTGTCAGCTACTGTTGTGCCTTACCCTCTCCACGTAAAGAGCTGAACCGTATCTTAGAATGACCAGAGTGAGTGGTCTCTCTGGCCGGTGGGAGATGCAGAAGCATGTTTAGGGAAGAAAGAGCATCCAGCTTGGAAGTCTTTACCTTGCCCTGTGTGTGCCGGACCCCGGGGGAGGGGCGGGCAGCAGACACACACCTGGAGGGAGCCTGGGACACGCTCTGCCTGGCACAGATGAGAAGACTCTATTGTCCTGTAAATGGTAAAATTTGGGATTTAAGGGACCCTGTGGTTCTACCCACTTTATCTTTATAAATGGAGAAAGCGAGATCCAAGAAGATTAGGTGCCTTGTCCAAGGTCACAGAGAATGAAACCAGAGCACAGGCAGATTTCTTCCCAGGGTACCAGGCCGTCTCTGGTTTTTTTTGTAAGTTGCCGAGGTCCTTCCCTAGATGCCTGATTGAAAGTGTCATAGAATAACAACTGGCCTCTGTTATAAATCTTTTGTTGGATGAGGTGGTGACCAAACCAAGAAGAATATCACGGTTCTGACCACCGAAGTGTGTTCCACTCAAGACACCCTTTAATCCAGCACAAGTTAGGCGTCCAGATCATTTGATTCTGTGTCATCAAAATATCACACAGCCTTTTGGGAAAAAAAAAAAAAAAAAAACACTCAACAGAATTAAGGGCTGAATGCCCACAGTTTACTTTTAATGCTACAAAGAAGGTCTCCTCTCCTATCAATGTATTCTTGTATGTCAAATCATGAAAATCAAATAGAGGAAAATTTTATCATCACGTGTTGAGTTTTTCTCCCCAGAGTATTTCACTTGCTTGTGTTATTGCCTATAGAACGTGGACGTTTGTAACAGCAAAATATCTAGAAACTGAATTGGCCGTTCCACCTGAAATGGAATTCTGAATCCGGCAGCTTCGAGCTGCGGTGGCCGGCCGCGCACACCGGCGGCAGGAAGTGCTGTAGGGTGAGGGGGGTACGAGTGGGGAAAGACAGCGGCGGGTCCACGTCTCCTGTTCACACGGCGAGAATCTCATCCTCTGTACAACTGACGGATCATAATTAAGGCTCGGAAGCAAGCCCTTCAAAACCACACGACATTGAATATTCCTGTCTTTCTACATCATTTCTGTCTTCCTTGAACTCATGCATAACAAGCGTAAACTTTCAACTTTACACGAACAAATCCTTTCCCAACAGAAACAGCTTCTTTTAACATTGAAAAACCCTTTGCAGCAACAGCAAGAATGTCAAAGGCAATCTCATTTCGTGGAAAACCTCATTTCTCACCAGGGGACTGAAAGCAATAGTGGTCCCTCTGTATGTTGTTGGAATTTACATTTGGAAATTGAATTGTCTCCTTGAGGGTTTTTATCGAAGTAACTTTTGGAGAATTACTTACATCCGGGTACATCGGGTACGCGGAATGAGGTTGCGCTGACAGAGCCCTGGTGTCCCCGCAGCTGAAAAACAGCTCATTCTCTCAGCAGTAAAAATAAAAGTGCTGTCATTGTCATTACTGAAGAATATTTATAGTGTCAACTTTTGCATATACTTTCTGTAACCTCTTGGAACATGCTTACTAATTTGTTAGAGTACAATGTCACTATCTTCACCTCTTTCCTTTCAAATTGATAAAGACAAATGATGCCCATTTTACAGATGGGAAAATGCAGCACAGAAAAGTGACTTTCCTAGATCACTTAGTCACTGGTTGAACAGAGACCGGGGTCCAAGGCTGTTTTCCACTGGAGAGTGCTGTGTCCCCAGCTTTCTTGTGCACACGCTCACCTGTTGCAATGCGTGTCCTGACTCAGCAGGTCTGGGCAGGGCCTGGGAGTCTGCATTTCCCAGGTGCTGCTGATGCCAGACCCGCACAGTGAGCGGCAAGGTCCTGAATCTCACTGCCTTTGAAGAGAGTCCCATCCTGCGAGATGCAGTTTTCTGAAGCATTTCTGAGCAACCCGGAGGTGACCTAGGTACGAATTACAAAACAAGCGCTTGATGGAGTATGAAAATGATGCCTTTTATCCTTGCATTTTCAACTCCCTTACACTGACCATCAGCTGTGGCGTCCACCACCTGTCTGCTACCAGAGCACTCTGGTGGCAAGGGTTTTCACCCGGTTCTAAGCGGGGCAGAAGGAGATGCAGAAAGGGGACAGGAGTGTCCTGGGGCCGCTCAGCAGAAGGTGATGGTAAACCCTCTACCTCTACATTCACCGCCTTTTAAATAAAGGCGGAGCCACTGGGAAGAACGGCACGGAGGGTCCTTAAAAAACTAAAACTAGAGCTACCATATGATCCAGCAATCCCACTCCTGGGCATATACCCAGAGAAAACCATAACTCGAAGAGATACATGCACCCCAAAGTTCATTGCAGCGCGATTTACAATAGCCAGGACATGGAAGCAACCTAAATGCCCATCGACAGACGAATGGATAAAGAAGATGTGGTCCATATATACAATGGAATATTACTCAGCCATGAAAAAGAATGAAATAATGCCATTTGCAGCAATATGGATAGACCTAGAGATTGTCATACTGAGTGAAATAAGACAGAAAGTGAAAGACAAATATCATATGACATCACTTATATGTGGAATCTAATAAAAAGTGCAAACGAACTTATCTACAAAACAAAAATAGAGTTACAGAGGAAGAAAACAAACTTATGGTTACCAGGGGATAAGGCGGGGAGGGATAAATTGGAAGATTGGGATTGACATATACACACCACTATCTATAAAACAGATAACTAATAAGGACCTACTGTATAGCACAGGGAAGTCTACTCAGTACTCTGTAATGGCCTATATGGGAAAGGAATCTAAAAAAGAGTGGATAAATGTATAACTGGTTCACTTTGCTGTACAGTGGAAACTGACACCACATTGTAAATCAACTCTACTCCAGTAAAAATTTTTAAAAAAGAAAAAGAAGTAAATGAAAATAACTAAGTATAAAAAATACTCAGTATTTCCATTTCAATAAAGATCTTTGTAAGTCTTGTTCATGGCAATAAAATAAAAAAAATAAAGGCAGGTCCTAGGGGACCAGAACGCGCCCATCTTCCTCTGCTTCTCTAGTCACACTGTTTGTCACGCCAGTGTCCCCTCCCCTGCCCAGGCATCACCAGTCACCAGTTGAACATCGGTCCTTTTACAGGGGAATTAAGTACAAACAGCAGCCGTCCTCGGACGGGTCTTTCCTCCATGGGCATGTGTGTATCATCATCATAATATTTTACAATTATCCCGAGAGGGAGGGCACCCGATTTGCATCCATTTTTGGATCAGGTCTCTTGGAACAAGCAGCGTGGCACCCCGTGTCCTTTATTTAAAGATAGAACCGTAGAAATGACAGGAATTTAAGAGGCTGTGGCCTTCATCAGAGAAAAGTTATCAGCCACGCAAGTGCTTCTTAATATACCACCCTAGCCATGCGAGTAAGAGCTCTCTGGCTGGGAAAGACATAAGAAAGCATCTTGGTGTCAAAAAGGAAGCTAGTTGGGTTGCAGATACAATCGAAGTTAGGGGTTTACAAATGGCCCTGGACACGGGGGCAGGAAGGCAGCATTCCAGCGCCCCGGCCGCGCGTTTCTGTGCAGGGTGGGACGAGCCCCCAGGTGTCCCCAGCGCCCGTCCCTCACCCTCCCTGGGTTCTGGCCGCAGTTATGGCTGCACACGTGGCTAGCGGCCACCCCACAGGAGGGGCCTCGCAGCCGAGAGAGGATGGCCCGTCTCCAAGCAGGGCCAGCAAGACAATAATGGACCTGCTCACCTGCACCCACAGAGTGGGCGCAGCTCGGGGGAGCAAGGCTGGAGCCAGGGCAGGGGGCACCGGAAATGAGGCTGTGATGACCTCAGAGGGTTCCCGGAGGGGCCAGAGGGCAGGAGCTGGCGGGGCTCTCAGGGGGGCCGGGCTGGGCCAGGAGTGCTACCCCCTCTTCTGCAGGTCAACATCTCAGCATCTCTGTGGACCCCCAAATGCGAATCTGAGAAATCCTGGGGAGTCCGGGCTTCCAGGTGAGACCTTTTCCTTCATGGGCGAGCTTTAAAAAATGTGACTATCAGTTAATAAAGGGATTGGCGGTGAGAGCAGAGGCGGCCTGGCCACCTGTCTGCCTTACGTGAGCTTGTTTATTTTCACCAAGTTCCGGTTCTGTCCAGGCGAAGAGAGTTACTCTCACCTCTGGGCTCCAGTAGCACTTTGCTCACCCCTCATTTCTAGCACTTTCCATGGCACCCTGGTCTACTATCTACTTATATGTCTGTCTCCCTGGAGACCGAAATCCCTGAAGGTAAGGCTGCCTCCCGGCCAGCCTTGGGCTGGCGCATGGTCACGGGTGCACCTCGGAGACACAGGGGGTTCGGTTCCAGACAGTCAGGGAGGTGCTAAAATGAGCTGAGCCAGCTCCCCACGCCGTGATGCCTGGGCAGTCGGTTACAGCCCTTATGGCTTTGAGACTTGAGAGTAGAAAAATGAGAAGAAATCCCAGGAAGTGAGTAGCAAAGTCTTGAATTGCATTACCTTTATGACCCTTCTCACCCAAAGTAGATGAAGCCTGGCCTAAGACAGGTCCACAGTGGATCATTTTTTAAATAGTTATATATTCATATTAAACATATAAAGTGGTTCATATTTGTTTTATGTATTACATTAAAAATCAGGAGTGCAAGTGTGAGAAAATCCAAGTCAAACTGCCTTGAACAATTAGGGGGCTCATGTAACAGGAAAGTTCAGAGGTAGGGCAGGCTTCAGGCACAGTTTGATCAGGGATCCAGCTCCATTTCTCAGGGATTCCGTTCTCAGGCTGCTTCACCACACGGCTGCTTGTACAGGCTCTTCTTCCACTGCATCCGCACTCCACCCACCACCTTCCACAAAGGCCTCCACTTCCCTCAGATTGAGCCAGGTGAATCTGTGTGTGTCAGGAAGAGTGGATTTCCCTCTGGGGAGTGGGCCATCCCACCCAAAACACAAGAAACGCATGGTACTGGATGGATGTTGGGAAGCCCATGGAATCAGAGTTCCAGACAGCAACAGGCAGAGGCCCCTTGTTGGGGGAGAGATGAACCTGAGAGATCCCTGAAGCCAGGGATGGAGCACGTCCCTGGGTCTCCGCACCCAACAAAAGTTGGATAACTCACCATGGGGACGATCTGGGAACTGGGTCTCTTTGTCCCTTTGATGCCCTGGTTACTGCAATCCTGCCTGAGTGGTGTCTCCAAGAGACCTCTGGCCGGAGAGATCACGAGATTCATAACTAAGGGGCAAGGCCAGGAGGCCCGGCACCTCCAAGGGGTGGAGAGTCCAAGGAAGCCCTCCACCCTCCACAACTCAGCACCTTGGAATGAAGGGTTCACCTCCTTGCGGCCCCAGGCCCCAAACTCCTTAGGTCGGCGGGGACAGCTGGTCCTTTCCCAGACACGTCACCCCGTCCATCCCTCTTCTCCTACCTTGTTCCTGGTGCACAAAGAGCTGGCTGAGGGTCGGCACCGCCCTGTGGATCGCCCTGCACAGGGGCGTCCACGGCAAAGCAAGCTCCCTGAGAGCCGGCAGTCAGTGCTGGTTTGCGGCATTTCAGTTTGCGGGACAGAGTGGTCCTCGAGTTGAGGGGTGGCTCTGGTGACACAGGCCCTGTTCCATTTGCAGAGGTCTAAGCCCTGAGCTAGGCTGGACCTCTGCACAGAGGTTCCTTCAGCAGAGAGCAGGAAAGGGCCCAGCCCTGACATTTTAGTGGGTGTGGGATGGAGGGTGAGGACCCCCTGACGAGGGGTAGAGAGTGGCCCGCTGCTGGGCAAGACCACCTCAAAGTACGGATCAAACCCCCAGTTTTCTGCAAGAAGCACCAGCAGCTTAGAGCAAATGAAGGATCGCATGTCTTGCCACCGCAGGCAAGTGGGCTCTCTCTCAAGCTCCTGGATGGGGGTGTGCAGGCTGAAGGGGCCGCCCCCGGGCCCTGGACCACATTCACCTCATCCAGGCCGCTCTGAGACGTGGTCTCACTGGTGGGGTGCCCTCCACCCCAATGGGGCGTGAGGGGTGTCATCACACAGCCTCCAGTCCCCATCCTGCTGCCTCAGCCTTGCCCGTGACAACCCGTCCGCACCGCCATCTGCATTATTTGTCATGACTCTCGAGGCTTGGGCGGCCCGCTCCACTGGCATCCTTAGGTGTTCGGGTAACACCGGACCAGAGGGTGCCGGGTACCAAAACCTACTCCTTCACACGAGGACTCTGCAGGGCATGGGGGGGGTCTATGGACGCAGGTGCTCGCTAGCCGGCAGCCCGTGGAAGAGGCGACGTGAGCCGGAGGCCCCGATCCCTGGCGGCTGACAGCCGCTCCCCGCGCGGGCAGCCGAGCAGGGCCGGGGTCCCTATTATGCAGATGTGCCAGGCCTGTGTTGGCACGTTGTCATTCTAACCTGTGTAAGTCAGCAGGCTTAATTGCCCCTGTCCCTTCAAGATGACTCTCCACCAACGATCTCATTATCACACACACATGTTTATTTCTCGTTTCCAGGGCTCTTCACGCAGCCCCGAATGCAGTGGAGGGGGAGACAATGTGGTGTTAACCCACAGTATTGTCTGTCCGCTCCCTCAGCCCCATCCCCTCTGGAGCAACTGGAGGCCAGCAGAGCACAGCATGTGAAGGGGGGCGGCTGGGGAAGGGCAGAGGCCTGACTGGGCCCCAAAGCCCCCTGCTTGGGGTCCCACTCTGCGTTGGGCCTGAGCAGGAGGGCCAATCCTGCCAGGGGACCATGCGGTAAGGAGCTCCGGAGGACACCCACCTATAGGACGGGGGCCCCAGCAGCCGGCACAGGCGTGCACATCTGTACTGTAAGGTGCTGCCTTGTGGTGGGAGCGCTAAGAACCACCCACACGTGGTCCTGCCTGCAGGAACCGTACAGCGGGAAGGGCACACGTGCACCGTGAGCCAGGTGGCCGGGGAAGGGAGGTGTGGCATTTAACAAGCACCTACTGTGCTCCAGGCTTTGTGCTGAGCGCTTGACACATTTCCTTTACTTAATCCCCGGAACAGTGTGTTCTAGAACAAAACTGAACAATAGAAATGAAATGAGAACTGCAAATTCAAGCCACATGTGTAACACAAAACGTTCTAGTAGCCACAGGAAAAACGATGAAATCAATTTTCCTAATGTATTTTATTAAGCCCAATATATCCAAAATATTATCATTTTAACTTGTAATCAATACAAAAAATTATTGAGATATTTCATTCTTTTTTTTTAACTTGGTTTGAACAAGCCAGATTTCAAGTGTTCACTCACTGAGAGGCTCATGCCTGTTGAATTGGACAGTGGGTTGTTCTGGGCTGTGAACTCAGGAGGGTTCTGGGCTGGGAGCTCAGGGGGGTTCTAGGCTGTGAGCCTAATGGGGGGTCTGGGCTGTGAGCTCAAGCACCATTTTTAAACTCAATATTATCTAACACATCTCACTCATGTTGGGCCAGATACTGATGTAACTGCTTGTATAATAACCTCTTTCATTCACATAACCACCTCGTGAGGTAGGATCTACTGTTATCATCACTCCCACTTTACAGACAGGGAAACTGAGGCCGCAGGACTAGTGAATAAAACCACTGGGTAAGGACCAAGGCACCCTGGCTCCAGGATCTACAGCTTAACCAGCAGGCCCTGGACCTTTCAGGACCCTACACAAACCAGGTGTTCAATAAGTATCTGAAGGATGGATGACTAAGGGAGATCTTTACTCTCCATTACTGACAGAATTGAGGCCCAGAGAAGTTAAGTGAATTCCATAATGTCACACAGCTAGAAAAATATCCGAGTCGTTGTTAAACTGGGTGTGTCTGACTTGGAACGTTGGGGAAGTGGATTGTTTCTGGCCAGTTTTATGGAGTGGTGGGCGTTTGAGCTGAAACTGGTGCACATCGAGATGGGGAAGGAATTTCTAACCAGGAGAACAGGATGGAAGAAGAGGATAGATCCATTCCAGTAGGTGCAGGGGGTAAGGTGGGGACACACAGGTAGAGGGAGATGACCCAGAGGGCCTTGAAGGGACAGGGTTCCTGGCGATCAGAGGGAGAAAGTGACCACCCCCTTCCCTCAGGGAAGCTCCACACCCGTGGCCCAACATGGGGTTGCCTCGGCCAGACCCCAGAGGGAAATGATGCTGGGGGACCTCTTTCTACAGGATTTCCCATCCTGGGCTCACCCCTCCCAGCGTTCATTCCAGGCTCCTCCTCCAGGAAACCAGCCCACAGGAGAGATCCCACATAAACCACTGATTGCACAGGGAAGTCACCAACTAGAAGCCTGCCCATCACCCTCTAGGGAACAGAAGCCTCTGGCCGGGCGCCAGCAGCAAGTGTGGAAGACAAGTCAGGGGGTTCTCATCGTGTCCCAAAGCTGCTGCCCCTAAGCTTCCCGGCTCCTGGTACGGTCTGGGAGGAGCCGTGGTGACCTCGCCTGAATTTCTGTGGCTCATCTGGCGGGTGGCAACACCCCTGGTGGAGCCTTGCCTGTGGCCCCTGGATGTGGGAGCAGCTTGGCCCCAGCAGGGAGAAGGCTGGGTGGGGACAGCCTCCCTCTTCCACTCGTCTCTCTTTCCTTCTTTCCTGCTTTCTCTTCCGCTCCCCCCCCCCTCTTTGCCTACTTTAGAAAAAAGATTGAAAGCATGAAAAGCTCATTCCCTACTCATCCCCGTGCAGTTCAGCTATTGGGTGTTAATATCTATCAAAATGTTTCCCGAACCTAGGATTCAGATCTTAATTTTATTATTCTTACATGAAAGAGAAACTGTAGGTACATTTTCTGTTTATTGAAAAAAAAAATCATGTGTAAAATGGCACTTTATGGTTGCACAGCTCTCCTGGTATATTATTTATTGCGAAGGAAAATGATCATGCTGATAAGAAAGTAGTGTCACTTAAAAATTAGGTGGTTCCCGATCAACTCATGACAGTAATTGCTGCAATGTCCTCTTTGATTTAGATATAGTATTATCAATGTAATTGCCACTGGGAAAAAAAATTATAATGGCTGTTAATGATAACTAACACATAAATGGCAATGAACGGGAACATGTATTTTATATCGGATTCAACCCTAGAGCAGCAGTAAGAAACCCAGGGGTTTCAACAGTCTGGCGCCGGTCCCTCAAGGAACCAAGCCCCTGAGCTCTCCCATGTAAACGAGGGGGTGGATGATTATGGGGAGTACAGGGGCATCCTCAGCCTCCCCCAGGCTCCCTAATAGGGGGGTCCTCCAGGCCTCCCTAGGCAGAGGTAGAGCAGAACCAAGAGAAGCCAATGACCCAGAACCTGCCTCTACCACAGGGCCAGGAAAGGCGCCCTGAATGTTCCCTCGGAGGTGGTTCATTCCTTGCCTCCTTCGACTGTGGACCGTTCTCTGTACTAAGCAAGGATGCAAAACCCACACACGTGGTCTCTGTCCCCCAAGCGTAAACTCCAGGGGAGCTAGCACTGCACTCGTTTTGTAACATCTGGATTTCCCTCCCGTCTCAGCCCAGCAATCTTTGTTGAATGAAGATGTTCACCGTGGAGAAGGTGACAGACAAGACAAGTGGCCCTCATTGTCCGCTGTCCCCTGGCGGGCACGGGGCCCACATGACTCATGGGCACATCCACTGATGGGACAGGCTTTTTACTAGGAAGAGGCATTATTTTAGCTCTTAAGGTGATGAATTACCTGGATGACATTGGAGCTTAGTCATTAACCTGTCTAACTTGTTAGTGCCCGTCGTGACCTAGTAAAGAGGAAGCCCTAGGGAAGGGAGGCTCCGGCCGGGAGACAGTGTGGAAAAATGAGGGATGCGAAGGGACCCACTGGACCAAGGTGGGTTTGGGGACCCGGGTGCTAATCTAGACTCTGCCCTGCTCCCTGGATATGGGCAAGTCACTTGGCCTTAAAAAAACAGCAAAGGAGGGCTTGGGCTGCACAGGTGGACCTAGAATGTGCCATGGGTCCAACTTTTCCATGGAGGTATCTGGACATCCTTATTGAGGCCCCACTCAGAGAGATTCTAATTCTGTAGATCTGAGGGATCTACGGATCCCTACAGAGAGGGCCTGACTGTATATGTATGAAGCTCCTTGAGAAGTTCTAATAATAATAATAACAACAACAACAATAATAATAATGTCTACAATTCACTTAATATTGGGGCAAGGTACCACACTAACTGCTTACTCAGACCTCGTTTTACTCTCAAAACAAACATTTTAGGTGGTTTCTAATATCCATCCCATTTTTACAAAAGTGGGAAGGCAAAGAGGCTGAGTAACTTGCCCAAAGTCGCACAGTAAGTGCTGAAGCCAAGTTTGGGGCTAGCCACTTGACCCCAGATCCTGCACTCCAGACCAAGATAACACTCATATATGGTGCTGGTGGGATTTTATGTTTGAGAACTTTGGTCTAGATAACCTACAAGGTCTCATCCAACTTAATAGCCTATGATAATGTGAAGCTTGTTGGAAATAAGAGAGATTTCAGAAATTTCCAGAGTGTGGGGTGATGCCAAGGCTCTACCTGGAGAATAGTAGTTGGCAGCCCTGGGCAGCAAGAGACCACCTGGGCACCCATGGAAAGGAGGCCGGTGGGTCTTCTCTTCCTGATGCTCTAGGTAGTGGTAGCAACTCTCTCCCACTGCAAACAACTGAAAGGATTGGAAAACTTTAAAAATCTTAAAATCATGAAGAGCTGACAAAATGGTTTAAAAAAATACAAGTCCAAAATCTAAGAGGAAGTGGAAATGCAGAGAGAGAAGTGGAGCGCTGAAGCCATTTCTACTGTGAAGAAATTTGCGGAGAATGGGACCCCTGAGCTTCAGTTTACACAGCTTTGCAAGGTGCTGAGGACAGAGGATAAAGTCCAGGGCCATCCAAATTGAAGAGCCTTGGTGCTGAGCACAGAAGGGGGAGAAAAAAAAAAAAAAGTCTCTGATAACTGTTATTACAAGCCAACTCATGTCTGTATTAGTAACTCAAGTTCTCATGATTTAGTTAGTCCAAAAAAAAAAAAAAAAAAAAGAAAACAAACCCATGCATTTGGTGCAATGTGGACCCAACTGATAGTGCACCCAAAGTTCCTGGCAGAAACAAACATAAACTCTCTCTGAAGAAATGCATCTTCATCTTATACCTCAAAGAATTCCCCCAAGGAAAATGAGCAGACACAACTAAAATACTTAATAATAAAAAGAAATAAAATGCCATGAACCAGAAACAGCAGAAGCAAAAGAGCACAGAGGCAGACATGAAAAGACATTAGGAATTAACAGCTAAAGATTATAAAGTAACAATGCTTATGCATTTAAAGAAACAAGTTTCAAGAAAAATTAAAACAATCTTAAATATTTTAAAAAGAACTGATGTAATTTTAGGAAGGAAAATAATATAATAACGGAAATTAACAGTTCAATTAATGGTTTAATGGCTGATTAGATACAGCTGAAGAGAGAATTCATGAAGTGGAATATAGATGAGAGGAAATTGTCCATAATGCATAACAGAGAGTCAAAGAGGTGGCAAAGAAAAGATAAAAGTCAAGCAAGATAGAGAAAGAAGGTCTAACACAACTCTATTCAGAGTTTCACAAAGAGTTAAGAAAGGGAATGTGAAAAGCAATATTTGAAGAAATAATGGCTGAAAGTTCAGCATTGATAAAAGGCAGTAATTCAGGGCTTCAGGAAGGCAGATAATTCCCAAGTGAGATACATAAAAAGAAATACATATCCAGACATATAGTAATGAAACTGAGAACACCAAAGAGAAGAGAGAGAAAAAAAAAATTTGCCTGTACAGAAGTGACTGACTCAAAGCTGAATTTTCAGTGGCAACCATGGAAGTCTGTAGAAAGGGGATGGTATCTTCAATGTGCTGAATAACTATAGCAGTATTGTAGAATTCCTTGTCCAATAACAATATCTTTCAAGAATGAGGACAAAATAATGATATTTTCAAACAAAAACTGAACAAGTTTGCCACAAGCAGATTGTAAATTCTCCAGAAATTGTACTTTCAAAGAAGAAAATTCATCCCCTCTGGAAGTTTGAAAAGTGAGAAAGAATGAAGAGTAATGAAAATTGGGAACATGTAGGTAAATACGGGTGAAATGAATTGGTGCAGATATCTCTAAAACATTTTCACTTTCAGAGTCTAGCCATCTGAACCACTATTCAGCTCAGAGTCATCTATATACATCCACGTTTTCCCAAGCTATATCATCCTCTGTGCAGTCAAGAAGGGTGACAGGGCAGCACTTCTGGAGTGAGCCATGGTTGACTCCAGAAACTTCTCCCAACCACTGACACTGATTCTCCAAGTTTATTTCATCTTATCAGAAGGTGTCAAGGAAACATTTTCGTACACTTGTAACTCATTCCTTCCCCAAATGGTTCTTAAATATTTCTTGACCCACAATGGGGGTTTGCAGTAGTCCAGCTGTGCCACCAGAAAAAACACCCCAGTTCAAGCACATGTGGACCATCACCACCACATCACAAATGGCCTGCAGCATTCATGCCATTGATGACAAAATGCATCCCAATTTCAGAGACATTAAACTGTGGAAACAAAGAATCCATGGAATTAACTGTCTCCTGACTCGAGTATATGAGGGCGCTTGCCTCAGGGGAGCCCAAGCAAGGCGTGGTCTGAGCACCCAGAAGACAGAGGGAGGCTTGGGCTTGCAGAACTGATTGTGTGATAGGGTTTGTGCCTGCTTCCTGGCAAACGTCTGAATGTACAGCAGGGAGGAGAAGAAAGTAAGGGCAGAGAAGGGGCGAGAGCAAGCTCAGAGTTCTATGATGTGGGCTGGAACCATGACATGCTGCACTGGAAAATGCACGGGTTTGGAGACCCACAGAGGCAGATTCAGAACTTGACTCCTTGTTGTCCAGCGCAGATCATTAAACAGTCTCAGCCACCGTGTTTGTCTTTAGGAAATGGGGAAGGTGCCCACAGTGTCATTCTGATGTTAAGGAATTACAGTCAATTCTTATCACATATGGTAGTTATGCTCTGTGAAGTTGCAGGTGCCCTGAATCAGCAAACACTGAACCATGGTTCCCAGGGGAAATCAAGGGTTAGGTTCCTGCAAGCCTCTGGTCACCACATCTATCAACCAAACAACACCTAAGCTCGTTTTATGTGTCCCTGTTTAAAAACACCTCATGTAAAATATATTTTTGATTCATTAACGTAGAACTGAAGGCCAGCAGCAGTGTAGGTCATGCCTGAATGAAGCTCATCTGTCACACTGATTCCTCCCTAAGGCAAGTCGCAGCATTCTTGCACTTAGGAACACGACACAGCACTTAGCACTATGCTTGGGGGCCATTTTGAACTGCAAAATTATCAAAAAAAAAAAAAAAAAAGCACAAAAGCGAGAGCAACGTGGCACAAGTAGCCCATGAAAAGGACACATGTTTGCACCATGAGAGCTGAAACAAGAAGGCTGGACATCACTGTGTTTGACCTCACCTGGGAATGTGCACAGGAGATTTTTCAATGCTCTGCACATGTCCGTGAACAACCATGAAAGCACCGTGAGTATCGATTTGGGTGTTACAAATAAATCTTAGAGAGAAGGCAAATTCACAAATATGGAATCTGCAATGAATGAAGATCAGCTGTGCATATGTAACCCGATCCTTAGGGGGTGTCCAGTGGATGGCGACTCTTATAATCACTACTTTGTGACGCCACTGGTGTCCCCATGAAATCCTTCCACAAGGTGAAGTCTGCAGAGGAGTTCTAAAGCCGAGAAAACTGAAGGGCTTACTCAACTGTCATCAATCCATCCATTCATCCAACAGATATTTACTGAGTATCTGCTCTGGGACATGCACAGAGAACAGAGAACACAATATTGTCTCCAGCAAGTGATGTAAAGAGCGGATTATGTACGAGTGGGCTATTTCTGAAGCTGTTCTACCACTACTACTCTTTGTATTACCAGGCACTCTCATTGCACTTCACATGTGCCGGACATTGTTTCAAACACTCTGCAAACTGAAGCTTATTTAATCCTCCCAACGACCGTAGGAGGCAGGTGAGTGTGTTTTTTTCACCCTACAGAGGAAGAAAGGACAGGTAAGTAAGTGGCCCAAGGTGACACGGCTTTAAAACAGTGGTTGGCACCAGAGTCTGTGTCTTTAACACACTGCATCATCTAACCACGTAGACTGGGGCCATTGCATCATTGGAATTTATGCCAAAATTTTTACCTTGACCCAAAGACGGTTGACTTCGGGTTGAGATGTTGACCACGTCCTAAATTGGGTCTCCATTATGCCAGGTCATCAAGTAAATTCATTTAAAAATCATGCAACTTAATAAAAATAAGTAAATCGTCTGGCAAAATCATGCATTAACCTGATAAAAGTTTCAAGTTTCTTTTTTTTTTTTAATTTATGTATTTATTTATGGCTGTGTTGGGTCTTTGCTGCTGCGCGTGGGCTTTCTCTAGCTGCGGCAAGCGGGAGTTACTCTTCGTTGCTATGTGCGGGCTTCTCATTGCGGTGGCTTCTCTTGTTGTGGAGCACGGGCTCCAGGCGCTCAGGCCTCAGGAGTTGTGGCTCGCGGGCTCCAGAGCGCAGGCTCAGTAGTTGTGATGCACGGGCCCAGCCGCCCCGCAGCATGTAGGATCTTCCCGGACCAGGGCTCGAACCCGCGTCCCCCGAACCAGCAGGCGGACGCCAAACCACTGCACCACCAGGTAAGCCTCAAAGTTTCACGTTTCTAACCATTATTTGGCCTTGTGTGTGTACAGGGAGATACTGACTGTAGAAGGAGAGGTGACCTAAATTGTTCTTGGGAGTCGATTGTTAGCCTGACAAGTGATGTTGGGTGAGTCCTTGAACTTCTCTGGGCTTCACTCTTCTTATCTGAGCAACGATTCCCAACAGCCCTTCCAGCTCTGACCTTCTGAGTCCTACACAGGTAAGGAAGCATCCATCCCGCTCTCACCAGGTACACATGTTTTCAGCATGAGTTTGCTTCCCTTTCCTTCACTTTCTTTCCCCAATCTGTGCCTGCTCAAACAATACTGAAAAATAGTACATGGCCATTGTCTTATTGACCTAGGAAAACTTTCATGGAATTTTGAATTACCTAAAGAGCACATTGCTCTTCCAGTATTCTTCTTGCACACCATAAGTTTCCATGATTTGATTTATTAAGAGCAGTGTAAAAGGCTTGCACACACCTTCACCCTCTTATCACACACAGTTTGTCTGTTGAACATTCTGACCCAAGACTGGCCAATTGGATGGAGCCACTGACTTCATTGAAGACGTTTCTCTAACTGGTGGGGCAGGGGTGACACCACACTTTGCAGTCAGGCAAGGTAACATTAAAGCATTTAAAGCTTTCAACTCATGAATGCCATTTCTAGAACCCCAGCCAAGAGAAATCACCAAAGATGAGCAGAAATATTTGTGTTTGAAGCTTTTCGTCACAGTGTAATTCATAGCACATCCCTGTGAAGGGATATAATGTATCCATTAAAATCATTAAAGAGGGCTTCCCTGGTGGCGCAGTGGTTAAGAATCCGCCTGCTAATTCAGGGGACACAGGTTCAAGCCCTGGTCCGGGAAGATCCCACATGCCGCGGAGCAACTAAGCCCGTGCGCCACAGCTAGCGAGCCTGCACTCTAGAGCCCTCAAGCCACAACTACTGAAGCCCATGTGCCCTAGAGCCCGTGCTCTGCAACAAGAGAAGCCACCGCAATGAGAAGCCCACGCACTGCAACGAAGAGTAGCCCCGCTCACTGCAACTAGAGAAAGCCCGCACGCAGCAGCAGAGACCCAACGCAGCCAAAAATAAATAAATTGATTAATTAATTTTTAAAAATCATTAAAGAAATCTCATGATGCGTGATTACATAAAAAATATCATGTGATAAAGCTGTACACACTTGCAGAGCATGACAGTGATTTTTGTAAATCATATATGCATTTTAAAAAGCTTCAAAGGAAATTGGCTAAAATGGTAACAATGGTTATTTCTCAACAGCAGCAGCAGAACTATATGGCTACTTTACATGATTTTCTATATTTTCTGAATATCCTATAATAATCATATGTGTTTTATTCTAAAAGTAAATAGCCATTTGGCCATTTCTACGTTAATAAATGCACTCAATATGGCTTCAAGTCTTTTTACAGTCCCTCGTGGCATCAGTAACCGGGCGTGGGGCAGTCCCCTCCTGGGGGGAGGGGGCCTTTCCGCAGATTCCATGGTGAGGCCATGCCGCTGCCACCGACCACTGATCCAGAGAAGACGGAGCGACCATCCTCCCCCATGGGTGCTGAAGAATATCAGCAGGACTGAGGCCATTCATTTAGGGGTAAATCTCAAAATCCCCCACCTCCTTTGCCAGCGCCTAAAGCAAGCCCTGACCAAGTCCCAAGTAACGTTTTGAGATCTTGGGCCAGCAGCACACCCTCTGACTCGGGGTGCCTGACAGATGCATGTGAAAAGCACGTGACACTGGGCTTCCCTGGTGGCGCAGTGGTTGAGAATCTGCCTGCCAATGCAGGGGACACGGGTTCGAGCCCTGGTCTGGGAAGATCCCACATGCCGCGGAGCGGCTGGGCCCGTGAGCCACAACTACTGAGCCTGCGCGTCTGGAGCCTGTGCTCCGCAACAAGAGAGGCCGCGACAGTGAGAGGCCCGCGCACCGCGATGAAGAGTGGCCCCCGCTCGCCGCAACTAGAGAAAGCCCTCGCACAGAAACGAAGACCCATCACAGCCAAAAATAAATAAATAAATAAATAAATAAAGCCTGTTACTTCACGTGTTTCTAGCCCAGGACGGGACGCTGGGAGTCGGCGGGGCAAGGCTGGTCACCGGCCCTGCGTCTTCTTCTTGCTGAGAACCCAGCTGGATCCAGTCCCCGGCTCCTGTGTGGCGGCCCCGGCGCCGGGGCTGAGTGAGCTGAGGGCTGTGGCCGCCCCCAGGCCAGGCTGATGGAGACCCTCCACCTGGGAGCCTCCCTCTCGCCCGGCTCGATGCTCAGTGCTCGCAGCCCCTCAGACGGCCTGCAACCCCGAGCCCCCGACTGGCCTGTGACTCCCATTTCTCACCTCCAACGTGAAAAAAAAAAAAAAAAAAAACCACTTCTGTTGTGTTCAGCCTGCAAAATGTGGGTTTATCTGTTTCAATAGCTATCGTTGTCCTAATGAACATGAATGGACACCCAACTCTGAGCCTATTTTAAATAGCCACTCATGTGTTTGGGATTTTTTTTTTCCAGAAAATTACAAAGTGAGAAACCAGTGTGCTCAATTTCATTTATGGATTTCCCTTCACGCCGAAGGGAAGAATGAGACATCTCAGCTTTGTGGGACCTAAACAAGGATCTCCGGGTGAGAGCTCTGAAATTTCACTCGGAGACTCACCTGACACCATTGCCCCGAGAAGAACAATGCCGTCGGGGCTGAGGCCATTTCTCAGCACAAGGTGGCTGCAGGATGCTGCGGTCTAGACATCCCCCTTTAAGGGCATTCACCTCCCTCCCTTTTCCCACCCAAGTCACTGTGTGTTGCCGGCCCTCCTTCTGCATCCCTGCTTCCTGCCACCCCCAGCCTCTGTCACCTCCCACCCCATGCCTACTCTGAAGCACAGCTCTTTCACTGCCCTCCCCCATCTTCTCTTCCCACTACCTCTTCTCTCATTTTTGGAAGAAAACCTTACCTTCTCCTGCACCCAGAAAGCAGCAAGAACCACTTGGAAGCCACCTGAGCACCTCAGCCCCGGTGCTCCCATGTCAACACAGGTGTCTGCACCTGCCTCTGGCTCTTCTCCCTCTACCTGGCAGGCACGGTCTGTGCTCACGCCTTGGAACATCCTTAACCCGCCCCGTTCTCCCTTTCCTCTAGCAAGCATCTCGTTCTTAGCTGTGCCTTCTCTCCCCTGACACTGGCTCTTCGCTCTCAACAGAGACGTGTGTTGGGTGCTCTTGTTCATCAGGTCATTCTTCTGAGCAAATGCCTGTGGTCATCGGTGCCAGGACCGTGCAAGGCACAGGGACGCAGCAGTCGATACGACACAGCCCCTTGAACTCGAGTCCCTCAAGCCGAGATCCTCCACTTAGGATCTCTCAGCCAGGATCGCGTTCCTCCCTCAAACCAGAGTCCGTGGAAACACTGGCAGAAGCTGGTGATGTGTGTTGACTTCTTGGAAAGTCTTAGAGCAGAGCCGGGGCCAGGAGTTTGAAGGATTATATAACTGCTAGAACATGTTGGTTCTATAATGACAAGATAAATGGCAGAATCCAGTGTACTTTTTAGTGTGATGGGGCCAATATTTTTATTTAGAGGGAACTAAGTTCTTGAATTTATCATTAAAATCCAACAGGAAAATAAGACTTTATTTACAAAAGTGCATTCACTCACAAATTTGTAGTTAAATATTTGGTATACAGTGTAAAGGTCATTATTGTTAGGCTGATAATTTCCTGAGTGATATTATTGTAATTTAGTTCTTAACTTTAAAATTTTGCCTTTATTTAGTAATAGCAATGTAATTTTAGAAAAAGCAATACAAATCAATACACTGAGATGAATCACTATTGCCTGGACAACGTTGCAGCTACAATTTAACAGAGTCTGGGGTTATTATGGCTGATTGCAAGGGTTGGGTTTCAGTAGGGGCAACGGTGCCCAGATGAACCAAACAAGCCATGACTGCCTCACCTGGAAGGTCGGCTGCCGGCATCCCGCCTGCACTGGGGCTGCACCCGCTGCCTCCCGACTCTGTAAGGTGAGCCCTGGCAGGGGAAACAGTGCCATGCAGATCAGACCGAGTTCTCAGCCCTGCCCGACTGGTTCCCTACAAATCAAATCACAGTTAGCACTTAGAGCATGTATCCATTTCCTAGGGCTGCCGTAACGAATTGCCGAAAATGTGACTACAAACAGAAACGTGTTCTCTCAGAGCCCTGGAGGCTAGAAGCCCCAAATCAAGGTGCCAGTGGGTCCACGCTCCCTCTGAAGGCTCTAGAAGAGAATCCTTTCTTGCCTCTTCCAGTTTCTGGTGGTTCCTGGTCATCCTGGCCCTTCCTCGACTTGTAGACGCATCACTCCAAGCTCTCTGTGGTCTTGCAGCTTCTCCTAGGTGTCTGAGTCCAAATTTCTCTCTTCTTATAAGGGCACCAACCATTGGATTAGAGCTCCCTACTCCACTATGACCTCATTTTAACTGGATTACATCAGTCAAGACCCAATAAGGCCGCAAGTACCAGGGTTAGGACATCAATATATCTTTGGGGGACACAATTCAACCCACCACAGAATATTTCCTATTTGCCAGACATTTTGCCATGTTTTTTCCTGGAATTGTTTCCCTTCACCCCTGTAACATCCCATGAGGTTGGAGCCCCCATTCTACAGATGAGAAAACTGAGACTTGGAAAGTCAGGGTCCATTGCCCAACATCACGCAGCTCACGTACTACAGACGTCAATCTCAAATCCAGGGCTCCCCCTCCAATCCAGCTCCTAACTGCAGGGCTAGCTGCTAAAGTCCCAAAGTGCACATTATCCCAGCCCAGTTAGAATCCAAGTTCTGGGTCAAATGACCGGTCACATCTGGGATTAGGACTTAAGGGAGTGTCAGCAAAGCCTCACGGCTAGCGAGGGAGGATTTCAGTCAAGAAAACCAAGTGTTTTCGATACAAGAACCCACACACGAAGGACCTTTGCAAAAGCAATGAAGGTTCCCAGCTCCACCCAGGCTCCTGCTCCATAAATCAGTGTCTGAAATGGGCCTCCACATCACCGCGGTTCCATACCGTGTGGGTTCCACCCCTTCCTCACCCCTCCTGCCCCCTTTTGGTGCACCCAGCACAGACCCACAGGGAGAAACGCCAGCCGGCTGAGACTTGGCTGGCCTGATTATAAAGCTAACTAAACTAATTAATCACAACAGATTAATAAGAGTGACAAGGTGAGAGAGGTGACATTCTCCAAAATCTCCAATTTGGTATGAGTGTGCTTATTATTTTTTTATTTTAATCCCTACAGCAATTTATTTCCTGTAAAGCAAAGTTTCTCCAAGAATGTCCCAAAATGTAGTCAAGGTTAACTGTGCTGTGAGCTTATTCAATATTTATGATTCTTTTTATTTGTATTACTAGGACTTTTTGGGGGCTCCAAAAGGTCCATTAATCAAACAGAGTGACAAAATGAGCCATTTGACAATTGGAACAAGGGCTGAATATTATTATGATTATGCATGTATATGTGTGTGTGTGTGTGTGTGTGTGTGTGTGTGTATATTTGGTCCAGGAATAAAAGGACCAACTTAACTTCATCAACAGTGCCTGATTAATTGTTACAAAGTGTCATCCATAAATTCCCCTTCGATCTAATAATCTTCTCAGACGATTTAACAATATCCCCGGCGAGTTGCCTTTATTGAGGGCTGAGTTCCTGAGAAAGGAAGGGGTGACACAAATAGCTCCAGTGACTGGAGACAGTCAGTGGACAGCATTCAGGGAGCTGACAGTTCTGAAATACAATTATCAGCGTGATCTGCTTAAGAATTCATCAGCAGCTTCTGCCTTCTGAAGACTAAAAGAATACCGAGACATACAAAGAGAAAGAGGTGATAAGAAGGCATCACTTTCCTCCAGCCTCATAACTGTAAATTGAAGAAAATTAGTTTCTTTGCTTCCAGCTCATTGGCATATAGGCAGCATTATATTATAATTTCATAAGCATAAATCCTTTGAATAAATTTCAGAAGAATAAGTGAATTAGAAATGCAAGTAAAGTATCTAAAAAACTTTACTAGGCAGGGGAGAAGGAGATGTAAGAGACACAGGGAAAGAGAAAACCCCTTGTGGGGGCCTTTCCTTGGGTTCTCAAAGCTCTGTTTCAGGGAAAGGCAGTTTTTAACCCCATTCTGTGCCTGTTGGCGAATAAAATCACCATCTCTCCTCTCCTCGCTCTCATGTTCCAAGGAATCTGAGTCATAATTTATCATAAATTAATTTTGGAGAAACAACAGGCTTGGGGCATGTTATAATTATTGTTATTTGTTTATTTATTATCATGTTAACCATTATTTATTATTATGTTAAGCATATGTGAGATCACAAAGGTTGCTCCCTGTGGTTTCCTAGCAACAAGCCAGTGGGTTCTTCCACGCAAGTTTCCAAACATCCTACTCCATTACGGTGGGGGTGGGGGGCAGATGACAGCCAGCTTGGGGCCCTGGCTCTCTCCTTTCCTGAGGGAAGCGGAGAGATGGACTGTGGAGAGGAAGGGTCTCTCTGGCCCCTGGTGGTGCTTCACTAGCCGCAGAGCAGATCATTTCAAACAAAGACCGTTTATAGGCAAAACCCTGGACCCAAAGGAAGACGCCAGTGGCTGGATCCAGTTGGACAAGGGCATCCTTTCCAAAGCCTGTCTTCGGGGACCACACACAGGGCACCCTCCATGGCCAAGGGACGTCTGGGAGGAGGAGGTGCTGGGAGGAGGGGGGCAGGGGAGACTCCCAGAGGGCCTCAGCGTCCCCACCCAGCCTGCTGCCTTGTGACCACCCTCAACGTCCCACGGTGGCCCCGACTAGCTTCCTGAGCCCGGCACCATGTGATGGGAGCCAAGGGACAGAGTCTCTGAGTCTCAGCTGTGTTTATGCAGCCTTGCAAGAAGATGAACATCCATCTGCAAAGTCTCTTGTGTTAGCGCAGAAGTGCATAAAGGGGATGGACGTTCCCTCTTTCCTGCACGGCACCCCCTTATGCAAAGGAAACCTTCCTGGGGGACCCACATAGGAGCTGCTGGACCAGAGTGATTGGGCTGGTGTCCTTTGCTGGCCTCCTCAGAAGGCCCTCCACACCTCTCATGGGATCACTTCCTATTCTGGTTAAGAAACTTCTGGCCTGGTGATGCAGTGCATTCTCACTATGGTGGGACCACTCCACACAGTCTCTGATGCAGTGTTCTCCCCCCACTGTACAGTGGAATTCCCCAGGAGTGATATATTTCCTAATAAACTTTTCATTTTAAAATAATTAAATTTACAGAAAAATTGCAAAGATAATATAGAGAGTTCCCATAAACCTCACATCCAGTTTGCTCCTATTACATCTTCTGTTACTATGGGACATTTGTGACAATTAATGAACCGTTATTGGTGCATTATTATTAACTGAAGTCTATACATTATTCAGATTTTTAGCTTTTCCCTAAAGTCTATTTTCCGCTCCGGGATCCCACCCAGGACACCACACCACACTTAGCTAGCCATCATGCCTCCACAGTCTCCTCTTGGCTGTGACAATTTCTCAGGCTTCTCTGAAATTAGTGACCTCGGCAGTTTACAGGAGGCTGGCCAGGTATTTTGTAGAAGGTCCGTCAATATGAGTTTGTCTGATGTTTTTCTTATGAGTAGTATATGGATGGCACATATGTGCCCCCTAAAATTCATAGGTTGAAATAGAATCCCCAATGTGATCTTATTGGGAGGTGGGCCTTCAGGAGGCGATTAGATCATGAGGGTGGGGCCCTCTTGAAAGGGATTCGTGCCCTTATAGGAAAAGGCTAGAGAGCAAGGGAGCTCCTTTCCGATCACTTGGGGACACAGCGAGAAGTCTGCTGCCTGCCACCCAGAAAAGAGCCCTCTCCAGACCCGGCTGGCACCTTGATCTCAGACTTCCAGCTTCCAGAGCTGTGAGCGATGTATGTGTGTGGTTTATAAGCCACCAGCCTGTGGTACTTTGTGATAACAGCCCCCTTGGACTAAGACAGTTAGACTGCATGTCTGGGTTGGGGAGGAAGACCGTGGAAGTAAGTTTCATTTCCATCACAACATTCAAGGTGCACGTGGTCAACAGGACTCACCACTGTTGACATACAACTTGATCACCTGGCTCAGGTGGTGTCTGTCTGTCAGTCTCTCCACTGTCAGGCTGTCCTTTTCCCCTGTTCTGTACTTTGGGGAAAGAAGCCCCTGTGAGCCACCCATGCTTGAGGAGTAGGGGGCTGTGTACAATCTCCTGGAGGACAGAGTTTCTACATAAATTATTTGGAATCGGCAGGGGAGATTACTCTCTTCTCCATTCATTCGTTCAATCATTTCTTTCTATCAGGTTGGACTTAGAGTTATATTCCAGTGCTGCTTTATTCATGCTGTTGCTGAAATGAGTTAACCATTGGGAGTTCTTTCCATTGCTCCTGTGTCCCTTTGACACACCCCTGTTATTGGGGCCTTGGGGGTTTGTTTGCTTTGTTTTTTTTAGCACTTCTTCACTTTCTGGCATCACAAGGTGCTCCAGGCCCACCTTGTCTACTTCCTGCCCCAGTCCTAGAATCAACCATTTCTCTACAGACCCCTGGTTCTGTTGATTGGAGAAAGGTATTAGCAAACAAGAACTGGATACTAGGTGTGCTCATTGCTATGAGGGCTGGGAAGCTTTCAAAAATTTGCTTATCTAGGTTGCAACCAAGACCAACTGCCAGAGTCTCCCAAGACAGGACCCAGACATCAGTATTTTTAAAGCTTTGTCTGTCCCCCAAGAGCTTCCTACTGGAGGCTGGAAGGGCAGAGTGATAAGGACACACAAGGCTGCTGGGGGAATTGTAGTAGCTGAGCAGGGCCTGGTCTGTGTCCCTGTAATTAATTAGCAGTTACTGGTCTTAAAAGAGAACTAATAATAAAATTATGCTGGCAACAAGAGCTTCTCATTGAGTGAGTATAACATGCTAGGTACTTTAGATATGATCTCCTTTAACCCTGCAAACAACCATATGAAGCAGGCATCGTTAAACCCACACATGAGAAAACAGGCTGGAAGAGGTCACGCAATACGGCCAAGGTGACCAGACTGGCTCATTTCAGGACGGGGACTTGAGCCGAGCTTCCCAACTCTATAACCACGGTCATGGTCATATTTAGACACTGCATGGCACAAACCCCCCACCTGTGACCATCTAATCAAGGACAGCGCCAAGGAGAAAACTGGAGCCATTCTCACCTGGAGCTGCCAAACCAAGTACAAATGCCCCGAATCCCACTGCCGGGACACCCCCACCAGAGCGCAGATTTCCTACAGAACCTCGGACGCGTTTTCAAACCGAACCACTTGCTTTTTCCCACACGTGCCTGTGTTCATACCGTTTCCCTCCCATCTTCCCATTTATTGGAATCCTTCAAGGCTCAGTATAAATGCCTCTTCCTAGGACGCCTTCCTGATTTTCACACTCCTACACATCACATTCGGATCCTATCGCGTTTCTGAGCAGTGGCACTTACAGTATCCTTCTTTGCATTGAGGTTTTTGAGTTCATCTATTACTCCTACTGTCATTCTTCTATCGTTTCCTTCAGACGAGACCTGGGTTGTCTTCAACACCTTATCCTCTGTCGTGTCCAGCCTGGGGTAGTTTGAGTTGATGTGAGGCTAAGTGACACCCATCCTGAGCTCTTCCCTGTGGGAAGGAGAACCGTCTCCCTCACACGGGCTCCCACCACCTAGAGAAGACATGAAGGGGAGCATACTTCATCATCAATCCGTAAGTGATGGAAAGAGATACGGAAACATTCCAAACATGGCGACAGCGGCACCATGTGGACCCACTGACGGTCTCAGGGTCCTCCTGCAGCCCGCGGAAGGTGCAGCGACGCCAGCTGCTCTGGCCAACAAGGTGGGTGACGATGTCTTCCAGGTGGAGACTAGGAGCCTGTGTGCTCACTAAGCTCCCACGTCCCCTTTGTCCTGCCTGGTTTTGGAGGCAGCCCGTCTAGATGGACTTCTATCAGCTGGGCCCCCACGTGACCCCAGCGGGCAGAGTTTTCTGCTGATTCTGTTCATACACGTGGTGAGAAAGAAGAACTGTCGTGTGTTGAGCCACTGAAAGTTTGGGTTATTTGTTGCCATGGCGTAACCTAGCTTGTTTGACTAGCGGAGCCACATACTGTACCATCTCAGAATAATCAGGTTCTTGTTTGCTGCTAGAAAAAGCATTTGTGGGATTTCCCTGGTGGCACAGGGGTTAAGAATCCGCCTGCCGATGCAGGGGACACGGGTTCGAGCCCTGGTCTGGGAAGATCCCACATGCCGCGGAGCAACTAAGCCCGTGCACCACAACTACTGAGCCCGCGAGCCACAACTACTGAGCCTGCACCCTAGAGCCTGTGAACCACAACTACTGAGCCCACGTGCCACAACTACTGAAGCCTGCACGCCTAGAGCCCGTGCTCCGCAACGAGAGAAGCCACCGCATGAGAAGGCACCACAAGAGAAGCCCGCGCACTGCAATGAAGACCCAACGCAGCCAAAAATAAAAACAAATAAATTTTTTTTAAAAAGCATTCGTAATAATGAAGCTAAATATTTGTGTGTGGTAACACAATGTGTATAATGTAGCATCCTCTCTGCGGTGCAATGTAATTCTGAGCAAATGCGCACACACACTACAGCATACAGTGTGGCCGTTCCTTGGAAGCAATTTTTCATGCTCCTATGAAAGCTGCTAATTTTTCTCATTGGAGGGAGGCCAATTCAGCTCAGTTCACCAAGGCGTCCACCGCAGAATTCATCGAGCGTTGTTTCCTAAAGCTACCTGAGGTGCAGTGTCCAGAAGACGGGTATTTTCCCTTCATGAAAAGATAGACAACGGGGAAAAACGCCTTTCCTTTCTGTCTTCCTTTCTCTTTCTTCCCTTAAAAAACTCAGAATGATGTTGTGATTAACTTGTATTTTGCAGCATAGTGGATATGACAGTCAACCAAATTAATCCCATTATGCAAAACCCAGTTCACAAATGGTTTTGCATTTTTGCAAAATTATGTCAATTTCCCCATAAATTGGAGAGACTGTGTCAGTTTTCTGAACCGCACATAGACACTACCCAGAGCTGTGAGTCTATATTCCTCTAATTACGAAAGATACAGATTTTAGCTCTGTGGCACAAATTAAGATTCATAACTTTAATGCTGATATTTTTGTTTACATGAGCCTTGCATGACAATTACCATTCATTTTCACATCCGTTTAAAATCTTCTTCGGCATCCTACTCATCGTGGTGGGAAAAAGAGAGAATTGGGAGTTGAAAAGAAAATGGTTAATGCAAAATCCTTAATTATTTTGATAGTAAGAACATGATTCATGCTTTCCTTCCACTTCTGAGGCACTCAGCCTCCTCCAGCCGGGCGCCTGCCTCTCTCTGCTTTTAGGGTGGTCAGAGCAGAGACGGCTTCCCAACTGCCGTCGCTTGGCCAGCAGCAGACGTGCTGGTGGTGGCCAAATGTGCTTGGCATTGACTGTGATCTGTGAATTCCCTGTAACTGGACCAACTTGTCAAATTAAACCCTCCCCTGCTTTGAGCCGCAGAGCAGCCGGGATCTGGACGTCTCCCTCTCTGACCCCTGTCACCAGCCCTCCAAGCCTCTAACATCTGCTCTCTGGGCTCTGCCTTTTCACCTGGTTCATTTCAGATGCAGCAAGCCCCCTCTGCTCCACGCTCAACATTGCCTCCTTTCTCTCTCTCTTAAAGGGAGAAAGAAAAAGCTTCCTTGTTTTGAAGAGTGGCGCTCTGAGGGCTAAATTACTTACTGAATTCAGAAAATCTATTTTTTAATGGTTGTTCTTTCTTTGCGTAGCACTTTTTATTCCAGTAATGCTTTCTTGCACAGTGAATTGTTGACTTTTTAGGCTTTAGATTTATTAGGCATGTGTCAAGTTGTCAACCTCCTACCGTTTGCATTTGTGTCCACCTTGCAAACAGCAGGGAAAAATACTTTTTTTCCCCAAACGTTCACTTCTTGGCAGTTCCGAAACAAATTTTTGAACAGTTGCTGTTCCTATTGATAGCAATAGTTTGATGTTTCAAAAAAAAACTCAGGGTTTTATTTTCCCCTAAATTTTTGACATGTTCTGTCATATCATATCATATCATACCCTGATGCATCAAAAACAAAAAGAAAGGAGGGCCCAGGCTGCACTGTTCACATAGATCGTAAGCCTCTGCTAAACACCCACCCATCTGTTCACTGCTTTCGTCCTTTTGTTCTGCCTCTAATGCTGCTTTTCCACAATAAAACCTACCTTGGCTTCTTCGAGGACGCTGAAGCCTCCCTGGCAAGGCTTCCTAATCTCAGTTGGAAATAGTTTCAAGGAATTAGGGGACTGCTCGCATTTTCCTAATGTGGTGACTGGAATTTAGATACAACCAACGCATACAATCAAAAGGGAAGAATATATAAACGAAGTGAGCGCCCCACAGCCTCAGGCAAATGTCACCTAAAATCGCCGAAACTGTGAAAAAAAAGTCAGCCATCAAAACTGTTTCTCCCAGAGTCTTCCCCGTCTCCAGGTAGGGCCGCCCGGACTTGCAGCCGGTGACTTTGAACTGTGGTCGCCTGGCTCTGCCCCGGCAGCTCGTCCTCCTTCCGGAAAGGGGAGGTGGGGTCGTGGGCAGGTCCTACCGTGTGGCCCGCCACGCCATCTGCCTGACCACTCCCCGCCCTCCTTGACGCTGCGACCCACGTCACCTGCCACCTCCGCCCGCCAGGAGCCCCAGCTTCCCGGGGACCAGGATTCCGGGGAAATGGGCATGGCTTACGTACCATGAGCGCTCAGGACTAGGGTGCGGATGGGTGTGAGATGGCCCCGCCGTCCATGCATCAGCCTGAGGATGGCAGGTGAACGGGACCCGGTGCCGGGACTAGTGAAAGGACAGACGGGCAGGCAGCGGCCGTAGGGTGGGAGGCGAGGCCGAGCCTCCCGCAGGACGCACCACCTGGGTGGATGGAGCCCGTGCGGATGGAGAACACAGTCTGCGGCTCAGAGCGGACGCAAGAGGGGCTGCGCTAGAGATTAAGGCCTGGAGGTAAACCGGGATTAGACGCGAATTACGCAGCACAAGGGACTGCGCTTGGGGTTTTCTTCTGCCACTTGGTGACACCACGGTCCTGCCCGTTCGTCCCAGCTCGGTCCTGAGGGCCACACTCTGCTTCACACACTGCAGCTTCGTGGGCCTGTGTCGTCACACAGGGGCCAGCTCAGAAGGGCCCACACTTGGTTTAGTGCTCCTGTGTTGCCATTTTGAAATTCCTCCTAATTTTATCTTTGAGCTTGTGTTTTGTCAGTGGAGTTGAGGGGAGGAAAGGGTGTGTGTGAGCCGAGGGGGTGTGTGTGGTCCCTCCCACCCCCGCTCAGAGCTCACGGCCCAGCAGAGCAGCCGGATGCAGAGCCAGGACCAGGCCGGGGTGACATCTGTCGAGGAGAGAGCGGGTCGGGGGCTGACAGCTCCAGGAGGCCAGACTTTCTGGTCGAACCAGAACTTGTCTCGAAGGCAGAGAGATGGCCGTGACGTCCAGAGAGCCACCAATGACCAGCTAGCCCTTTCGCAGCCTTTCTTACACCTGCTCCTTCCCAAGCAGTCATGCTGAAAACCATGACCTCCAAGGAAAGGGGAAGATGGGTCCCCACATCCTCTTCCTCGATCCCTTCCTTGCTGACCCGTGAGCCTGGCGGGGCGAGGCCGGCAGCGTGTGCACATCAGGAAGGAAACGAAAACGCTGTTAGTTTTGTGCAGTGTTTTCATCGTGGTGAACAGAATAGTGCGCCACTGGCGGGTATCAATCGAAGCGATGAGGCAAAAATTGAGTGATTCTGGGGATTACGCACAGCTTAAATTCTCTAATATTTGCATTTAAAGCTGGCACCTCATGATACCAAGATGAACAATAAAAATTATGCTAGTCATCTAAATTTGTGATTCTTCATGACTTAGAACAACATCAAATAGCAAATAAAAACTGCCCTAAGCCGAGAGGCCGCAGGAGAGAGGGGAGAGCTTTCTCTCTCGGAACTTCCCACGCTCTTTCTTTGTGTCTTTGTGTCCTTGACATGGTCCTGCACTTTCAGTCCTGCCCCGTGGGGTTCGTGGCTGGCGCTGCCCACCCTCCACCCTCTGATCGCCCAGTGGCGCCCTCTCCACGACCTTGGATGAAGTTCGCTTCTGGTGTCGGCTACAGTAGGGGTCACTCACTCTGTGCCACGGCCCCCTCCAGGCTTTCCACCTCCAGACGTGTCTCCCTGCCGCTGCCTTCACGTTGGCCCCATACCTCCGGCCCCAGGCTCGGCCGGGGGACCCTGCACGGCCCCAAGCATCCAAGCATCGCGCAGGCAGCACCGCCCTTGGCCGCTGCCAGCCCCCTCACCGCAGCCCAAACACCGCTCCTTCTGGAAGCTGGGTGTGACCTGCGGGCTGGGTGCATCCCTCCACTGCACGCTCTAATTAACTCGTCTGCCCCTCCAGCCATGACCTTCAGGTAGAGCAGTGTCAGACCACCTTTATCCCCAGGCCCAGGGGAAGGGACCTAAAAGGCCATGGGGGCTGGGCCTTTAGAGGACTTTAAGCAGGAACTTGGGTAGATTTGCATTTTATAGAAATAGTTCTGCTTGAGGATGGATGGTGGGTTGAGGGCGCAGGACCAGGCAGAGGGAGCCAGTAGGAGATGGTGTTGATCGTTCTGGAAGGAAGTGGGGAAGGTCCAACCCAGGGACACTTAAGGGCTTTTGGAAAAGAGGGCTGGGGACATCGGGGGCTGGCGGGGGGGAGGCAGGCTCTGCACGCTGGGCAGGGAGGGGCCGGGCTGGGAGCATCGCTGGCAGAGGGGCCCTGGGGAGGGTGTAGCTGAGCTCGAGCTTCAGTTTCCTATTCTGTGTAAGGAGGGTGGGTCGGGGGGCGGGGCTGCCTCCCTGGAGCTCTGGCATTCTACCAGGCAAAGAGCATGGCCTCTGTGCAATCTCTCAGGCGTGGTCCCTGCCCGTCTGCAGCTGAATTTGTTTCCCAGGGCTGCCGTAATAAGTACCAAAAAGCTGGTAGCTTCACACAACGGAAATTTATCCTCTCACAGTTCTAGAAGCCAGAAGTCTGAAATCACGGTGTCGGCAGAGCTGTCTTCCTCCGGAAGCTCTAAAGGGGGATCCTCCCCTGCCTCTTCCGGCGTCTGGTGGCGTCTGGAAATCCCTGGCTTGAGGCTGCGTTGCCCACTTTCTGTGGCCATCGTCTCTGTGTCTCTCTCTGTGTCCTGTCTTCTTAGAAGGACACCGGTCATTGGATTCATGGCCAGTCTCATCCAGTGTGACCTCATCTAAAAAAATTACATCTGCCAAGATTCTGTTTCTAAATTAGGTCACATTCTGGGTTCCAGGCAGACTTGAATTTGGGGGGATGCTCTTTACCCCATGATACCTGTGCTTTCCTCTTGGTGTAGGAATTCTTCCCTAAAGCAGGGCTCCAGAACGGAGCTGTGTGCAGTCACTCTGGCCAACCAGAAGGAAATGGAGCTTCTATCAGTACATATTTGAAATTGTTATTTTGGGGTAAGTTGTATAACATCTATAATATAGTAATGCCATGGTACATGTATATAATGAACAAATAAATATGCATTCAGAGGGCGACTCACAAATGTTTTAATGGTGGGCTTATACAGTCAGAAAAGCTTGGAGACGGCTGCTGAGGCAGTGTGCTCCTTGACCAGGGTCCCATCAGAGTACTACTGGGATCAGCACTCAGTAATGACTTGACGTGCGTGAATTAAACAGAATCGAGGAGAAAGAAAATACCTGTTCATGATTTTCACCCCCTGGGATGCTGTGTCACGTCGCGGTTATGAGCCCCGGCTCCGGAGTTCAGCTTCATGTCTTGGCCACGGTCCAGCCTTGTGATCTCGGGCACATCATTTCCTTGGCCGTCCACATGCGGCCCAGCTCTGCCTTTTCTGAACCTGGTCTGGACACCAGTGCTCACTCTGGAGGACCATAATACAGGCCCTTGTTCTTCCTCCCCACAGGAAGCAAGGTCGAGGGTGTATTTGAAGCTCCACCACCCTCTACTCTTGAGCCATCCTGGCAACAAAAACATTTCAGACAAGGTAGGTTGAAGTGTGTGTGTGTGTGTGTGTGTGTGTGTGTGTGTGTGTAGAGAGAGGGAGAGAGATTACGAGCTCATCCCAGGCTAATGAGGCCTATAAGTATGGGGGGAACCACACTGGACCATTTTGCTACAGAATTGCACAGTAGATTTATAATTAATTTGTTGTCCGACATTACCTATAGGCCTTTTTAAGCATTTCTACTTTCCTGGCTGTTACTGCCCACTGAATTCCAATGTTTTTGGATTAATATCCTCTGGTTCAATCCTCCTGCAGTTTTCTACACTGAGTCTCATTTTATTTCTTGTCCATATTTCTGGGCTCCTGAATGATTTCTCTGTCATCACTGGTCTTCTCAACACCTCCCAATTTGGTATAATCTGTGAATTTAATTAACAAGTCTTTATCTTCTCCTCCAGATAATTACCGAGGATGTTAACTAAAGCCAGGCTTAGTGCTGACCCCTGGGGCACTGTGCTGGACCCCCTCTCACGTCGTGCACAGTTATTTATCATTAGCTTTGCGCAGACCCTTCCCGCCAATTCTGCCAACATGGCGGAGCCCACCTGCAAATCGGAGGGGATCCACTGGGTGGCGCTGGTCACGGCAGACCCGGCACAGCACAGTGGGCTCTGGGACAGGTCACACGCTGACCTCGGGTCGTCCCCGTCCACGTAGCAAGAGGGGAGTGGACCAGGAGGCGGCTGCCTTCCCCCACCTGTGTTGGATACGCCCATTTCTCTCATCCTCCTCCCCAGCCAGCGCTTCCTTTCCCAGCCCTAGACCTTCCGACACTGGGATGTAAACAGGCCTCTCAAACCAAACCAACAAACCTCTTTGTCCCACAGCCTTCCCTTTTCAGGAAACGCCACCTCCCCTGGGGCTTGGGACAATCTCAGCATCGCGCTGGACTGTGCCCTTCCTTGCCCTCCGCACAGCCGAGCTGTTAGCAAGCAGTCAGCGCTGCCTCCAGGGCCCAGGTCTCCAGCTGACCCGCCCAGGACCGCACCCCACCCCGCCCTTCTCACCCCGCCTCAGCACAGCGGCAGGAACCTGCTACCCTTCCAGGCAGGCCTCTCTCAACCCCGCCGCCCCAAGCCCACCACCGCCTCGAGTGAAAGTCCAAGTCCTCATAATGATGCATTCTTCCTGCCGCTGTTAACAACTCACCACAGACTTAGAGGCACAAACAACACGAGTGTATTATTATTTTACGGTTCCGGAGGTCAGCGTCCCAAGTGGGTCTCGGGAGGCTGAGGTCAAGGTGTTGGCAGGGTTGAGTCCCTTCCGGAGGCCCCAGGGGAGGACGGTGGCCTTGCCCTTCCTGCTTCCGGAGGCCGCCCTCGTTCCTGGGCTCGTGGCTGCCCCATCCCAACCTCTGCTCCAGCCTCACACCTCCCTCTCTGACTCCCCCACTTCTCTCCCACTTACAAGGACCCCCTGATTCATCAGGACCCCCAAATAATCCAGGATATTCTCAAGTTTGTTAACTGAATGACATTTGCAAAGTCCCTTTTGCTGTTTAAACGACCATACTCACAGGTTCTGGGGTTTAAGATGGGCACCTATTTGGGGCCACTATTCTGCCTGCCATGAATGCCTTCAGGGTCCACCACGTGGCTGCCTGATTACCTCTCCGCCTTCATCTCCTGCAGAGGGAGGGTGTGACCTACGGGGTGAGCCCTGACTTGTAATGTTTTCCAATTTCCCTGATGTAAACACTCCCGCCATGTCTGATTCTAAGCTGCCAACATGGCTCCGCTGAACAGGAGTTTGGGAAGAGGCGCCAGCCAGCCCCAGCGGACCCCTGCAGGGCCTCTGCGCCCCCCCTGCTCTGGGCTGTAAGGCTCTGCCTCAGAGACCACAGCTCCACGGCGACCTCCCTCGAGTCTGCTCAAGCAGCACCTTCTCAGGGAGGCCTTTCTGGCTACACCCGGCCCGCGTGTCCCCTACTCCCCTTCCATTCTTCGTCACTCCTTTGCGTCCCATCACCATCTAAAATTTCACCATCCGAAATCGCGCGTTGTACTAATTTGTCATGTGTGTTGCCTAGCTGCTCAGAGTTGAATGTGAACACCAGGGAGGCTGAGTTGTGTTCTGTGTTGTTCACTGCTGGCTGCCAGGTACCTCCTGCATCTGGAACAGCGCCTGGGACACAGGGATGCTCCAGCAGCCGCTGCGGGATACACAAGTGAATGACTATCGGACCGTGCTGAAGGCAGGGTGGAGACCTGTCTGCCGATGCCGCTCAACGGTCCAAGCCATGGGGAGGGCAATGCAATGGGCTGGTACGACTCCTTCTTTTGAAACCCATGCTGCGCCTCTCTGAGGGTCCCTTTTATTTCAGTGTGCGGACGTGTCCCTCCCGCCTTCATGCTTCTCTGCTGTTCAGATGACCATTCATGTTAGATTTGCTAGGGACTCATTCATGAATTAATGGTCATGTGTTTTGCAGGAAAGCTCATCAATTGCTATTTTCTAATTTAGTAATAAATCCCTAACCTCTACAATAATAATATATAAATCAAGGAGACAAGAAGGAAAAGGATGAGTCCAAGAAATCCTCAAGTAAGGATGTTGACAAGGATTCTGTGAAATGCTCATGTTCCTTTAGGGATGAGGTATCAAAAGGCATTGAGCATGACCTTAAGGTTTTCACCCTGGATAGTGAGATTAGAGGAAAAAGGTAACTTTTATGGGATAGGAAAACATCAAGAATAGTTGGGGGCTTCCCTGGTGGCGCAGTGGTTGAGAACCTGCCTGCCAATGCAGGGGACACGAGTTCGAGCCCTGGTCTGGGAAGATCCCACACGCCGCGGAGCAAATGGGCCCGTGAGCCACAACTACTGAGCCTGAGCGTCTGGAGCCTGTGCTCCGCAACAAGAGAGGCCGCGATAGTGAGAGGCCCGCGCACCGCGATGAAGAGTGGCCCCCCCTCACCGCAGCTAGAGAGAGCCCTCGCACAGAAACGAAGACCCAACACAGCCAAAAATAAATAAATAAACAAATAAATAAAAATAAATTAAAAAAAATAGTTGGGAACTAAAATGATATTTAGTATTTATTAGTTACTGATTAAAGGTCGGTGCCGTGCTGAACACTTTCCTAGCGTTGTCTCAGAACAAAGGAGAGAAGCCCGCTCAGAGGTAACTGTAAGGCCCTACAGGGAGCAATTTGCAGTGAGTATAATCACAGCCATTAATAACTCAGTTCACTTTGCAGAACCGGAAAGGATCCATGGTGCTGTTCAAACTTCTGGCCTTAAGCACATTTGCGTCCTTTGAACTTTCATCTCAGACCTCCCCTCCCACATCGACTCCAAACTGACCCAGGCTGATCATCGGATGACTCTGTCCCCTTTAAGCTAGCCCGGGCGTCCTTGATTTTGCAACTATTAGTAAGGGGTGTCCACCATCCAGGTTTCCTCAGGATTTCAGAGTCAGCTGTGATGTTCATCATCTTTCTCAAAGTGGCTTTGTGACGGTATCGGGCACTTTGAGAAAGAAGGGTTCCATGATGGAACAAGATTGGGAAACACAGGTTAAAAAGTGTTAATCCAGTTTCTTTACCACCTGACATCCCAGAACTCTTAATGTGCAATGGTGTGTGGTCAATCCTAGAGCAAAGAGTATTACATACAAAGTTTCCCAAACTTTGTGTGTTCCTGTTTGTATGAGCAGTGTCTTGGATAATTTCTGTTCTCTGGAAAGCCCTTGGGAAATACTCTTTTCCCTGTACTGTTGGATTTCTTCTGTCTCCAACCAAGCTCGATGCTCAGTTGACCACCTGATGGGAATAAGGGAGAGAGGAGTCCAACAACAATTGGGTGAAGAGCCTTAGCTTGGGCAGATCAATGGTCCTGCCAAGAACAATTAGAAAAGTTAGATAGATAGATAGATGATAGATGATAGATAGATAGACAGATAGATAGGCAAGCAGACATGGATGACAGAGGATAGATAACAAAGGACAGATAGATAATAGAGGATAAATAGATATGATAAAGATGAGAGAGAGATATTGACAGACGATAGAGAATGATAGATAGATGATAGATAAAGAGAGGAGAGAGATATAAAGAGAGAAAGAGAGAGGTAGCTAGCTCTAGATATAACTATTTCTTTTAAAGACACTGGAGGGCTACTGAGGGGACCAGGACTTAGGGGTCACGATCCTAAGAGGAGGAAACAATGACAAGAGAAGTGGGCTGATATTTTATGAACCACACTTTCCTTCAGGACAAATGCAGATTCTTGATCTAAGGCAAAATCTAAGAATCTGAGCAGGGGGCTGGGACTAAGAGACAGAGGAGCCATCGGAGCCTCTGGTAATCTCACAGGGCTACAGAGGAAAAAGCTGGATCTCAGGGATGTCTAAGCAGAACAAAGATACCAGGAAGAAAGGACACAGAGAGGTGAATTCAGTGCACAGCATTCAGTGCAAAGGCCAAATAGATGCATATTCTATGACAGAAAATGTGCACATCTGTTTAGCAAAAGATATGTAAACTACATTTGTTGCAGCTTTCTTTGTAATAGCCAAGAACTGAAAACAACACAAACATTCATCAACAGTAAAATGGATAAATTCTGGTGCATTCCATCCATGTAAAGTAAAACACTTCAACACAATGACAATGAACAAACCACACACAAGAATATGGATGGATCTCATAAATATAATAATGAGTCAAAGAAGAGTACAAGAACCACAGAAGAATCCAAGAGAGAATACACTCTGTGAGTCCACGTATATAAAGTTCAAATAGACAAGCGAATCCCTGGCATTTAAAGTGAACAGTGGTTACTTTTCTGGGAGCTGGCACGCCCTTGGGAGGGTGAGGGGGGCTCCTGGGACCCTGGTCATGTACCATTTCTTGATCTGATGCTGGTTATACATAGGCTTACTCTGAAAATTCAGCTTGGCTTATACTTCAAAAAATGCATTAAAACATCTACTAGAATGGCCCAAACCGGGAACACTGACAACACCAAATGCTGGTGAGGATGTGGACCAACAGGAACTCTCATTCGCTGAAGGGAATGCAAACTGGTGCAGCCACTTTGGAAGACAGTTTGGCGGTGTCTTAACAAAACTAAACATACTTTCCACAGGATCTGGCAATCATACTCCTTGGTATTTACATAAAGGAGCTGAAATCATGTCCACACAAAAATCTGGGGGCACCGATCTTGGGGTGGAGGGCGGTGCTCAGAGGGGGAGTTATACGAGCGGCTCCGGAAGGACAACAGCAGTCAGCCTGCCCCGGGCGGAGGTGCAGGGGGGCGACTGGGGAGCGGACCCCCTCTTCCCGGGGAGTTGTAATGTGACATTCACTCATTTCACCTGTTTAGGCTGAAATGTTCACGACAGAGAGGCGTGATGTGTTCCCTCCACTCCGCTTGCAGAGAGTCATCAATGAGCTAACCCCTCAGGATGGAATTCAGACACTGAGAACATTCTGGGGAAGAAGGCTGCGATAGAACCCCGAGATCCAGCCACGCCACTGGCTGCTGGCCCTGCCTACCTGCCAGGATGGCTGAGGCGGGGGGGGGGGGGGGGGGGGGGGCAAGCTCCGGCGGCGGCGGTTGCCCTCCGGGCACTGACAGCACGGGCCCCGCCCCGCTGATCACTGAGTGAGACCCAGAGCGTAGGTGCTTCTCCCACAGTGTCGTGCAGGCCTATCTGAGGTGGGGCCTCCTGCAGAAGCAGCCCGGCATCTCAATTTCTCGGTCGCTGCTAGGACCGGAGAGTAAACCCTTGACCTGCTTTAAAAAAAAAAAAAGAAAAAGCAAACAAGAGCGTCACCCAAGATGTACACTGACTCCACGGGGGAAGTAGAGGGATGGGGCCAATGCATTTCCTATATTTTACTTCTCCCCTGGGAGGCTCCATCCTTCCAGGTGTGCACAACCCAGGCACCTGACCTTGGCACTTGGTGAAGAAGGCAGGTAAGAAAGGAAAGAGGCGTTGGATTTCTTAAACCCCATATGGATGGACAAAATTTGCTCATTTCCCCAGTGAACATAAGGCTTTGCAAAAAAAAAAAAGTTGTTTAAAAAAAAAAAGAAAATGAGAAAAAAAATAAAAGCTGTGCTATTGATTCAGCCAAAAACGACCAGGAGAAGCAACAGCGGCTCCCCATGGGAGCTGCCGCGGCCCTCGGGGCACATCAACCGGGAGGGAAGACGCGCTCCGCCGCCAGAAGGAACGGAAGCGCAGCTAGTAGAATAATCTGTTGGTGAGGAGGCGTTTTTAGGAAAAATGCAATTGTTGCGGCGGTGATCGACCGTAATTACCATCGCGCCCGCCCCGGCCCGCCCCGCGCCTCCGAGGGGGGGCGGCTGCCTTCTCGGGGGGGCCTGTACGTACTGCACGGAGAGCAGGGCACCCCCACAACAGGTACCCCACTGGCGGGCCGCAGGCCTCCCGGAGAGGGGCGCTGGAAGCCCGCTCAGCGGTATTTGAAAAGCAAGCCAGACGTATCTCAGACTCCAGAGATAGGCTTGAAACTAGGAAGAATTGATTTCTTTCCATACTCACTGCCAGATATCGCTGTGCTACACGGCTGTATGCAGATAGACGACGCTGCAGGTCAGTGATAGATCCCACGCTATCTTTAAAGGAATAAATCATTAATTTAAATTGTGTGGGCTTCTCCCGTTTATAGCATAGCTGTTAGCGTTTAACCCATTTTTTTCCCCTTTGGGAAGAAATTGAGGGACATGTGGGTGTATGGGCTGGAATTTAGGATAATATTTTTAAAGGCCATTTTAATGCGCTGTGTAAGGCTTACTGTTTACTTGGTCATTTTGTTGTTGTTGTTTCTATTTTGAAAATTAGTATTACAGAAGTAAGACATGTTTGTGGGAAGTTCCAGTAATTCCAGAAAGGTGGGAAGTAAAACTGTGTACATCTCTGCAGGAGGAAAGCATCTTCACCACCCAGGCTGCTGCCTTGACCGGGGACCGTCTGCTGTCCCACCTCCCCTCCAGTCTCCTGGGGAGATGTGCTGGGTGCTCTCCCCTCCTGCCCGACCTCTGTGGCCTTGGAGTGATCATTCATCCACCAGCTGGTCGCCTACCCACTCGTAAACGAGGTCGTCCTATTGACAACGTGGGCAAGGCCCTGCCGGGTGCCGGGGGGGGGGGGGGGGTCCCACGACACGGAGGAAGCAGGACAGGGTGTGTCCCACCAAAGCTGCCCTGAGGGCCCACACGAGGGAGACCCACGCCCAGGGAGGATGGTCAGGGTCACTGCGTGGAGGAGGGCTGGCGCAGCTGGTGGGAGACCGGAGGCAGGGCCGAGGCACAAGGAGTGGCCTGGAGGACCACTGACCGCGGGCTGAAATGAGCTCGGTGGCTGGTGGAGGGGTTCGGCCTCACGCTTCCGGATGGCTGGGAGCCTAATTTCAGACGCTCTTTCCCACTGCCATACAGCTCGTCAGACTAGCCTTCTGTAGCGCCGGGGAAGATGTGGTCAGGAGGGGAAGGTGTTTAGGAAACGGTTGTTGTCCCGAATGTTCCAGCAAGGAGCCTGGAATTCCTCCCATGGGGGATGGGAACCCGTCAAAGCTTCCTGGGCAGGAGAGCTGTAGGAGTTTCCTACCGCTGCCGCCGTAACAAATGAGCACAGGGAGAATCTGTGTCCTCGCCTGTGCCAGCTCCTAGACGCCTCCTGCTGGTCCCCGGGCCCTCCTCCATCTTCAGAGCCTGTGGTGCAGCACCTCCCGACCTCCCTCTCCGGGACTCCTGCTTCCGTTGTCACAGCTCCTTCTTTCTTTGGTCTCTCGCCTCCTGCGAGGGGCCTCGCGGTTACATCAAGTCTCCCAGGGACACTCCAGATCCTAGTCACAGGCCTTTGCCAGGAAAGGCAACACGTTCACAAGTTCTGGGCATTGAGACCTGGACATCTTTGGGGGAACATGAGTCTGTCGGTTGCAGGGATGATCTGATACGTAATATCAATCGTACTACTAACACGAGTAGAGTGTCGAGCTCTCTTTTGGGCAGGTACTTATTCAAGATGCTATCCAACCACGGCGGCATGTAGACATCACTCCCATTTTACAGAAAGGCAGACTGTGATCCGGAGAAGGGACTTGCTCAGGGTCTCCTAACCTGGAGCCCGTGTCTGACTCCAAACCAGAGCTCGCCTCAGAGGCAGCACGAGGGACTTGGAGGTGCTACCTGGTGCTCAGGTGTGGTGACAGTGTCCTTCACGTGGCTGCTCGTGACGCAGCACGGAGAGGCCTCTGTCTCCCCCGAGAAAGTCTTCATTGAAACCCCCGCTCGCCTAGCACGCACGTGGCGCCGTGCTGAGCCCGGAGAGGGAGAGCGCTGAGACCCGCGGTCCCACCGCCTGGAGGGGAGACGCTTGGCTGGGTGCACCACCGGGGGCCCAAGGAGATGGCATTTACCTCTGTCTGGAAAGGTTAGGGAAGATTCCCAGAGGGGGAGACATTTGAAGGTGAAGGATGAGTTTATCATGTGCAGGAGCCTTGGGGCTGGGAGGGAGGAGAAACCCTCCAGGCAGAGGGAATCGCCTTTGCAAGAATGTGTGGGTGAGAGACAGAGACAGACTGAGACACAGACACAGAGACAGAGGGACTGAGAGAGATACAGAGACAGTGGAACAGAGAGATGGAGAGTGCGAAGAGGTGAGAAGGAGAGAGAGGGAAGGCGTGACTAGTGTCTGGAAGAAGGAAAGGGACGCCAGGGCAGGGGAGGGACAGGGAAAGGGGAAGGGAATGTGGATCCCTGGGAAGCCCTGGGCTGGGAAGAGAGCCACCTTCCTGGGAAGCCAGGTGTACTGCGCTGAGCCCCGGAAATCGAGGAAGCCCACGGAAACAGACAGGGTCACACGTCTCAAGACCTGGCTGAGGTCCTGCTGCCGCTGCCCACCAGCTGTGCAAATCTGGGGCACGTTTCTTAGCGGCTCGGGTCCCTTTCCTCACGTGAGGGTCCCCAAACCTAAGTGTCCCGGCTGTAACCACCTGCAAGGTTTCCAGGAGCACAGATGCCCCTGGGGGAGGGGCTGACCGCCCCCAGGGCTGCAGGTGTAACCTCTCCACGCCAAACCAGCGAGGGGACGCTCGTGGAGCAACCACACAGGAATCAGGGAGATGTCGGATTCCCCAGGGCATCAAACCCGGAGAGACCCCCGTCCCGCGAAGACCTTAGGGCTGCAGCGGAGGCGGGAGCTGGCAGCCGGGAACAGGCGTCTTTCCAGGGTGGAGGGAGCTCGGCCTCCTGGGCCCCTCCTGCTCCCGCCTCCCCCTCTTGGAAGGCTATGACGTCATCCAACCGGAGGAAGGATGCAGGCCCGAGATGTCCACTGTCCAAGTGGTTACAAAGGTGCAGAACTGGGAACAACCCGAGCAGCCAGCCATCGAGGGGTGGCTCCGTAAACTACGTGCACCCGTATGTACGACACTTCGGAGCCGTGAAAAAACACGTCTATGAAATGTTAACGACCTGGAAAAATGCTCACAACAAAACGTTAGGGCAAAAACCAGTTTCTATTTTCTGGTTTAGGAACTACGAATATGAGTTAACTGTTCAAAATTAAATTTAAAAAGTAATAGAAGATGTGAGAGGGTTTGATAACAGCCACGTATATGTGTCTGTATGTAAAGATACGCGCAGGTGTGACCATGAGTGTATGAATGAAAGAAAACACGCAGGAATTTTAACATGTTAATTGATGTGACCTCGGGAAAGGGAATTTTGGAGGTTATTTTGTTCCTTACATTTTTCTGTATTTCCAAATTTCTATCGTAAGCATGTGTTACACTTTTTGTTCTGAAGAAAAGGGGAAAAAACTAAAAAATGGAGATTTGCATGACTTTGATGGGGTAGTTCTGGATCCGGTGCTGGTGTCGTTGGTTTAAAGACGCTTTTCCCTGGCTTCCCACAGGTACCCTGAGACCTGGCTTTCTGGGTATTCTGAGTCCTGCAGAGCCTCCTAATTAATTGGAGACCAATGCAAGTTGTATCCACCTGCCCAACGCTGGTAAATGCTATGGCAGGCACAAACCACAGCTCAGAAACGCATGTTTGAAAATCAGTCAAAGGCATTTGTTTTACAGTCAGTGTGTCTGGGTTTGGATACAAGACAAGGCCATCCTTCCTGGATTTGGGTAGAGACAGAGGAGCATCGAGGATGGCACGCTGAGAAGCTAAACATTCTATCCCCGATCTTCCGGGGGTTCTGTTCCCGGAAGCTGCTGGCTGAGAAATTGGTGGTGTATCACTGATGCTTGGAAGGGTGCCCCCTGAACACCCCCCCCCCACACACACACACCCGTGTCCCTGGACCCCAAACACTGTACTCCAGACTCAAATGCTTCATGACTCGAAGATAAATTTGCACGGTGCTTGGGCTGTGTTCTCCCTTGAAATTCCACCTCTGGTTTATAATGATTGCAAAAGAGACTTCAGAGAAATACAGCCTTCCATGAAAAAGTCTCAGTAAATACACTCCTCAAAATTTTCATTCTTAATATATCAGTAGCTTTTCAGTTCATTATAGTGTTATTAGTCAGTCTTCATAAAAGTGCTATGCATCTTTATTAAAAATGGAAGTTCACATCATTTTATGTTCCCATAAAAATGGGTGGTGGTAGCCTTGATTAATTTCTTCACATACAGTGAACTTTACAGCAAATTGGACAGTGTAATTCAATTCCTATTTCTGCAGATTTTTTTGTTGGTAGAAAATTGATATCATTCATATGTAATCATATTGCCTTTGCAAGAGATATTTAAGAAATAATATCCTGAGGTAATGATCGCATGGCTTAATTATTAATACGTACTTTCACACATGGCAGTGTGCATTCCTTTTATCAAGCCTGACTTCTATCAGAAAGTATTTCTTCAATCTAAATTCTGCTGTGTGCCACCAGCGTGCACATGGCTGTGTGCGTGCGTGCGTGTGTGTGTGTGTGATATAGCTTTTTAAAATTGTCTCTTTCCTTAACAGCTTAGCATCCTTTCTAGGGTAATCATTGGTTTTAAGTGGGTTAGCAACTGAACTCTGGAAGTCCAAACCAGAGGGAAACTTGAAAGATAAGGCTGACAATTCAGAGGCTCCCCGACTCCCCTCCTCCAAATGCCAAGCAAATCTGTGGGGTCCCTTTTGAATCAAACAATTGCCGACCAAATAGAGGTTTTCTGGCTCTGGATGTTGCCTTAGTCCGGGGTCTCCAGAGAAACAGAGGGAGAGAAGGAGACAGAGAGATCTACTTTCGGGAATTGGTTCACGCAATGTTGGGGGCTAGTGAGTCAGAATCTGCAGGGCAGGCGGGCAGCCTGGAGACCCAGGGAGTAGGTGACGTGGTGGTCTTGAGTCTGGGAGCAGAATTCCTTCTCCTTCGGGAGACCTGTCTCTGCTCTGAAGGCCTCCACTGACTGCATGAGGACCAACCCTAACGTTAGGGAGACCAGCATCCTTCACCAGCATCTCCTGTTTGTGACGTTGACCACACCTAAGAAACACCTTAACGGCGACATCTCAACTGGTGTTTGACCAAAACCTGGGCACCGTGGCCAAGCCAGGTTGACACATAAAACTGGTCATCACAGATGCTCTCCTCAGCACCTCTAACCAGGTCATCCTTGAAACCTTCTCAAGGGACAGGCCCCATGGGTCCCCCACGGCGGGAGCTGGTCTCCCAGGGGCTCTGCGCCCCTCAGCTTCCAGCCTCCTGGGTCTGACTTCTACTGGTGGTGCTACTTTACTCCTGAAATTCCCTTTCCCAGCCCACCTTCCAGCTGCCCCCGAGCTGGGTTGCCCCATCCTGTCGGATGTCCTGCTGGACGCACACCTCACACTAAAGTCAGCACGAGACAGAGTCGGGCTGGGGCTGAGCCTGGGACCTGGGACGGGGAAGGAGGGGACCCTCTCCCAGAGGCGGCATGGGGTCCACCCTTGAGCGTGAGCTGGTGGCAGGAGGCCAGGGCCCAGGGCGTCAGGGGCTCTGGATGGCTGGGGCCTACATCCCGCCTGGACGGACACACGGCCGCGTGCTGTGTGGACCCCAAAGTTAGCTGAACTCCCTTTGCCCGCTCTCAGTCTGAGCTCCGACCTGCGGCGGCTCAGGGGGTGACCCTCCTGGTGGGGACACCCCACCCCGCAGTGTGACTGCTGCCCCCAGAGCACCGGGCCTCTTTGCTACCTGGGCAGAGGCCTGGGACCTGCTTCTCTTCAGGTGGCCGTCGTGGCCTGTACCTGTGAGCCTCCCGAAGTTGCCCAGCAGCTCTCTGCACATCCCAGCCCAGGCCTGGGGACGGGGCCGCCCCTGATGCCCCCGCGGAGGTCCCCAAGCACTGCGGGCGCTGCCGCCCAGTAACGAGCGCTTCTGGAAGGAAGGCCCCGGGCATCCTGGGGACCCGGCAGGAAGGGTGCGCGGACACTTGAGGCCTCTGTCCGAGGCCCACATTGAGGGGGAAGATGACCTGCTCCCCGCGAGCCACCACCCAAACCTACCTGCAGGTTTCTGGGGCTGCCCGCGGGGTTACGCAGAGCGTGTAAGGCAAGGCACTTTGTCCCCAGGGCGGGGAGGTCATCTGGATGGACGGTGGAGGGAGACCTGGCTGGGGCTTTTCCAAGGAAGGGGAGTCAGGCCAGAGAATCCGGATTTGAAATAAGCAGGCCTAGAGTGTGGCCACACGCTCGAGGAGAGGCTGTTTCAGGCCGCTAGTGGTCGGCCAGATGCGGCCGAGGGGCTGCGGACTTGGGAGCGAGGGGGCCATCTCTACAGCTCGTCAGGGGAACATCCAGAAGGAACTGGGCTTCTGGGATTACGGGCTATGTGGCGAGGGGAAGCAGGCACCCCCACGGAGCACCCAGCCCCCAGGAGACCCAGGCCCAGCTTCCAGCCTTGGAGTGTGTGTGTCAGCGGACAGTGAAGCAGTGACCCCCGGAGACACTGGGCGACCTGTGAGGCCAGACAGCTAAGCGGCGGTGTTGGGTTCCGCCCCGGAACAGCGGGCCTCCTGGAGAACACAACCCCTTCCAGGGGCAATAAAACATGAAAAAATGTGGTGCTTTGGTATCATTTAGATAGATTGCAGATGTCTAAAGTATGAAAACATGCAACCCTTCTCCGTGTGAAAACAAACCACCCCCAAAGGACATCAAAATGAAGAAAGCAGAGCAGCCGGGTCCCCCGAGGGCAGCCCAGCGTGGGGCAGCCTCCTTTGGGACCATCTCCCTTGGGGGAGCCCTGGGAGGTGGTACTGCCCGAATCAAGAGGACAAAAGCGCCCCAGGACGGGGACCCAGGCACCCGAGAAGGTCCCTGGGGCCGTCAGCAGCCGGACTCTTAAGTAGGGAAGGTAAAAATCCCCAGCGGCTGGGCGCACAGTGGAAGCGGTTCTGGGGTCGCCGTAAATCGGCTGTAACACTTGTGCAGAGGGAGTGGTTTCCACTTCAGGGTTTGTGTTTACCGTTTCTACACTGGAAACAGAGTTGAACTCGTCGCAGCAGAAAAACAAAGACAGCTCTGAGTTATACTGTAATTCACTGCAGGAGATTTATGAATACGATTTTCCTGTAAAATCCAGCATTTTTCTCTTTACCACTCGCAACCCGTTAAGTGGCATAAAGCTGTGTTCCTAGCAGGATCTCCCATCCCAGCCACGCCGAACTCGTGCCGGCACGCACGGGGGTACCCAGCCCCGTAAATCGTGCCTGTACGCTTTACTTGTCTAAGCAGCTACCACAGCAAAACTTCCTAAGTGGCTGCTTCCCATTTAAAGTTCTAGTAAAACTGCAATTACTATGGCTGTAAGATGCTTTGCTTCGAAAAGTGCATTAAATAGTTTTATAGATGTTGTTGGGAACACTTGCATGTCTGTCTTTACGAAAGCGAATGAGTTCATTAATAATGGGACCCCAAGATGCACAGGCAAGGTGGGAGCCGTGAAAACTATCTGGGCCTTTGAAGCTCACACTTAGACCTAACTTTTCAAGTCGCGGCAATTGATTCTACTTTGTTAAAAAAAAATTGAGGTGCAACTCTAATCGACATAAGATACCAGAGAAACTGAAGCCTTTGGAGCAAAAGTCTGGAGGGGAAAGGAAGGTGGAGGGTCTTCTTTGAACATAAGGAATTAAGTAAGGGAGGGCCTGCCTCGGGGCTGCACTGCCGGGCCAGCGTGGGGACAGCCATCTCTCTGCAGGTCACCAGGTGGGACACTCAAGTGATGTGGTCCCCTGGCTCTTCCTCCATGACTTTGGGAAACGGGTTCAGACCCCAGTGAGGGTGGAGCCTCCCCTCCTGCCCCCCTGGGTGTTCGGCTCCGGGATGGCGCTCCCACTTCAAACATTTAGGGTAGACGCAGAGGCCTCCCTCTGAGTGTGGATAAGAGCGCGTTTCTCCATCCGTACAGATCCTGCTGGCCCAAACCGCACATTTTTAAAGTGTATTTTTTGAAAAATAAAATCTCAGATTTGCTGTAAATTCAGGCCAGGGAGGATCTAGCTAATGGGAAATGTTTAAGTTACAAATCTAAGGGAAGATTTTGCATTTAAGAAAAAAAAAAAAAAAAAAAAAAAACCTCAAACTGCAGCTCTTAAAATAAAGATTTTCTGTTTTCCATAGTGACTCACTAAACCTTTATTTAGACAGTTGGTAAAAACACATCACATATCTCACATGTTTTTTTTTTCACTGTTGCAACTTAAAAGAGTATCATGTTTTTTTCTTCTAGAGGGAAGCAGAAATCTACAGTAAGGCATTTTTGCCTTTTTTTTTTAATGAAATCTCAGTGTCTTGTGGAACGGCGACTGATCCCGGTCAGAGCCGCTGCACAGCACCCTCTGGTGCGCGCATTAAGGAGAAGGATGAGGGCTGTTCAGGGGCTTTGTTCATTTGCTGTTCAACATTTCCCAGAGATGAATTTTCATGCTCATTCAAAAATACAACAAAAACCTAACGATTTCAGATCCATCACCTTCCCGTTCTACAGTGTGTCTCGTGGCTGCTCTCTCTGGGTTCCAGGTTAGCTGTGCGATGGCAGAGGAAAGCTGCCACCGGGAGCCAGCAGCCATGCGGGCGAAGCCACAAGGCCGGCCGCCCCCAGGGCCTGGAGAAGAGCTCAGGGAGCCGGGCCTGTGTGCAGAGTGGGGCTACGGACACGCAGGACGCTCCCGCGGCCACCAAGAGAACCAGGCCGATCAGGAGTCATTTCTAGTCCTTCCTGGGAAAGAGGAGTTCAGGTGTCTCAGTGCCTGTGAGTGGTGGGTACATACACACTCGTGCACACATCACATACGTACACACACTCACACCCATATATACACACATGCACACACACACACATACACACAGGCACACTCACACCCATATATACACACATGCACACACACATACACACAGGCACACTCACATCCATATATACACACATGCACATACACCCAGGCACACTCACACCCATATATACACACATACACACAGGCACACTCACATCCATATATACACACATGCACACACATACATACATGCAGGCACACTCACACCCATATATACACCCATGCACACATACACCCAGGCACACTCACACCCATATATACACACATGCACACACACACATACACACAGGCACACTCACACTCATATGCACACACATGCACACACACATACATGCAGGCACACTCACACCCATATATACACACACGCACACACACATACACTCAGGCACACTCACACCCATATATACACACATGCACACACACACACATACACTCAGGCACACTCACACCCATATATACACACATGCACACACACACATACACACACATACACGCAGGCACACTCACACCCATATATACACACATGCACACACACACATACACGCAGGCACACTCACACCCATATACACATACACGCATACACACACACATACACGCAGGCACACTCACACCCATATATACACACATGCACACACACACATACACGCAGGCACACTCACATCCATATATACACACATGCACACACATACATACACGCAGGCACACTCACACCCATATATACACACATACACACACACATACACGCAGGCACACTCACACCCATATACACATACACGCATACACACACATACACGCAGGCACACTCACACCCATATACACATACACGCATACACACACATACACGCAGGCACACTCACACCCATATACACATACACGCATACACACACATACACGCAGGCACACTCACACCCATATACACATACACGCATACACACACATACACGCAGGCACACTCACACCCATATATACACACATGCGCACACACACATACACATACACGCAGGCACACTCACACCCATATATACACATACACGCGCACACACACATACACACATACACACAGGCACACTCACACCCATATATACACCCATGCACACACACACACATACACGCAGGCACACTCACACCCATATATACACACATACATAAACACACAGATGTACACTCACACACTTACACATGTGAACGCACACACGCGGCCACACACACACACATGTCGACGTGCATGGAGCGTGCACACGGAGTACACAGCCTGGCCTGTCGTTGTGTCCAGGACCAGGAGCAGAACCTCACACTCCCCGCCCTCTCAGCCCCTCTGTGTTCGCACACGGGCCACCCAGAGTCCCTAAGCACGTCCTCTAGGAATTAACCCCCATGGAAGACACCGGAGCCCGTCCCCGGCCACGGGGGGCACCCAGGTTGGCCACGGGGTCCCACACCGACACTTGGAAGACTCGCCCCAGCCCTGGGGCTGAAGTTCCCTTTTGGGTCCTTCCTCCACCCACCTGTTCCTCCAACTCTGTCCCCTCGACCCCGAGCAGCCCAGGGCAGCCCCAAAGCCCGTCTGAGGCTCCGCCCACCTCTCACTGCCCTGGGGAGGCGGCTTTGCCCGACACCCACACCCACGTCTGAAGTGGGAGGTGCCAGGAAACACGTGCGCCCGGCCTGCAGTGCTTCCCATGTCACCCTACCGCCCACGGCCCCCACTTCCTCCTAGTGCCCGCAGACCCGCGACGTTTACCTCCGCTGTGGCAGAAGCCCCCGGTTTTACACGGCTCTGGTATTCACGGAGAGGCCTACCATTTGCTGTCAAGAAAACAAGTGTTACTCTAGGTAACGGACGCACACTCCCAGCCGGGGAGATACAGCATCCCTTCCCCTTTACCAAGGTCGCAGACTGACCGCTTTGTATGAGCAATAGAGGCTGTCGTCACGGGCAAACTGTCCCCTGGCACAGGGACCCCCGGCAGGTGTGGCAGCCGCAGACACTGGGGAGGTGCAGACACGCCCACCTCCACTGATGGGTGGGCTCCGGGCTGGGGCTGGGGGCTGTGGCCTGGGACGTGCGGCCAGAGGCCGGGGCCACAGCTCCCCTTTGTCCCCCACGGCTGGACCGCTGATGAGAGGGGTGGTCCTGGGGCCCTGCAGTATGGCTGGGGGCCGGGGTCCACCCCCTGTATTGGGGTAGGCAACTCATCTCCAGGCAGGGCCAGGGGGACACAGGACAGTCCTTCCCCAGAGCAGGGTCCAGCATGTTCACTCGTGGAAATGCAGGGTCACCTGTAACCACTCTTTGACCTTCAATAGTCCACACACGCTGCACTTGCCCCAAGTCCATCACTGAACCCGTCCAGGGTGGAACAGTCCACACACGGTCCACACTCACAACTCACACTCACACTCGACTCACACCTGTGCACAATCCACATCCACACAATTCACACTTACATACGCAACTCTTCTTCAAACACACACACACTCACACGCATCCAAGTGCCCAGGTGATAAAATCATTCAGGTCCCAGCGGGCTGTGAGCCCTTGAAGGCAGAAGAGGTATCTTTTCATCCATTCAGTGAAGGTTTGTTGAGCACCTACTGTGTGCTAGGCCCCGAGGATAGTGCTGGAAGCACAGCAGACACTCTGCGCCCTGGAGCTCATACCGAGGGGAGACAGACCATAAACATCAAAAAGTAAGGCATGTCCATCAACGGATGAATGGATAAAGAAGCTGTGGTACATGCATGCAATGGAATATTACTCCATTGTAATATTGCCATAAAAAAGAATGAAATAATGTCATCTGCAGCGACATGGATGGACTTGGAGATGATCATACCAAGTGAAGTAAGTCAGACAGAGAAAGACAAATATCATATGATATCGCTTATATGAAGAACATAAAAAAATGATACAAATGAACTTATTTACAAATCAGAAACAGACTCACAGACTTAGAGAAGGAACTTATGGTTACCAGGGGGAAGGGTGTGGGGAGGGATAGTTAGGGAGTTCGGAATTGACATGTACACACTGCTATATATAAAATAGATAACGAACAAAGACCTACTGTGTAGCACAGGGAACTCTGCTCAACATTACATAACAACCTAAATGGGAAAAGAACTTGAAAAAGAATAGATACTTATAGATGTATAACTGATTCACTTTGCTGTACACCTGAAACTAACACATTGTTAATCAACTATAGTCCAATATAAAATAAAAATTTAAAAAAAAAGTAAGGGATGATTCCAGTGCCTCTCGAAGCTGGCCTGCCTGCCAGTATCCAAGTGGATTCTGGTGAAAACTCAGCACTTCTCCTGAGCCCACGCCAGGGGACTGCTCTCCCCTCCGCGGGGCAGTGCTGCCCACTTGCCCAGGACAACTTCATGGCTACGTAACCAGGTGAGAGCTCACCAAGGCCTGGGGATGCGCTCCCCGCTGGCCAGGACGTGGCCGTCTTCACGGACGGCTGCTGCCAAGGGCTGGGAGCCCTGGGCTCCGGACTCGGCAGCCTCAGTGCTGGAGGGAACGGGGAGATGCCCCGACGTGGCTCTGGATCTGTGTCAGTGCAAACGCAGACACCCTCTCGGCAGTACCAGCCTATGCTGCCCTCTGATTTCTGGACGGTCACTTCTTAGAAAGCAGCTGGAAAATAACAGCAAAGCATTGGCCCGCTAGAGCCCCCAAAGGAACCACATTATTGGTTGTACACTCATTGATGAGGTCAAACTGTTCATTGCAAAATCTGAAATAATTAGACATCAGTACCTAATTGCATCTTTCTTCCTTCAGGTAACATCTTAGATATCAAATTTAATAAGCCAATAAAACAATACACGCTGTCCCCATGTGTGCCCCTGTTTTGCAAACACTGTCCCTTTCTCCACAGAGTCACAGCAGGGGGAGGGAACAGGGGGTGGGCATTCAGCTCGTTGTCACCTCAGCAAGAAAAATGAAAAAGTGTCCCCACCAGACAGAGGAGGAGGAGGGCTTGTGTGTGGCGAGCTCATGGCCCCCGGGTGGAGCCTCTAGACTTGCCCTTGGCCTGAGCCCTCCTGGTCTGATGGAGGGTTTGGCCTCCTCACCCTCCAGTTCTGGAAGGTACGTGCTCGGTGTGCAGGGTGTGGGGTGGGAGCAGGCTGGAAGCTGGCGCCCCGACCTGGGACCTCCAGCCCACCCTCACCCCCAGACTTGGCCTCCTAGCTTCAGCCCCTGCCGGTGGAGAGGGGCGCTGCCGCCCGTGGGCTGGAGACCCCTGCAAGGGGCACCTGCTTGGCAGCTCTGCAGGGCCTGGCGAGGGGCGGGGGTGCAGGGCTGGGGCCCCGGGCAGCCCATGGCGGAGGGCCCGGCAGGACCGCCAGGGCAGCCTGGAAGCCGGGGTGGCCTGGTCCGCCCGCCAGACCAGCGCAGTGCTGTACACTCAGCCCTGGCTCAGAGCCGGGCCTCAGCGACTCCCCCGCGGCCAGCGCGAACGACCAAACCACAGCAGGCTTCTCATGGTCATTTCTTTGCCACACATAACATAACCCACCCGGGAGCCAGGCGTGCTGGGCAAGAAGTAAACGAGGACCCGGAACCGCTGCCGAGAGCAGGGCTGCGGGGAACCGGCCCCTGGGGCACAGCTTACGCTGGCTCCGCGGGTTCCCAGGTGGCCCTTCCTGACCACAGCCATGTGCCCGGGAGGAGGGAGTGCTGACGCAGGCCCCACGGGATGGAGGCACCTTCCCCACCACCTGCACCCACTCTCAGCCCCCGTCTGGGGCCACGAGGGGGGCACCTGTGCCCTTCCTGGCCTCAGGTTTGCCCATCCCTAAAATGGGCTTGACAGCAGCCCCTCCCAGGGTTGTCGGGACAGGAAAAGTCTTTGCATAACAGATGTCAGGCTGCAAAATAGCAGGACCATCGCCCCAATCTCCCCCGCACGTCCTCTGGGGAGACGCCTGCCTCCCACGCGGCCCCCGGCCATGCATCCTCTCCGGGCTGAGTGCAGCCAGCAGGCAGCTCACTTCATCTGTGGTCTCTAAGAACAATTTCCCTCCGACCCCCCCGGTTCTCTCAGTGAACCGAGGTCTCTACCTTGAGATGTGGAGGAGGATGAAGGGCCTCGCGGGCGCTGGGAACAGACCTGATTCCTGGGGTGGAGCGTGGACTGTTCAGTTATTCCCAGGAGGAATCAAGCGAGCTCTTTAAAGCCAGTTCCTGTCCGGTGGACCACATGCATGTCACGTGCTGAGCCCTGACTTCAGCTCTGACCTTCTCCTGCTCATTGATCATTTCTGTCTGGCGATGACCCATCACAGAAGGCGGTGGAGAACAGAAGCGATGATGTTTATTAAGCACTAATCCTAACACTCAAAAGATGGTAAACAGTCTTGCTTTCATGATAAATATTTGCCAAATTTGCTTTTCCTTGACCTTGACTTGTCCCTGTAGAACTCCACCCTGCTCATCGGACCATCTCTTTTCGAGGTTGTTCATACTGAATTCCATTTCTCAGAAGAGCTGGCAATCCTACCAACCCTTATACAGCTGGGAATCTAGTGCAAACTCACCGGCAATGCCTTTAAGAGATTCTGATCACAGGGCTTACCTTCTCTGAACACCATACGTTCACTCTGATACAATCTCCACAGCAAATCCCTCCTTTGAGAAAGACCCTCTACCCACTGGGGTTTAAGACAAGTGCAGAGTGGCATCTCTCTTTTGATGGGATGCCACTGAATAAGGACTAGGAGGTGGGGGAGATAAAGGAAACAAAGATCTGAAAAGCGGTTGCCGGCGGGTAGGGGAAACAGGGAAAGGTTGGTAAAAGGGTTCAGACTTTCAGCTACCAACGAATAAGGTCTGAGGGTCTAGTGTACAGCATGGTGACTAAAGTGATAACGCTGGGCTGTAGAATTGAAATTAGCTATGAGGGTAGAACTTAAATGATCTCACACACACAAAGGTACACGTGGAAGGTGACGATGTGTTAATTAGCTTGATGTGGGGAATCCTTTCACACCGTGTACGTATATCAAAGCATCACGATGTACACGTTAACTATCTTACACTTCTTTTTGTCAGTTATACCTCAATAAAGTTGGGGGCGGGGGTGGAAGAAAAGAAAACCCACAAAAATGTTGGAAGACATTTGAATTTAGTTTTTTTTCTTTCCAAACATCTGATTTTAAAATTAACAACAGAGTACAAATAAAATTTTTGGTAAATAAAATTTATATTCACCTCCATTTTCTGACCACCTATAATTTGGAAGAAAAGAGGAAAGGGGAGAAAGAGAGGTTGGATGCAAGTTATGAATGTGTTGGGATACCAAGGGAAGAAGGTTGGGTGGAGGAAGAAAGGAGAGAGAAGAAACAGAGAAAGCTCCAGAGAGCAAAGTAGGAGAGAAGAGGAGAGAGGCAGAATAAAAATAAAAAAATTAAAAAATAAAAAATCAAGGCATGGAAGACATAAAAGAACCTTTATCAAGAAATAAAGTGGGGAATTCCCTGGTGGCGCAGTGGTTGAGAATCTGCCTGCCAATGCAGGGGACACGGGTTCGAGCCCTGGTCTGGGAGGATCCCACGTGCCGCAGAGCAGCTGGGCCCGTGAGCCACAACTACTGAGCCCGCGCGTCTGGAGCCTGTGCTCCGCAACAAGAGAGGCCGCGACGGTGAGAGGCCCGCGCACTGCGATGAAGAGTGGCCCCCGCTCGCCGCAACTAGAGAAAGCCCTCGCGCAGAAACGAAGACCCAACACAGCCATAAATAAATAAATAAATTAATTAATTAATTTAAAAAAAAAAGAAATAAAGTGATGTTTGGGATTTGCTCCAAAATAAGAAACAGGAGTGCGGGAGGGGATGGTAGGTGGACGCAGCCGGATCCAGGGGTGTGATGGGTACCTGGGGAGGAGGGGTGGGATTCATGACACTGTTCTGTCTACTCTGTAGGTTCTAAAATTCTCCATTCTGAAAAAAAAAAAGATTATCCAGTCTTATGAAGTTAGGGAGCCGTCTATAAAAGACCACCCTTACCTCTGACCCCAACGTTTGGGGGTTTCCAGGCCCTGGCTCCAGTCTGACAATGTGCGACGAGGGCCCGCAACACTTACTGAAGCCGCTACACGAACAGCGGTGGTTTATTTCAGTGAAAGGACAGAGATGGAAATCAGCCGAGGGCAGAGATGCACGGGGCACGGTGGAGACCAGGCGGTGAATTCCAGCCGTCCCCTCCCCGTGGAGTCAGGACAGCACTGCCTCTTGGCATTGGCAGGTGACAATACGCGTGGAGTATCGCCAACGAGGGCGGCCCACCCAAGCCCCCGTATCCGGGTTTTTGTGGGGCTTGACCACGTGGACACTCGGCTACCCTTTAGACTCCAGCCGCTCTGGAAGTCAAGTAGATCCCACGTGTGCAAAGCTCCCACCATAGATCACGATGTTGGACTGTCCAGTGTCGCTCGACTCTCCCCCAGAGACCAGCTCCCAGAGCCGAGGGCAAAGGTAGGACCTGTCTTTGGGTAGGGTTAATTCTTCACTACACAGACATGGTAAGTTTTAACTATGTTCCAAAGAGATGCCTTAAGATCTTCACCTGGGATTGAGGGAAAAGGAGAAGGGGGCCAGGTTCTTGGTCTCCCCACCATCATGACTGAGGGAGCTTTTAAATCTGTGTTTCAAAACAAATGTTATGTGTTTCTAAATGTTACACGTTGGGGCTTCCCTGATGGCGCAGTGGTTTAGAATCTGCCTGCTAGTGCAGGGGACACGGGTTCGAGCCCTGGTCTGGGAGGATCCCACATGCCGCGGAGCAACTGGGCCCGTGGGCCACAACTGCTGAGCCTGCGCGTCTGGGGCCTGTGCTCCGCAACAAGAGAGGCCGCGATAGTGAAGAGGCCCGCGCACCGCGATGAAGAGTGGCCCCCGCTTGCCGCAACTGGAGGAAGCCCTCGCACAGAAACGAAGACCCAACACAGCCAAAAATAAATATAATAAATAAATAAATAAATAAAAGATTACTATAAAGTGGAAACAATTTCAGTTGAGTGGAAAAACTGATACAGAAAAATATTTTAAAAATAAATGTTACACGTTGAATTGTGTCCCCTACAAACTGACATATTGAAGTCCTAACCCTCAGTACCTCAGAATGAGACTTGACGTGGAAATAGGGTCTTTACAGATGTAATTAGTTGAGATGAGGTCCTCAGGGTGGGCCCTAATCCAGTGTGACTGGTGTCCTTATAAAAAGAGAAATTTGGACACAGAGAGATGCACACAGGAGAACACCATCCAAAGATGAAAGCAGAGATCAGGGTGATGCTTCTACACGCCAAGGAGCAACAAGAATTGCTGTCAACCCACCAGAAGCTGGGGCAGAGGCACTGCCCCGGTTCTCCCTCACCAAAAACCCTGTGGACACCTTGATCTCAGACTTCCAGCCTCCAGAACTGGGAGAGAATGAATGTCTATTAGTTAAACCCCCCAGTTTGCGGTAGTTTGTCATGGCGGCCCTAGCAAAGTAATACACCAAACAACATTTTACTTGAATAAAGGGTGCTGTGGCTATTAAAAAAAAATGTTTGAAAACCGCTGAGCTAGACAATTTCTTCTAGTTACACATGAGGAAACTGATACCCAGAAATACAAAGAAGGGACTCAGTAGAGATGAGTGGGATTACCAAGGATAAAATGGAATAGGGACCTTGTTCTGTTCTTTGTTCTCTGAGGCATCAGTGATGCAACCTTTCCTCAATGATCTTTGAAATTTTGATTCACCAAGTGCTCCTCTGCTCTGGGTCCATCAGCTCAGATGCTGAGTGGTACTGCTGTAGCCCAAGCAAGAGAATCCTTCCTGGGCCTCAGCAGTCAGAGCACTAATGGGGCGAAGGCTGGATGAAATCGGGCTCTCCCCTACCCCACATACCACCTTGATTCCATGCTGTAGATCAAGAATGGTCAATCAGTGTACAGGTCCTTCACCTCTTTGGTTAAATTTAATCCTGAGTATTTTATTCTTTTTGATGCTATCGTAAATGAGATTGTTTTCTTAATTTCTTTTTCAGATAGTTAGTGTATAGAAACACCACTGATTTTTGTATGTTGACTGTGTATCCTGCAACTTTACTGAATTCATTTAGTAGTTCTAACAGTCTTTTAGTGAAGTCTTTAGAGTTTTATATGTATAAGAGCATGTCATCTGCAAGCAGACCATTTTACTTTTTCCTTCCCCATCTGGATGCCTATTATTTCTTTTTCCTGCCTAATTGCTCTGGCTAGGACTTCCAGGGCTCTGGTGAGAAGTGGCGACTGTGGGCACGCTTGTCTTTTCTTGGTCTTAGAAGAAACGCTTTCAGCTTTGCACCATTGGGTGTGATGTTTACGTATTTTCTATGGCTGCTTTGGTGGGAAAGCAGCAACACTGAGTAGTTGTGACAGACACCATCTGGCCTGCAAAGCCTAAAATATGTACTACTATCTGGCCCTTTCTAGAAAAAGTTGACCCTGTTCGAAAGCACTGCAGCATTCACGCTGCCGGAAACACGTACCCTGTTGTCAGTTACACACGTGATGTCTCCTCAGGCAACTGTAACCTCTTTTGAACCCAGGATCTGTCCATTCACTTTTCTCTCCCACGATGCCAAGCACCAGCCTTACCTACCACTTACACACCAGTAAATACTGAATTATGATGGAAAGCTGGGTGGAGGCCTGGACACATGTGAGTGTCTAACCAGGGAAGCATGCTGTCCTAGACCCTCCCTTCAGGACACCTTCAGGAGGGTTGTTTGGAAAACCACCGAAAACTGGTCTCAGTTTCTACATCACATGGCGTAGCTGATGATAGAGATCGAGCAAATATGGTTCTGCCACGCCCTCAAGAGGGATAAGAAATGTACACCCACATGCTTTTGATAATCAGACACACATTAAGTTTTGGTAGAATAATTCTTTTCTTATTGACTTGCATGAAGATTTAAACAGTTTATCTTCATATCTAATTGATCTTTCATGGGCAGAAACTTTCAATATTTTAGCACTAAAAGGTGTCACCGATCCAAAAACAAATGATTTCAAGACATCTTGGAGATGTTATTTAAGAACTTTACTGTGAGTCCAAATAAATGATTCCTATTTAAATGCAGCTTTAAAGTCTGGATTTTCATAGACTGAGTTTTCTTAAAATGAGTTTCACCTAAATGGTTATGGAAACCCAAACAGAAAATCGTTATTTTTCATCCGGTGAACTTAAAATATTTCTTCTACTTTTTAAATTACAAAAGCAGCATTTGTAAGGAAAATGGGTAACTTCATTTGCCATTAAACAAACAAGAAGGTGTGCATCCTTTAAATGAGAGCAGCTATAGTTTAATTACTTTCCAAAACAAGTTGCAATAAAATTCCACCAACAGCCTATGAATAAAACCATTTATTTCTCTTGTCCTTGCAAACAATGGATGTTATCACTCATTCTATGTGATTTTATATATGTATAATACATATTATATCTATATATAATTTATATATATATATATATTTGCGTGGCCAAAAAGTTTGTTCAAGTTTTCCATGTTACAGAAAAACCCGAACAAACTTTTTGGCCAACCCAATGTAATATCAATGTTTGAGATGTTATTTTTAAAATATTAAATGAGGGCTTCCCTGGTGGCGCAGTGGTTGAGAATCTGCCTGCCAATGCAGGGCACACGGGTTCGAGCCCTGGTCTGGGAAGATCCCACATGCCGCGGAGCCACTGGGCCCGTGAGCCACAGCTACTGAGCCCGCGCGTCTGGAGCCTGTGCTCCGCAACAAGAGAGGCCGCGACAGTGAGAGGCCCGCGCACCGCGATGAAGAGTGGCCCCCGCTTGCCACAACTAGAGAAAGCCCTCGCACAGAAACGAAGACCCAACACAGCCATAAATGAAAATAAATAAATAAATAAATGAAATTATACACATTTCTACATGTTCATTGGTTAGTTTTAATATTCTGTCCCTTTTTCCACTGAGTCTTCTGTATTTTTCCTATTGATTTTATAAGCTCTTTAGGTAGTACAAGTATAAACTGTTTGTAATACACATTGCAAGTATTTTTCCAGTTTGTCATTTGTCTTGTTTTAATGGTGTTCTTTGCTCTATGGAGATCCAAACTATTTCTGTGGTCATACCTCTCAGTTTTTCCCTCCTTGACCCCTTGATTTCATATTATGCTAAGAAAGGACTTCTCTCTAATATTACATATAATCCTCCTTGTTTTTGAATATTTTTGATTTATTTTCATATATTTTATGTAAATATGTATATAAAAATATGTAAATATTTTTTGGTGACAATGTTATATAACTACATAATTAAAAAAAATTTATTGGAGTATAGTTGCTTTACACTGCTGTGTTAGTTTCTGCTGTACAGCAAAGTGAATCAGCTATATGTATACATATACCCCCTATTTTTTGGATTTCCTTCCTGTTTAGGTCACCACAGAGCACTGAGTGGAGTTCCCTGAGCCACACAGCAGGTTCTCATTAGTGATCTATTCTATACATAGCGGTATATACATGACAGTCCCAATCTAGATGTAGTTTTGTGGACAGTAAGGAAGGAATCTAACTGTATATTTTCCAAATGGGCATCCAGTTGTCCCCAAATCACTTATTGGTGAGTTCATCCTCTTCCCTAATCTGAGTTCTCCTAGGGGGTACTCATCCTGGCCCGTCGTTCCATGTTTCTATCCCGAATCGTGGTGTTATAGCTCCCTCAGATCATGGTTCTACGACTTTCAGGGTCCTGGCCATGGCATCGTTGGGGGAGCTCGGAGACTGTCTTGGTCATCTCAGCAACTGCGAGCCTGAGCGGAACAGCCACCTGGGGCCAAAGAGCATTTCCGAGCCGGGCCTAGAGCCGGGGACGGATGTCCTGGGCAACTCTCCTCCCATATCCAGGCTGCTCCCCAGTGAGGCCCAAAAGACCACGTGCCACAGGGTGGGCAGACTCTGTGCAGCTGCTGCGACGTGGCTTCACTGTCAGGGCCAAACGAGGTGCTTTTGCACCGACATCATCCTTGAACCCCTGCGTGGGGATGAGTCAGAGACCTTCTAGTCCCAGAGAGCAGACAGCCCGAGAGCCGGGGGACAGGAGGGCGGCCCTCGGGACCCTCCCCGTGGACCCTCTGGGTAACTGAGACGCCCGTGTCACCCCTCCAGCCGCAGATCCAGCCCTACCACCCCGCGGGCCCCTTCTGTCCCCTTTCCCGGCACTGAGCTTCCTCCAGGGCAGCTGAAAGCATCTTCCTGGGCGTCTCTCTGCCTAGCTCCCCAGCCTGAGGCACAGGCCCCCCGAGGAGGGCACAGGTGCCCATCGACAGAGCAGAGGCAGCTGGGCCCAAATTCAAACCATTTAGGATGTTGCTGTCAGTGCTAAGTTTTGAACAACCATTTTTTAGAAAGAATATTATTTATAAAAACAGGTGGTGGGCTGGATTTGGCACACAGGCCCTTGTTTGCCAACCTGTGCTGTAAATGATGCCACTTCTGTCAATTTTTCAGGACCACCTTCATGCCTAGTGAGGTCTTAGTTCCCCGACCAGGGATCGAACCCGCATGCCCTGCATTGGAAGGCGGATTCTTAACCACAAGACCGCCAGGGAAGTCCCGAACAACCATCTTTGATGGATCGGTTGGGAATGGGGGTGAAGCAGCAGGACGAGTCTGGGTGGCCTGTTGGGCCTGGTGGCGTCCCTCCCGGGGCAGCCCCTGCAGGTGGCACCAGCAACATGTCCTCCGAGGCTGCCTCGCCACGCGACAAGGATGCCCGCCGCGTGTATCCCTCAGCGGGTCCGGGGCTACTTTCCTTTCAGGTCTGCTTCTTTACCCTGCCGGCTGCCGGGGAAGCAGCATGGACTAGGGTCTGCGGTATGGGCGGGGACAGAAGAGGGGCTGGTGAGATGAGCCCACCCAAGCCTGGCCCGTTCTGTGCCGCACGGTGAAGGGCGGGGCAGGGAGGCCACATAAAATAGGAGGGTCAGCTCCCAGCCGCACAGGAGCAGCTGTTCACTCTGGCCCCAGCCTTGCAGATTGTGGACGCTGCCGCCCTCCTTGGCTCCGAGCCTGGGGGGCGGCTGGCAGGAAGCCCCCTCTGCTCCGGTGGTGTTGGAATAATTCTCCGGGTCTCACTCTAGGGACCCCAGCAAGTGGGACGTACTTGCTTTTTTTTTTTTTTTTTAATCTCTATTAGATGTATAGAAACAATATTTTGTGGTTTTATTCTATTTTTTTAATTACCACAGGCCTTAGCTTTACCTTGAAATAGAACATTCCATGGTAACTGTTCTGAGGAGCTTAAACCTGTTGGAGGCCAGCGAAACGTGATTGTATCAAAGTCCGGAAATAATTCTAAGACAGAGAATAAACTACTTTGAAGCCACCCTTCTAAAGGAGCGCGGATGGTAATATATAAACCACTGAAGTGAAGTTCAAGTGGTGTGTAAATGTCACCAGGTCCGGGATATTAAAATGCCATTTTACCGCATGCACAAAGTGGGCGGAGCTCAGGATGATTAAACCCTAGAAAGCGGCGCCGACACGCTCAGAGGATGCCCGCGTGGGCTGCAGGTGCCCACTGCCAGGCCGGGTCAGGCCCACCCAAGGGCGCGGCGGCCCAGGGCCCTCGGTGGTGGGGCTGGGGGGATGTCAACAGGAGGAAACAGCCCTCCCCCAGAGCTCCTCAGGCCTGCGGAGGCCAGCCGGGCAGTGCTGTCCCCACCCCGGTGAGTGGCATCCCATTACCTGGCAGGTAGGGCTCCTCTCTGCAGGTGGAGGAATGCCCCTCAGAGATGCCCGCCCCCGAGTCCACCACTTGGCCGTTTCTCAAGCCCCTGTTTCGTTATTTTTGTGTCAACAGAACTGACTAATTCACTTCCCTTTAATCTGACAAGCATTTATTGAGTACCTGCTATTTGGGGGGCTGTGTTTGGTCATTGTCACCGATTTATTTCCCAGTGGAAAGTCAGTAATGAGGGTGGAAACCAGGCTCGCTAGGTTGGAAAAGAAAGCTTCTGGTTTTCAAGCGCATAAATCAAGGCCCTGGCAACTGCTGTGACACGCAAACGGCCAAAAGCGCCAAGAGTTGTGTGCGCAGCTCAACTGGCCCATCTGGGGGCAGGGGGCGTGTGCAGATAAATGGGCACCCGAATGTGGTGACCCCAGCTGCCGAATTCAGGGACTCACACTGTCTCTGCGCCCACGTCCACCGAGGCCGGAGAAACAAAGGCGGAGGAGGTCTTCTGCCCATGAGAAGGCGCTGAGCGGATGGCCGGGTGGGAAACACCCAGAATTATTTGCACAAACCTCGTGTGCCTCCCAGGTGCCCTGTGCACAGCAAACACTCAGAGGAGCACGAGAGTGAGCGGGTTCGTACTGCCCTCAGGCAGCCCGTCATCCAGGGGAGAAAAGGAGGGACCACTCTTCCCCAGGAGACGCCCAGCTCAGGGCCCCAGAGCTCAGAGGAGAGGCTTGCTGTGATGTCTGGCTGAGATCAGACGATTACATATTTCGTCCTCACTGTGGTAGAAGGTCCCCAAACAGTCCTGACCAGACGGGGCAGGGGAACGGCTCTCAGGTCCGTGCCGATCTGGCTGTCCCGGGCAGCGAACGTGCTGCAGGTTGGGACGGTGTGTTTGATCATTTACTTTCAACATTTTCAATCAGGCTTCAGCACCATGAGAAATCTGTGAAAAATATGAGAGCTCCTTCGCTGCAAATAAAACAATTGCTTTTAAGAGTGGCTCGCCCTGAGCTAGTCCTTCATCATTAATGCCGGGACCCTTCCTTCCTCAGACCCCGGGGCCTGGCCTCCGCTGGGGGCCGGATCCCCGATTCACCTAACAAGGCTGCAGTGCCACCGCCTATTCTGGTGACCTTCAACGGCAGAGCCCCTCGGTCACAAAACCAGTGGACGGGCTCACAGGCTTGCGCCTGGGGGTGTGGTTTGATTTTTCCACCTGACAGGCCCCGCATTTCCCAGGGAAGACGGAGAACATCTTTGGGGCAGTGGGGTGAAAAGCCATCCTGCAGTCAGCGGGGGGCCACGAGTCACTTCTGACGCTCTTGCCTGGTCTCACGGCCCACGTCACAAGGAGAACAGGCAGTCACACCCCACACCACCTCCCAGGCTCACTCAGACCCCGCGGCCATTTCCTTCAGCAGAACTGAGGGCTCGGGGCTGCGTGCGCCGGGCAGGCGTCTGTGCTTCTCTGGGTTTCCCAACAACCAGGTGACAGGTGACAGCACCTGGACCACGGTGAGCTGCTTTCAGACTGATGTCGGTTCAGAAGAGGTGGCATTCCGGCATAACCGATGACAGATACAGATCTTTCTAGTCGCAACCTGATTCTGATTACGGGCCTGTGCTGACGTCAGTAATAAACAATAATAAGATTGTAAACTACCGCTCTTTATAATAAAATTATGCTCCTTCGATGTATTATAAATCTAATAGCTATTACATCAGCACCCATAACTATATATCACGCTTACCTTTTAAATACACACGGGGAATTATATGGCTCAACCGAAACGGCCAGATTTATTATTACTGGGTAGCCACAGCCCTTATTACGTCACAGATGACTAATTGGTGAAAAACGAAGGGAGATGCAATTGCAGAGACTTTCTGTCTCGAGGCTTTTGGGGAGGGAGGGGCCCGAGGGCGGCGGCTGCCACGGCTGCCATCTGAGTCTGGAGAGGTTCTGGATGCCGCCTGGAGGCTCACATACCATCTCCTGAAGTCACAACACAACATAAACAACTTCTAGATAATTGGTTAGTTCCTAAGTTTGCTTTAATAAATCACCTCTTCTTGTCTTGGGAGATTTCACCAGCTTCGGGGAAGCACCAAACCTCTCATCAGCACAGAGACGGTCTCCCCCGCCCCGGGGCCGGCGCCCACATTTTTATTTTCAGCATTTTCATAAAATCGAGGGCCCAAAGAATGGGAAGATGATAGCCGAGGACCAAAACAACTGCGTCCACACCTTTGATTGAACGATGACGAATGATAACGCGGACCTCGGGTCTCTCTTAGGAGAGGTGCTCACGTGCTCACAGAGGAGCCCGCCACCCCTCTCACCGCCGTCCCCAGATGCAAAGGCCGGGCCAGCGGAGGGGGACCCCAGCTCCCAAGAGGAAAACCAAAGCTCAGCGACACGGAGCAACCGCAGGACTCTCGGGACAGGCTCCCGGGGTGCCCCCGGACCCAGCCCGTCTTGGCCACCGTGAGGCCCCTCCCAGCAGGGGCCCAGGGCTGGCGACGCCTGGCCTGGCCTCCAGCATGGGGGGGGGGGGGGTCCAGGCAGAAGTGAGGGGCTGGGGAGGGGTACCTCTCACACTGGGCTGGTCACCAGCACCCCGTCGTGTCCCGGGGCAATCGGGGACACAAATGCAGTCGTGGTCTATGGATCCCCGGAGCGGTGGGTGTGACCTGTGCGCAGAAGCGAGCGCCTCTCCCCCCACTGTGGCCGAGTCACAGCGGTAACGCCCAGCGGGTCCCCGTCCTCAAAACCTCGGAAAAGAGGCCGCACCTGGGGGCCGGGGACAGGCAGGGGAGGGGTAATACCGTGGGGGGAACGTCGGCTTTAATAGGAAAACTGCCTCGTGCCGACTTCCCGAGCCTGTAAAGCCCACAAAGTGAGACTTCAGGTCTGGCACCTGCTCCAGAACCTTCTTGATGAAAAGAGGTTGTCTTCATTAGGAGCATTAATATTCATGCGGCATGGTAATTTTGACACAGAAAAGGTCTCTGTAACCTTTTCTTGTGTGAGAATTTTTTACTTCTCAAGGAAATTACAGTCCAGCGATGACTTAATTAATGCCGGGTTTCTTGGGCAGGTTTGAGGAGTTGTCAGTTTGGGCTCGCGGATCTGTCAACGGGAGCGCAGGTCTGGGGCTGGAGGCGAGGGAGGGGACCGGCCACCCCGGGGCCCCCGGGCTGGAGGAGGTGGCCGGCCCACATTCATTCCAATCTAGTCACCGGCTTTCCCTAATGCTGGGTCATTTGTTATTGGGACGGAGGGCACAGCTTGAATTAATAATCCAGTTTTCACCCCATGTATTTATTCTTTTGATTAGAATCATTTTGTTCCTAATCTGTCTGGCTCTGGTAAATCTGGGCAAGGAGAGGCAAGGTGGGCAGAAGGGCGCTCGTGGACAGCCTGCCAGCGGCCTCGCAGGGAGCGAAGGTTTGAAGCCATCCTCCTCTTTAAAAAAAACCACCTTCCTCCCCGGAAAAGAGGCTCCAGTGGGATAAGAAGGGGGCGCTCCCAGCCAAGGGCACCTGCCAGAGCCGGGCTGGCTGTCCTCCCAGGGGACCCCACCCTGGGGAGGGGGGCTGGGCGGCGCCGGGACCGTGCCCGGGGCACCTCTGGGGCGAACAGCACCTGCCCTTAGGCTGGCGGGGCCCCCAGGCCTGGTCGGGGGCATCTCTCCTGCCCCAGGTGTCGCCGGCCCCAGCCTCCTGCTGCGGCCTTTCTGTGCTCCAATGTGGACTTTCAGATGCCTGTGGGGCGTCTAGGGAGGATGCCACATCGGGAACTAGCAGACCCCAGCCCAGCTCACCCCAGAGCTAGGAGTCATAAAGCGAGGGAGCCGAGGGGATGCCGAGCTCGCCCTTCTGACGGCCGGAAATCCATGCGCGCTCCTCTCCAGTGGAACAGGGTACGTCGCCCTCTGCAGCGCTGCCCTTAGTTTTTATTTCTGGAAAACACTGGCTGAGCTGGAGCGTTGTTCTGCGACATCCTCCAGGTTGAAATATGGAGGACGAAGCCATCCCAGAGCCCCTAAAAGCCAGAGGGGGCTTTGGGACAACAGGGCTCTCCAACATCACAGGCGAAATGGAAACTTCCGGAGCGCCGAGGACCAGGGGACTGCTTCCCGCACGCGGGTCAGGAGGGAAAGATGTTTGCTGCTTGGAGCGTCCAAGGGGAGAGGAGCCGGAAGGAAAGGTCAGCCTCCAGCTGCAGAGAATAAATCACAAGCGTCCCCATCGCAGGGATGTATCGGCAAGTCCCCGCACGTAATTTAAAGCCCGTCCCGACTTCCTCTCTGCTTCCCTGCACATAAACCAATGACACCATTAGCCAAGGATTCAGCACCGGGCAGGGGAGGAAAAACAATATTTCAGAGGCCTGTGCGTTGCCTCTGCCGGGGCTCCTCTGGATCCAAACCGATGGGGAAGGAGGGGGATGGGAGGAGCTCCTGCTCTGGCCAACCCACCGGGTGGCGGCGGAGCCCACAGCATGGGCACCAGGTGGGCAGTGGGCAGCTTTCCGGGGGCAGACGCCCTGGGACACAGAGCCATTCCCTGGGCCCCTGTGACAAAGCGGAGGCATCACCGTTCAAATGGGAAGCGCTGGCTTTCCAAGGTCCTGCTGCATCTCAAATTTACGTTCTTACAACGTGATGAAAAATCTTCCCAGGAGGAAGGAGAGCCTCCTGCCCCTCCACCTGTCCTAATTCTCCAGTAAACAGAGTAAGTGCAGCGCAGAGACTCGTGTGAGCACTCACGGCTGCGGAGTGGCTCCGGACCCCGAGGTCCGTCTCCAAGGCTGGAGGATAAATAATACCTATTGTATTTGTAATATCGTTAGGTAACCAAACAAAATAAATACTTTACACTGCTGGGGCCCAACACAGAATGCGCTCCCCATCCAAGGCGGCAGGCAGAATGGGGAGTCGGAGAAGGCACGCGAGATTCCCGGCCTGGGGGATGGAGACCCCGCTGCGTGGCAGGATCCAGCACAAGGGAGAGCCCAGCAGTGACGAGTTTGTAAATAATAACATAATATAATAATACCCACAGCGTGTGGGAGGAAAGCAGAAACCTCGGCCTCCAGGGAGAGAGAAGCAGGGATCAGCCTTGTTTCCAAGTCACGTTATTTCCTGGTTTGTGATGAGGCTACAGGAAATTTCTACTCTCTCCCCAAAACACCCCCAAAACTTCTCCTCCCCTGGTGCCTCAGACATTTATGAAGAACCAACCGAGCGCCAGCACCACAGTCACCAGAAGAATAATATCAGGACGGAAAGGAATCTCATTATTCTGATTCCTCTCCTCATTTTGCAGAGGCCAGAACTGAGCTTCCAGCACCTTGAGGTCGGCGGGGCCCCTCGATCCTTGGTAGGGGGTGTTTGCCACCATCAGAGGGACGCTTGAAACGGAGCCCCTCTCTCTCCTGTCTCTAAATAAGGGAAGAGAGACAAAAGGAGAGCACGGCAACCCCGAACACCTTACGGACGCCACGTCAGCCTCTTCACCACCGTCACCACTGCCACTACCACTGACCACCTGGTACAGGACCTGGGCTCGGTCACTGGACGCCCGCAAAGCTGTCGGGCAGTAAATGAATGAAACGCTCTGAACCCACCTCGCGCGAGCAGACCCCGCCTGCATCTCGTGTCACTGGAGAAGCAGAGTGAGAGTGAAGAAATCTCCACCAAATCAGAAGGCTTTGTGCGTGCAAAGGTGAGGTCCTGGGGGGTCAAATGGAACCATGCCCCCCCCCATGCAATATGCCAGCCCCCTTGTGGCACGTTTGAATTCTGGGAGGTGGGAACTTGCGGTCCCGCGTGTCAGGTCAACTCGCAGGCTGAGGCGGGGCTGGGAAGTGGTCAGAGGCCAGTGTGAGATGAGCGAACCGGTCAGCAAGTGGCAAAGGCCAGGCAGCAGGGAATCGCCGGTGCAGGGTGAGGCGTAAGGAACTGGCCCACAGCCCACTTCCACGCCATGAGGTGCGCACTGCTCCTCGCTGACCCCACTTCCCTACTATCGGACGAACCCTGGGTGTGTTCAGGTATCAGGCACACATCTCTTGAATCCAGGGAAGGCGGGCCCTCTCCCTCAACCCCAAGGAGTGGATTATAGTCGGTCTGTATCTGCAAGCAGGTGATACCTTTGCAGTGATGGGTCTAAGAGCAGGCACGTGACCTGCTACTGACCAATGGGTCAGGAGGGGAAGTCTTCCAGAAAAGGTTTCCTTAACAGATAAAATGATGGGACCTCTGAAAAATATGCCCCCTTCTCCCTGTCCTGTCTTCCAGTGAGGGTGCGATGTCTGGAACCACAGCAGTCATTCTGAGGTCCTGAGATGATCATCATGAGGACATAAAGTGGGGAACATGTCACAGACACACAACAGACGACACAATTGAACAGCTACACCCATCCTGCGACTGCCTAACCAGCTGCGAGTTATCTGAACAAACTGACTTTGCTGCTTAGACCCTCTCCCCCAGGTGTCGTGCTGACCGTACAACTCATCCCATTGCAAGCAGGGCCCCGGGAGTGAGGTGATGCGATAATGGCTGGAGAAAGGAATTTCAGAGCTGGAGTTGGCAGCAATGAGAGCATGTCATGTACCCGACGATAGGACGGGGGGAGAGAGGGCCTGCTCAGGGCTGCAGAATCAAACGTGCTGGGCTTCCAGCACCCGATGGAGACGGGCAGTCTGCGGTGAGTGGTGCCGTTGGTCCGGGGTGTTGGGCACCATGGGTGGCTGGGCCTGGGCAGCATCGCCGGGGTCCTGGTGCAGCGGGCGGGGGGCCTGCTGGGACTCCCAGAGGAGGTAACACAGAGCAGCCTGGAAGCTGGAGGGACAACGTGAGCCAGGCCAGAGGCTCTGGAAGTGAGGCCAAGGGCCCCGAGTGAAGTCCTGCGGACCTGATGGCTTGTGCGGTGACGGGAGGCGACCCTCGGGGAGCGGTGCTGGAGGCGCCAGCACGGTCCGCCCTCCCCACCCGAGAGAGGTCAGAGGGCTGCCGAGCGGAGGGGAGGAATCCGAGTTCCCAGCTCAGGCCTGGGCGCAGGGCTGCAGCGCGGTGGGACGCCCGTGAACTCCTGAGCCATCCCTCGTTCCCCCTCCTAGGCCCCCATGTTCAAGTCAGAACACTGAGTTCATCAGGGCACAGGACTGGGCACCTGCTGCTGCTCTCAAAGCATCTGGAAGGACTTCTACTTATTTTCCACTTTGTGGCCTGTGTGATCTCGTTTTTCTCTTTCTGAGACGCTCAGAACATCTGCGTTTCCAGAGTAGGGAGGCCGTGAGCAAAGATGAGGTGTCCAAGGTCCCCTGGAGGCCGATCCGCCCTTTACTTCAGGGGCCCCTTGGGTCTCACCTGCGGCTCCTGTGACCTCGCGGCTGAGCTCACGCTCGTCCGAGACCACGCTCGGGGGCCGGGGAGGAAGCGGCGCTGGGAAGGACTTAGGCCACGTCAGCGGTGGCGGCCAGGGGAGCAGCGGCCTCCATGAAGTGACGTGCGTGCCTTTCCTACATAAGCCGCTGCTGACAGAAATGTTTCTGTTAACTACACTCATAATTCCCCAGTTATGTCATAACTATGGGGCTGTACTTCAGAGCTCTGACATCTTCGCCTAGAAATATGATAATACCCTGCGTGTAAATGCTATTTTTATTTTCAGTGCATGCTCTGATTTCAGAACATTCTCTACGGAAGGGGGGCTCCAGCAACCAGCAGGTGGGGCCCCGACAGGTGAGGGGTTGCGCGGCAGGTTCGTGGTCGGGCATCGCCAAAGCCCGTGACCCCCAGGCCCCTAGACGGGCTCCTCCTCGGGCCGGGCCCCGTGGGTGGCAGAGGCCCCAAGCCTGGACAGGCCCCGCAGGAGGCTGGGCGGCCTTGCCTCCCCGCCTGGTGGTCCCTCGACCTGCCCAGGGTGCTGAACATCTGGGAACGGAGGCTTGGTTCCCAGGCGCTGTGCTCGAACCTCTTCTGTCGAACAGAAGAAACTTCCAGAGCTGGGAGTGACCCCAGAAGGGCCAGAGCCTCCTTCTGCCTCTCCTCTGCAGGCTGCGTGCCCACCTGGCTGTGCTCTGGGCTCCCATGGGCGTTGGGGGCCAGCTTGGCCCGGGGGCGGGGCCCAGGGTCCTGTGGCTCCAGGGGGCTCTCCCATCTCTCTGCTCTCTACCCGCCCCCCGCCCCGCCCTCAGGGCAGGTTTCCCCTGGGGTCCCAGGTGCAGCCCCATTTCCCCTGCCCTGAGGGTCCCATCGTCTCCTTTATGTGAGAGGTCCCCAGCGTGGGCCTTCCTCCCGTGCTCCCATCTGCCTTGGGGGCTCCAAGTCCAGACTCCAGTGAATCAAACCCGGTCATCACGTTTCCCCCCGCACCGACTGCCCATAGTTCTTAGTGATTCCAACTCCCCCTTCTAGCCTGAAACCCTGGGCTCACCTCGGACCCCTCTCAGCTCAGCTCAACCCAGCGGCCGTTCCCCAAGCGCCTGCACGTTGGGTCGGCTGGAAACAGACACAAAACGGGCATGGACCCTACAATTAGCGACATTAGAGACCCCCATGTAAGCAGGCGGGACCTTTAAGCGCATCTGGAATCTAACCTCTTGTTTTATCCATGAACAAGAGAAGGCCCAGAGAGGGTCAGGGCATTGCTCGAGGTCACACAGCTAAAGATGGGCCGATTAGGACATGACCCCCATCTCCTTACCCCCCAGGTGAGTGCTCAACCCGAAGTTTTATACCATCTCCCCCCTGAGGCGCGTGGTTGAGCCAGGAGACGGGAAGCACACGGGCGGAAACCTGTGTGACCTTCAAGTTCTGCTCCTCTACCAGCTGCGCTGCAGCTAGACATTCTGTGGGTATCTTCAGGCAAGGAAGCCAAAGAACACTCACACACACACACACACACGTTTGCCGGCAGGGCTATCAGCACCCCGAGATTTCTGGGAGCAAACCACAGGCCTGGGCACACTCTAAAACCCATTAACAGGTAAAAAAAAAAAAAAAAAATATCACGATCAAATCAAAAAGGGTTACTGCAGCAAGGTCTGAACACATCTTCTTTAAGATAATGCAGAGTACATACATTCCGGTCATTTTAATTTCAGCCGTGGAATGTCACATTTACACACTGTCTTCTAATTTCTTGGAGGAAAAAATATCCTTCTTTAATCTGAACCCTTTCTGTTTGTTCTCCCCTGGCTGCCCTAGATGCCGGGATGTCTGGTTTTTCTCTTGCTGATTTAGATGCTCGTGTGACACATCCAACCTTTTAAATAAATCATTCATTTTTCTTAAAGGTTGGCCATGTCACAGTGTGGTGATGCGCCCAATTTTTAAAATAACTGTTTATTTGATGTCAGGTACGTCAGACATAAAAATAAATGTGACTTGGTAGAACGTAAAACAAAAATTTGGTATCTGATTTGGAATTTTCTCAGCCAGGTGTTTAATGATTTGGGAAGATCCTGGCCAGGCTCGGGGGGAAATGGGAAATTACGTAGCATGTGGCTTCTGTCTGGCGCCCCCAGGCCCTCCTTTCTGCGGCTTCCCCCCCTCTCTGAGGCTCCCACTTTCTCATGGGCTCCTGGTCATCAGGCTCTTCCCTCATCTCTGCTCTTGAAACGGCGCCTTAGGAAAGTCTCCAAAGCCGTCATTCACAGGAGGCGATATGCCCCCCCCGGAATCCTGCCGTGTGGAGGCCAGACTGTGCCCGGAGTGTGGCACACCAGCACACGTTTGCTCCAGGGACGAAAGGCTGGGGGGGTGTGTGCCTTAAGTCGTAACCTCGAGCTAAGAGAGGAAAACTCAGAGGTTTTTGAAGCAGATATACGGGGCAGGAGCTGGGAAGAACAAACTAAACGCCGACATAAAAAGGCAAATGAGGCGGGGAGAAAATGGGAAAAGAACCCCACCCAGAGATGATGCCTTAATGTCCTCATGCCCCCAGTTTGCACTTGCTTTCATGCACGTGCACTGGGGTTTACGTTTTTATTCCCAGGCTTACAAGTTCGGGACATACATATCTATGCCTGTGCTGGCCTTACATGACACATAAGTAGAGCACCGCGATAAGGACTCTGTTACTTTTATTGTAGAAAGCCTGATATGGTGACGGCCATTATTAGATTCTTAACCACCGTTTATAAATCAGGTGCGTGTCAACATCACAACGCCAGTTATAGATTCCGTCAGTGACACGGCACATAATGATGCTCACAGAGAACCACTAGTGCCGTTACGACCACTACTTCCATGTTTTTATTACCATTCCGAGGAAGCCCCTCCCACAGCTGTAGTGTTAGGCCAGTTCTTCTATGGCTAAGAAGAAATAGCATGCCCATACACTGTTCGCATGCAGGACCACGTGACCGTGAACTTTAACTTGGGGACTTTCCTTGCTCATCTATGGTGGAGGCTGCCGTACCACTGTTTCAGTCTCTGTGAGCCGATGGGTGGGCAGAAGCCAGAAAGGCCCATGTTTTCAGCTCTGGTCTCATGTCTTCAGATAAAGGCAAGTAGAAAAAGTCAGGAATACTAAAAATCAATGAGGTAAAGAGTAACACAGACCGATGGGCAAAGATCACGAATGGTAACTCTGCCGAGTGGGAAACTCCGTTAAGTCCAAAAGGATGTGAAGAAACTCTCGGACCCACTCGTAACCAGAGAGCAAACAGAAAGATGGACATGAGACACGTGAACGTGGTAGTTTATCAGGAAACAGGAGGAAATGAGATCAAAGGGAAGAACGGACAAACCAAACCAGAGAGGGCCTTGCAGAGACCAGTGACGGCAATGTCCTGTGAGGAGTGTGACAAACACAACCCTTTTCACCACAAGTAGATAAACAGACTGAAAATAATAACTAAAACAATTGAAGAGGGGAGAGATTTTTGAATACCAGGTGAATATTCAATATTGCTGGTATTCTATATACCAGCAATAAACAGAAAATGGAAATTTAAGATGATATTATTTACAATAGTATTAAGGTCATCAACTAGCTAGAAATAATCTAATAAACATCTAAAAATAATCTAATAAATATCAAGAAATAATCTAATAAAACATATGCAAATCCTTTGCATCAAACAGTATAAAACACTTTTAAAAGAAAAAAAAAAAACTTAGAGATAAAAATAAAGGGACATACTGTGTTCATGGATTGGAAGCCTCATGGATTTGAAGCTAATTCCAAAATTCATATGTATATGCACAAGAGACTGAGAATAACCAGAGCAATCTTGAAAAAATGATAAGCTAGAGAACTTATACTACCTGATATTAAGAACTTTTATGAAGCTATAGTAAATAAGACAGTGTGGTATTGGGGAAAAGTTAGACAAATTTTCCAAGGGAACAGGACAAAATGTCCAGAAACAGGCCTACACAAATACAGTCTGATCTGGATAAAGGTGGTACTGTGGTGTGGTGAAGAAAGGATGGTATTTTCAATAACAATGCTAGGTCAATTGAATATACACATGAGAAAATAAGGAATCTGACTGCCTAATCGAAAGTCAGCTCCAGAAGGGCTGCAGATCTATATGTGAAAGATAAAAGAACTTTTAGAAGAAAGCACAAGAGAATATCTTTTTCAGCTTTGAAAGGGAGAAGACTTTCTTAAACAGAATAGAAAATATTTTTTAAAAAGCAGTCATCAAAGAAAGCATTACTATATTGACTATATTAAAATTTAGAACTTCCATTCATCAAAGACACCATTAAGAAATAAAAAATGCAACCGACAAATATTCTGCAATAGATATTTTCAACAAAGTGCATTTACAGAATATACACATTGCCTCCTACAAATCAATAAGAAAAACAGCCCAATAGAAGTATGTGTGAAAGCAATGAACAAATACATCACAAAAAGAGAAGAGCCAGAGGCAGAACTTCCTGAATGTGATATGAGGAGATTAAGGAAGCTTCCTCCCCAGAAAGACATCTATAAAACTGGTCAAAATTAGCAAAGACAGTCATTCAAAGTCTCTAGAGATTGATCAAAAGGCTTAAAATAACTTGAGAACCATACATTGAACAAAATGTATGGAAACTTGGTACGAACAATGAGAGGGCACGGCATTCAAGCTATGGGCTGCACCCAGCAGCCCCCTTCCCAGTTCCTTATTGGGGAAGAGCTATTCCAGAAGTCTCGGAAGACAAGGCAGTTTCCACTCCCTCGGCTACTTGGGGTGAAAAGAGCTATTCTAGGTCGATAAAGTAGTGGCGGAACACTGGCAGATCCAGCTCCGTGCTGCAAAAACCTTACACTGAGAAGGGGGCAGACGCCCGGCAGCCCCCCTTCCCACGTGCCCAGGCCCTGTTATAGGCAGGGTCACGTGGTGCCGAGGGCGGAGAGGGTGTCCCCCATCCCCCATGGCCCCGTGCTGCAGAAGCACAGCTCTGGTGGGCACAGCAGCTGAGCGACAGCACCTGTATCCCCCATATTCATGGGGTAGCAGAGGGATTCCAAGCGGATATGGCAGCCAGTGTACTTAGGCCAGTCCCCACCATCCGTGGCTCTGCACCGAGGAAGAGCTACACTAGGCAGTGGTCGCAGCTGGGCAGTGGCACAAGTTCCCACGTTACCCCCCCCCCCACGCCCCGTACCCCAGCTTCTGCTCCAGAGCACAGAGGTTCTGCCCAGGGGAGGGTCAGAGCAAGCCCCAAAGGTCGGCAAGTCCCTGCTCCTGCCAACAGGCCCAACTGTATTTGGATCAGACTGTGGAGAAACTCTTGCCAGAGGGCATTGTTGAAAACAGTAGCGCAATCAGTTAGCAGTCGGTGAAGGCTGACAGGTGGGTGTGACACCAGTGGAGCCAGCAGTTTAACGGGAAAATCAGGGCAGGAGACGGTCAGAGAGAGCTCTGCTAAAATCAGACCATCCACTGATGCTCAAGAAGGCTGTGTATAAGCCCAAGTAGTGCCCTCTGAGATCCTGGAGAGGAAACGTCTTAGCCATGAGTCCCTGGTTGAGCAGGGGACAGACCTGCAAACCTGTTATCTGTCTCCAGGCCACACACAGATCCAAAGGTAAAGAGTGAAAAACTTAATGGCTCAGGGGCTTAGGCACAACCTCTGACCAATCAGGGGCTGACCCCAAATCTGTGTTGACCAAGGATAACAACTAACAAGCCAGGCTCTAAAATAAAAAATGAAGAAAAAACATGAGCAGGAACATCAGAGGCTGCACAATTCAGGGGAAATAGGTTTCACTGAATTAGTCCAGCCATATTAGTATACAAATAAACAAAGAAACAATGAAAAATGAAGACAACTAGAAATTTCAGAGGCTGGTATCACTACCCAGAGTTGTTACAATCTATTATCTCAAATATCAAGTTTTTAACAAAAAGGTACAAGACACGGGGAAAAAAACCAAGAACGTGTGACTCATACACAATAAAAAATATATAAATAATTTTTTAAAAAGCAAGCAATAGAAATTGCCTGTGAGAGGACCCACATGTTGGACTTCACAGACTTCAAAGCAGCACAATAAATATGTTCAAAGAATTAAAGGAGACCATCTTTAAAGAATGAAAGTAAGGTATTATGACAATTACTCACCAAATAGAGAATTTCATGGAGAGATAGAAATTATAGAAAAGAATCTAGTGAAAATTCTGAAGTTGAAAAGTACAAAAGAAGTGAAAATTTCACTAAAATCTATTAACAGTAGATTTGAGCTAGCAGAAGAAAGGGAAAACTTGAAGAGAGATCAATAGACATTAAGCAATCTGAAGAACAGGGGAAATGAGGAAAAATGAACAGGGCCTCAGAGAAATGTGGAACACCATTAAGCTGACCTACTCTGCACATCTAAGAAGAACAATAAATTCCAAGTAGGAAAAATGAAAGGAGATCCACACTCAGACATACATCATAGTCAAACATTCAAAGACAAAGAGGAAATCTTGAAAGCTGCAAGAGAAAAACCACTCATCATGTACAAGGGAACCCCAGTAATATTAACAACTAACATTAGAAACAGTGGCGGCCAGAGGCGGTGAGATGAAGTATTCAAAGTGAGAAAAGGAAAAACTGCCAACCAAGATTCTTACACCCAGCGAAACTATCTTTTACAAGGGAATGTAAAATAAAGACATTCCCAGATAAACAAAAACAGAGAATTTGTTGGGGTGTGGGTAGGGAGAGATGAACAGGCAGAGCACAGAGGCTTTTAGGCAGTGAAACTACTCTGTATGATATTATAATGACGGATACATGTCATTATACACTTGTGCAAACCCAAAGGACGAACAACACCAAGAGTGAACCCTAAGGTAAACTATGGACTTTGGGTGATTATGATGCGTCAATGTAGGTTCATCCTTGGTTAAAAAAGGAAAAAAAGTACTGTACTGGTGAGTGATGTTGATAATGGGGGAGGCTAGCGTGTGTGTGGGCAGGGGTTATATAGGAAAACTCTGTACCTTCCTCTCAAGTTTTCAAACCTAAAACTGCTCTAAAAAAAATCTATAAATTTTTTTAAAAAGATTTCAACATTAAAAAAAAGATTGCAATCTTTAAAAAAACAAAAAGGATAGCTGAGTAGTCAATAAACAAATGAAAAGCTGGTCAGCTTTAGTTTTGAGGTGAATGCAAATCAAAACCACATTGCGACTGTACCACACACCTACCTGAGCGGTTAAAATGAAAAAGACACAACACCAAGTGCTGGCAGAGACGCAGAATACATGTAACCCTCGCCGCTGGTGGAGGAGGAGATCAGTAGGACCACACCAACGATCCGATCCCAGCTTCCTACTCAACAGAAGCACGTGCACATGCTCACCGAAAGACACATCCCAGACTGTTCACAGAAGCAGTCTTCGTGTTTGTATTTGGTCTCTAAGTAGAGACCAAACTTAGGGATGCTGTCAGTTATTAATCAAACCCTGGGCGTTTGGTGCCGACTGTCACAGACGTTACTGAACAGCTTCCGGGACTGTCCCTGGAGAGAGCGGTCTGGCTTCCTGGGCTGTTTATTTCAGATAAGGGAGTTGGCTTCCTGGGCAGGGTGCTGCAGGTGTGGGTCGGAGCTCTACTCTATACGTGGCCTGGCCACTGTCCATTTGCACATGCAGTCTCTCAGACACATCAATATAACATGTGAGCGACGTGCACACACGACGTGGATGAGCCTTACGGATGTAATACACACCATCTGCCCTGCATGGTTCCACCACACGAAGCACGGAACAGGCAAGATGAACCCATGGTACTGGGGGCAAGGTGAGTGAGGCCATGGGGACTGTGTCTCATGAGCACAGGAGAGGTCATGTCCTGTTTTTAGGTTACGAAGCTGGACTGAGTCTGTGAAAAGGCATGGAGCTATCCACTTGCCGTGTGTGCACTTTGCTGTGTACAACTGTACTTCAACAAAACATCAGAAAAAGTCAGTGGGGAGAGAAAGCCATGGAGCTCCAGTGGCAAGGTTCCCAAGATGTTACAAAGGAAATCCATGGGTTGCTTCTTTAATGGAGTATTTTGCTAAACATGGGTGGTGTTTAAAGTGTCCAACTGACCTAGGAGAGTTGTCTTCCCTTGATAGTCAAAACTATCAATAGCAGTGACTATAACTCCAATAGTTTTGGTAATGGCGGGATTTTCATTCCACTGGGGCTGTGTACACAATGAGCAAACAATGGCATGGTGGGCAGAGGCCGGGACAGGAGCCCCCCAGGAAGAGAGAGAAGAGCCCTGGGTGGGCATCCTGGGACGGCTGTGCTTTCAGACGGAATTCTTTGTGAGAGAAACTGGTATCCTCCCAAAGGTCCTCAAGGAGGGGCGGGCAGCACCTGAGCCTGCGTCCACAGAAGTGCTGTTGCACACGGTCCCACGCCGTGCCACCAGCTTCCCGCACTTGGACGCGCTCCTGTTCCACCTACTGAATCGGAGCTGTCCTTCAGGTCCACCTGAAGTGCCCCGCCCCTCTGACGTTCCTCACTTTTGAGCTCACGGCCCACGATGTTGACACCCTGTCTTTTCCCACGATGTCTCCCACCTCGGCAATGTTCTCACCCTGACTGAGGACGGGGCCTGGTCCTGGTCCCTCCTGCGTGCCCCCAGGGGCCAGAACAGAAAGCACATTCTGGGCCGGGCAGCGTGGCCCCACCTGCTGTGTCTCCAGCGGGACATATAGGGGTTCCCCTTTCCCATGGGGGGGCAGTGGGGAGGCCGCAGGGCCCTCTCAAGACTCCACCAAACCCTCAGGGGAGACCACGGGCCAGGTGCGCATACTTCGACCTGGGAGGCGCCTAAGAGCGACTTCTGGCTGATTCAGGGCATGTTTACAGTTGTTGTTGCTGTCGTCTTCAACTTGCTAATAGCATCCCACGGCGACGGGTATAACATAAAATATAATTTTCAAACTTTGTAGAACATCTTCCCTCCAAGGAACGCAACATGTTTCCTATTTATCCTCAAAAGCACCCGTTCACAGAGAAGTAGGGCTGGAGAGCTATCAAAGCACAGAGGAAGCGCCCTGCTGAGAACCGTCTAGAACGGCCAGTACAAAGGCTGGAGGACCGGGTCAGAGCCCGTCTGTGCAGTCCATGTCTTCTGCCCGAGGCTGCCCTGACCTCAAACACTCGAGGTTTGCCTATCTTGGGGTGGGGGGGTCTTGCTGGCCTGGTCAGGATGAACGTGGCAACAGGATCAGGCCCCCAGCTTCCTTTTGAAAGACCCGCCACTGCTCAGAAGGCCCAGGACACACCGTCCCTCCCTGGAGACTGACCAGGGGCTGACTTCCCAGCTCTGCGACAGCACTCACTCTGCTCCAGGAAGAAGCTGGGAGCAGAACCTTCTGGAAAGAGCCAGTCAGATGGGTGATGTCTCAGGAGCTGAGAGGCAGACCCACCAAAGCCAGGAAGCTCACTGGCTCGCTGCTTCTCCCAACACACATGCACTTACACACACTCGTGCACACATACACACTCGTGCACACACATTCACACATGCACACTCATGCACACACACTTATGCACACAGTCATGCACACACTTACACTCATGCACACACTTACACTCATGCACACACTCAGGCACACATGCCCCGAGGCCCCGTGGGGTTGAACTCATCTTGATGCACCTCCTCCACCCTTTTACACCCTTTGGTTCTGAAAGTTGTCCTGTTTAGAATTCGGCATCACTGCCTCCGTTCCTAATACTGGGAGAAGACGCTGGATTTTATATTTGGCCTCAGTTGCTTTCACTTTATTCTAGAAATATGCTCCCCTGCCCCCAGCCTCCATGGCCAAGCCATGAACATATAAATCTTATCCTTTAAAACAGCACATCTGAGGACTCACTTTCATCCAGTTCCACGGGGAGCTGTTAAGAAGCGAGAAGGCCCTGGAAGTCGGGTTTGGTGGGCGGCGGGGGTGGGGGGGGGGCGGCTGGGGTGGGAGGAGGCCTGGAGGAGGGAGGGACCTTGAGGGAGAAAAAACGTGTCCATCAGAAAATAAAGTGATTTAAGCTGAATTACAATTAAAATGACCTTTGCAATCGGTAATAGGCAATCCAAGGCTGGAAGAAGGAGCTGAAATTCAAGACTGAAGTCTGCTTTGTGGCTTGAAAAGTGAGAAATGACGGGTGGGGAGGGAAGAGTGAGATGTGAAAGGGAAGCTGAGCCCGGAGAAGGCATCCTGCAGAAGGTGAGGACGAGTAGCCGAGGGAAAACGACGTTCCCCTCTTGATAATATGAGAATATCAGGGACGTTCTCATATCAAAGATGCTCCTTAAAGGAGAGGAAGGAGGCTGTGCTGAACCTGATGATAATAGAAGTGATTTATGTGCGTGTTGCCGGAAACGTCTGGAACGAACATGCATGTAGACGCACATGTAGACACAGTGTGATAGGGTCTCCTGGGAGGGAAGCTCAGGGCTTTGTAAACTAGACGTTGCTCTGGCCCAGCTGCCCTGATCTACTCTGGATAAACTTTTCAAGGAAATGCGAATCTTTTCAGCCAAAGTGGCTCCTCTGGAAAAGAATGTATTTCTACCTCTTTCAGTTCATTTTAAAAACAACCGTCATGATTTCCTGCCCTTACATCACTCTGGCAAAGCCCAGAATTTTCAACAGGGTTTTAATTCCTTGCTTTGGGGGGGCATGAGGCATTTTCTAAAATCTTTTTGGTAAATTTAAAGAAAAGCTAAAAAACATAACTTTGGACTCAAATTAATAAATGGAAAAGTGCACAAGTCTGTGCTGTGGGATTTGTGTGAGTTCCTTTATCATATGGTAAAGACCGTAAGATGTCACAGTGGTGCGACTCTAAGCCAGGATGAAAGGAGAGTTTCCTGCCGCAGCCTCTTTGTTAGAAAGGCAGCACCTTCCTAATTCACCTCTCCCAGACTTCCAGTGAACCAAGACTGGCTGAAGAGTCCAGATGTTAATTTCCAGGTTGCCACGGTAACTCGCGACCGTCCTGGAGGAGACCCCCCAGTCCACTCTTGGAGGCAGCGTTCACTCACAGCCTGGTGGCCTGGTGGTGATGGTGTGAGCGGCCTGCTCTCAAGGAGATCAGTCAGGGTGGACACACAGCTGACCAGCAACAAGGAGCAAGTTACTTCCTGACACTCAGAGATGAGGGGGCTACTTTCCAGTCAATGGTTAGGAAACGCCTCGCAGCAAGAGGGACTGGGGCTGAGACTGAATGGTGAGGAGGGGTTGGCCCTGCTTGAGGGTACCTTCCGAACCTTCCAGCGCATAGGCCTTGAGTAACCTGGGGGCAGGATAGCTCAGTGAGCTTGCTGTTGTGTTTGGGAATCAGACAAAATGCCTCCAGCCAGGAGGTGGGTGTGGACCTCGGGACTTCTAAGCAGGGTGGTGGGGTGGCTTAGAATGTGTCCACGAATTCTTTGACATTCACTCCAAAAGGTGGAGCCAAATTCCCCTCCCCCTAAGTGGACTTAGTGAGTCACTCCCGCCAAGCAGAATACGGTGGAAGTGCCGGTGTGTAGCTGGCGAAGACACTGCACCTTCAGCCTCTCTTGGATCACAATCTCTGGGGAAAGATGCTGCCATGTCATGAGGATGCCCAAATAGCCCATGTGGTGAAGCTGGGCAAGTGTGCCATCTTGGAAGTGGGTACCCCAGGCTCAGTCAAGCCTTCCAGTGATGGCAGCCCCTGCCCCCCACTGACCTCAAGCTTATCAGAGACCCTGAGCCAGGACCACCAGCTTAAGCTGCTCCAGAATTCCTGACCCACAACAACTGGGAGAGGATAAATATTTGTTGGGCTAAGCCACTAAATTTGGGGGTAATTTGTTACGCAGCAATAAATAACTGATGCAGATGGGAGGTGACATGGTCTGACTGATTTTTGCAGAAGGCCATCCTGGACTGTGGAAAAGAAACAGTTGAAGCAGAGAGGCTGCTGCAGTGGTTCAGGCAAGAAATGGTGGCTGGGACAAGGTAGGTAGAGAAGAGGGCCATCTGGGATTGGAAGCCTGAGTCACCAGATGAGTGTAGGGAAAAGAGGTCAAGGATGGCTCCTAGCTTTGGGATTGAGCAACTGAGGGAACGTGGATCCATTTACTGGGGTGGGATGTGGAAACTTCTGGAAAGAGCGGGTTGCATGTGGATCAACAGTTTTGTTTAGAAGGGGACATGATGATGGGGATGAGGATGATGATGGTGGTGGTGATGATGATGGAGGTGATGATGATGGAGATGGGCATGGTGATGGGGATGATGACGATGGTGATGATGATGGTGATGGGGATGATGATGATGGAGATGATGATGATGATGGGGATGATGATGATGATGATGATGATGATGGAGATGATGATGGAGATGGGGATGATGATGATGATGGAGATGATGATGGCTCACATTATGGAGTGCTTATTCTTTGCCAGGGACTCTTACAAGTGCTTTACTTGCAACCTTACCAGCATTGTAAGGATGAACGTAGGAAAGAGAAGTTAGAAGACACATCTAAATAAACAAAATCCTATTGAACCTAATGAATGGTTTCCAGTGCAAAGACTTCAGTATTACCCAAAACATCAGTTTTCAAACAAACAAAAAAATTCCCCTGCACCGTGGCACCAACTAAAATGCGGATTCCTGGGTCCTTCTGGGATGAGTCCCAGAAATCTATATTTTAACAATCCCCCACCAAGTACTGCTGAGGCTAACGGTCCAAGGCAGTGACTGCCAAACGCAGGCTGGTGACTTCCGGGGTGTCTTGAAATCAATTGAGTGGGTATGACAAGCAATTTTATAAAAATAAAATGGAATAGATTAGAAAACATCAGGGCACATCACAGCAGTAAGGGTAAGACCTGCTTTGTGAAGCTCTTCTCTCAGCTACATCTACATTCACGTATGTGGGCATGAGGGTGCCCTAAGAAACACATTTTTCTCTGTAGCTCACAGTCAAAAGTTTTGAAACCGCTGGCCAAGGGGACACACTTTAAGAAAGGTGCCCGAGAGCTGTTCAGCACAACTGGTTCGACACAAAGGCGCTGCAGAAGGGCTGCGGCCACTGGCTGATGGCACCGACAAAGGAGCCGGTGCACGGAAGCCCCTCTGACCCAGAGTCCCCGGTCTGCCTTTGAGCCCACGTGGCTGCACTGTGTCCTCCCTCCTCCCCCCACACGCTCCCTCCCTGCTCTGCGCCGGCCCAGCCGGAAGCAGCTCTTGTCTGTGCGCACGCGCTCTCCACTGAGGAGGCTCTGTGGTCTCCATCCTGAACGAAGCGTGCCTGACTCTCCCGGCCGGCCTTCCGCCGCTCCCCCCCCCTCCATCTAGCGCATCTCCTCCATCCCTCAGATGGTTCCGCCCACAGCCGTGGCTCTGACTCTCACATCTTTCTTCCTCCATCGAATGGTCCAGCACTGAGTATTTACACGTAGCGGGCTTCCTGCAGGCACGATGGCTTCAAAAGTCAGATGACGCACACCATCCCCGCCCTGGAGGGACCTGCAGGCTGTCGTGGAACCATCACCACCCAGGGAGAGAGGGCAGCTTCCCCGCGAAGACAGCGCTGGACCAGCAGGGCGGGAGGGCGCTGCGGGTCGCCAGGCCCCTGGGCAGAGGGAAGGGAGGGACACGGGCAGGTGGTGGATGGAGGTGCCACTCCTCCCAAGGCTTGACGCAGGGACACAGAGAGGAGGCTGGCCACGTGGACACGGTCCAGGGATGTGTGAAGTGCATTAAGGAATTCACATTTTCTCAGGTAGGTAACGGGATCCCGCGTAGGGCTTGGGCTGAGGAGTCAGGTCACCTACATTAAGAAGACTGACTGGCCGTCGTGGAGCCAGTGGGATGGAGCAGGGCGAGAAGAGGTGCTGCCACTGGCTGGGCGGTGACTCCACTGATCAAGGCCAGAGATGGTGACGGCTTCCTTCCACTAGACACACTCCTTCTCTCCTCAACTAGACTGAGTCAACTCACAGACCCCACAGCGTGACCTCAGCAGTCATCTGAGTGGAAGAGCTCACCCGCCTCACCCCTGGGCCGAACAGGCTCCAGACCCCCTCCAGACCACAGGTCTAACAGAGAAGCCGGGCAGCGTGCTCTCTCCAGGACTCAGTGAGTCCCAGGGTGTCTACTCCTCTCCCACGTGTACCTTTGATTCCACCCGTCTCAAGGCAGTCTCTTCCTGGTCTTCTTTCCTCTGGGCTTACCGTTACGGGTGAGTTCATTCAATCGTTTCCCCTCTGACCTGGTTCCTGAACCTCCCGCCACGGGACAACCTCGTCTACCCCGGCAGGCGCCCTGTGGTCAATCTTGTTCCCAGGAGGGAAGCGGATGCTGGGGCCACGTCTGAGCCGGTGCACTGTGGGTGGGGAGGTGTGTGCACCCCTGCTAATGGGTGAGCTTCTAGCAGTCAGCACCCATGGGGGCGGGGGTCGCAGTGAGGTGCGACCTTTCTTCACGGGTGAGCCGCCATCAAGCCAGATGCTCCCCTTCTCCTTCAAGGACCCAGGAAGATCGGAGCCGGAAGGGGCCTTCAGGGCCTTGCCACACGGCACAGGCTATCGCTGAGAGATGGGAAATGCAAACCTCGAGGTCTCACGTGATTTCTTGGTGACTCAGTTGGAGTGACGGTCCATTTGCGCATGTGCAGTTGCTGAATGCAAATGTTAGCATCTACGTGTATCTCTGTTCAACGTAATCTTATCCGGGGGCTCAGGACAGGACAAGGCCTCAATCCGCTTTGAATTCATAAGGGCACCTGGCCCAGTCTTACTCTTGTGGTAAAAGCTAGGAAACGCGGGGACAGCTGGCTGACTAGTTGGTTGTTAAGGTTGATCGTGGATATGACTCATCGGTGGATAGTTTTAAGTATTCAGCATTCAGGTCTCATTTCAGACGGACGGTATCCGACCCTCGTGGGCAGAGCCGAGGGTCTAGGCTCTGGATACGCTGGACTGAACGCAGGCTTCCTTTGCTGCCATGCTATCGAGGCTGTGCTACTGGCTCTCGGCATTTGTCCTCTTACGGCAGGTTAATGCCGCGCTCAGGGACGCTTCCTGAACCTCCTCCGAGTCCCAGCCGGTCCACTCTCAGGTGGCGCGTCTGGGTGGCACTGGGATTCTCTCGATCTCTCTCAACTCTTCTCAGCGTTGGGACCCAGGTCTTTGGGGTGGAAATGGGAGGACTGTCCCTGTCACTTACTGCTGTTATCGTGGGGAGGAAATCAAATGCTCAGGTCCATAATAGAAGTCTACGCTCTGGGGACTTAAAGCGTCAAAAATTAATGCCCTTTTCTTTTTATTCCGAGTTCAGAACCAACTGAGAAGTAAGATGCCAAAGACGAGTCCGCTTTATCACTAACACACTGATTGAAGGCTTGGGCTTTGGATCCAAGGCTGACGAGGGTTACTAACCTACCCGACGGCCTGCCCCCTGCCCACCCACCCCTCCCAAGCAGTGTAGGCCTTGGGCAGCCCACCCACGTGGGGAAAGTCTGGCCCAGCAGAGCAGACAGTTAGGATAGAAGAGGTTCGAGAAGAAAGTGAATCGCCAGTTCTTCCAAACTTCCCACAGACTTGCTCCACAACACTGTGGCAGGAGGGAGACCAGGATTTTATGCCAATACAGGTCACTTCCCATGAAGCACGACGCCAAGGAAACAGAGCCTCCCACCCACGCCCTGACCCTGCTGGCCCATCAGCCGGGCCATCGCCCCAACTCCGCCAGGTCCGCCAGCTGCTGGAAGCTGCCGGAAGCACATCGCATCTAGAGAAGGAGACTATGACCCAAAAGGCCACACGCCTGATACAACATGCTTCTGCGGATCCAGAACACGAACCAGAGTCCTCGGGAGTCCCAAAGGTCAACAGCACGGCCACCGGCTACTGAACAAAATTCAGAGATGGGCCACACACGAAGCCAGTTTACACTCAGCCCTGGTTTTCTTTGGGTTGGAAGAGCCATCCACCCTCAACTGCCAAGAACAAGCAACAGTTAACAACACTGTCAGAAGCCAAAACGTTCGGAAGACTTAAGACCGAGCCTGACACCATTTTGCTCCCTGAGTGCTGCAGACCAACATTAGGACACTGATGAAATTTTCCATTCCACGTAGCTCTCCCCTCCTGAGAATCATTCATTCCTTTCTTGGTTACAGCACATATATATTTTCCATCTTCCCCCTTTTCTACACTCTCTAATTGAGTTGTGTAAATAGACTCAAGATGGCAGAGTATGTCAGTAAAACCATTTGAGATGTGAAGAGCCTACTGGTGGCTTCTGGCCGTTTCTGACTATTTAAATATATATTCTAAAAGTTATTTGGTGTGCAATAGTATGTAATTTAGTCTCTTGCTCAGATAACTAGACATGGCCAAGATGATTATTATACGGTTAATTGGTAGGAATTATCATCAGTCCATTTGAAGCAACAGACTCAATTGCTTTCCAGTAGCCAAGGGGGGTGGGAGGGCAGGATTTCCAACATGTACACCAGAAACTGGGGAAACGAAACGCTTTCATCCCACAGACTGTGGACCGAAAAACTCTCTTCGTGTGGACATCCTGCTCCATGGCCGGTGATCTGGCGATTTCCCGATGCCATCAGGCCTCGCTGGGCTCATCCCGCGGGGCAGCGGGGCAGAAGGGCGTGGCACGGGGCCAGCTCACCAACCGGGCACGTCAAGTCAAATGGGAATCAATACAGTTTGCTTGGCTTCTTGGATGGAGGAAGTGTCATTTTTTCTTTTTTTTAACACAGAACTATTCCCTTCCTACATCATCATTAAGTGTATTTACTTATTATTTTTTTAATATTCAGATAACTACAGCTCTTCAAATACTAAAGGAAGAAGCAGCCCTGAAGCAGGAAGTGCCGGGTTTAAGCCGCAGGGCCCGGAGGCTGGGCCCTCCATCCTGAGCACCTCTGCACCCACAGTGTGAGGTCAGCCCCGGGGTTCTGCAGTGAGGGGTCAGAGGCGTGTGCAGCGCAAGAGGCGGCTTTCACTGCTTCTCCAAGTTTTCCTCAAGCGACGGCAGTGGCTGCCCTGTGACCCCGAGCTCAGCCCTCTCCACCCAAACAGCCAGCTCAAAACAGCCCAACGAAGCGCTGCTGCCTCCTCCTCAGGCCCGTCCCCGTTTCTCCAGGGCTGATCTTGAGGAGGGAGCCAGTAACTGTGCTAGTCTGCCATCTGGGCGAGAGGTCTGTTGCGGTCTGTTGACAGTCAAACTGATGTGTAGACTGGAGACACCGTCTGTTAACTTCCCGTTAGGACAGAGGATGTCGTACTCTCATCTTAAACACCTCCTTCCCTCTATCCTCCAGCTTAATTATAGTACCATTTTTATTAAACTCATCTTCAGTATCAGCATTATGACTATGTAAATATCATTCGTTGATGAACCAGGTGATTTGATTTTCTTTCTTATACACTTGTTTAGTTTTTACTGGCATTAATATTACCTCATCGTTTTTACCAGTTTAGATTTTTTAATATGCTGTCACTCATTCTTTCCAAACTATCCAAACTTTCTTAACATATTTTCCATACAAATGAATATACCAAGTCATCCATCACTCCTTTTTTTCTTAGAGCCCTCCTTTTATCTGCTCTAATAAGAATCCTGGAAATTCCCTCTGTTGCTCCTAGCTTGATCTTCTGTCCCTGAATCTCAAGACGAGTCTGCCTTCTGCAAGAGCATATGTTTCAGCAGCTTCATGCAAAAAGGCACATGGGAGGCAAACCTTTGGAGAGATTACACATCTGACATGTCTTTATTGTACCATTATACTTGATTGATAGTTCAGCTGGATATAGAATTCTTCTTGGATAATAAAATTTTCCCTAAAGAGTTTGAAGATATCCCTTTTTTGATTTCTAGTATTCAGGATTGTTTTTAGAAGTCTGATGACATTTTGACTTCCTTTGTGTGATCTTTCATTTTTTTCTGACAGCTTTCAGTATTGCTTATTCTGGGCTTCTGAAATTCCATGTTGATATGCCCAGTATGGTCCTCTTCATTCATTTTGCTAAGCACTTAATGGGTCTTTCAAGCTGAAAGCTCGTATCCCTCAGTCTGGTAAATTTTCTTGGATTAATTCTTTGATAATTTCTTTCTTTTCGTTTCCCCCATTTTCTCTTTCTAGAATTTCTCTTTGTTTCAGATACCCCCGTATTGATATTTTAATTTTCTGATTTGTTGGATCGTCTATATATTCAATTTCTTTGTCTTTTGGTCTCACTTTCTGAGAGCTTTCCTGATGTTACCTTCCAACCTTTTGATGAATCTTTTAAAATGGCATCTACTTTGCTATTAATTTCCTGGAGTTCTTTCTTGTTCTCTTATTGTTACTTTTTAAAAATACAGACATTTGTTATTATTTCATGGAAACATGCATTCCCTTATTATCAAATTGCAGCTTTGGAAGTCTCCTTTAAATGTGTTTCTGCTGAATTTCTTTCTTTTCCCCCTTCTTATTTTTTTTTCTTTTTGATTCATGTTGCTCCTTGGCCTTTCGCCGATATTTGAGTGTGGCACGAAGGCTGCAGAGTGATCTGACAGTGGTTGGTTTTTTCACTGGGAAATCCTTCAACATCTATCCATGGGGGTCTTCTCTCTGGGGTGATTCTGTTTCTCCAGAAAAGAATCCTCTGGTCGTCTAGCAGGGGTCACTTATTTGGTTTCCACTGCACCGGAGCCCAGCAGGGGCGAGACTGGGGAGGTGGTTCTCAGTATACAGAATGTCCCCTGATCCCACTTCTCGCATGGCACCCCCCAGTCCCTGCTGTGTGCCCAGCTCCAGAGCTTTCCCGGTTGGACTCCTCTGGGAGAAAAGCTTCCAGCTGACCCCTGGATTAGGGGGTGGGGGAGGGGTGCTGCTTGGCTGGGGAGGTCAGGCCACACCACCTGCGGCGTGGATGCCCGAGCGTCTCCTGATTCTGGAACACAAGCGGCCCCCTGCCGACTGGGACCCCTGCCTGCTGGCGCCGAGGATCTGCTTCCTGCATTTCCCTCCGTTAGCTCCACCCTCCCACCCGCACCTTCCTCAAGCCCATCTCCACCTCTGCTCCTGCCCGCCGCTCTTACTCCCTGCGTCTTTGTAGGATCTCACCTTTCTGTTCCTCGGCTCTCGCTTGCGGGTCTGGGGCAGGGGACACACGCGGGTCTGTGTTCAGTCCTCGTGCCCAGCTGAGACCAAGAAGTCCAGGCTGTCAGTCCCCTCACGGAGTCCGCGTGCACTGGGACCCCTGCCAATGACCCCCGCTCGGCTGCCTGGCGGTGGGGAGGCGAGGGAAGACCACAGGCCACCAGCCCCGGCTCCTCTCCTGACCGCGAACGCTCAGCACGACGGAACTCAGCTCCTGGCTCAGCACCTGCTGAGGGTCAAAGGGCGGCGAGAGCGGAAGGGGAGGCGCTGGACCTGGGGGTGCTGGGGGGGCGGTCACCAGAGTGGGTGCCCACGATCCAGTGGGTACAGAAAGAAAACACCAGAACGTCTACTGATACGTGTTTTTATTAAAAAATCAAAGAGAACCCGTGGACGGGGACGTCGCCTCACCGGGCCAGCTTGTCACCTGCGGTCACAGGTTCTGAGGGCAGAGCCAGGCCCACAAAGCAGAGGGCACAGTGCCTCATGCTGCAGCTCACCCGCGCCCGGCCCGGTGGCCTCCGGATCAGGGGTCGTGGTCTTCACCAAGCTAAGCCTCACAAACTGTACTGCAGACCAGGGGCTGGAGACGGCCCCAGTGACGCGGGCCCCGGGGCTGAGCCCACCCTCTTCCTCCTCGCGCTGCGAGCTCCGTGTCAGCCGACACCACTGTAGCTCAAGGTCTGGCCAACTTATCGAGTATCCGTTGACACCCACTTTTTGAAAAGGGGAATTTTGCCCTAATATGTAATGATAGTACATAGCCTTTTCCGTCAGCCAAGCAATAAAATACAGTTTACCTTCATTCCTTGAACGGCTCTATTTTCGTGTTTGTGCAGTTACACTACTGGTGCATAACATATGCAGATAATGTGTATACTTGCACACGTCGGGAGTGAACAGCTTGAGGAACACAGCCCGACGCCCCGGGCCTCTGCCCGCGCCTGCCCGCGAGGCTGCCCCTCCGAGGGGTGCTGGCGCCTGGGGAACCCTCCTCCCACGGGTCCCACACGCTGGGGTGTGGTGTAGGGCTGGCTGTGCCTCCGAAGGAGCGGGGGCCCAGCTTTCTGTGCAGAAAAATGAAGAAGGGAGCAGGGGGCAGGACGGGGCACAACGGCCACCCACAGGCCACGTGGTGACCCCAGAACTGCTCCTGGGCCGTTGCTGCATCTTCCCAGGGACTCCCTGGGACGACTCCTCCATGAGAACCCAAGACCCCCAAGCGTGCTGTTCCCCTTTCAAAGGCACAGCTGCTGAGCCTGAAAACCGATGACGACCTTTGCAAAGATGGTTTGCGCAGAACCCAGCCTTCAAGGCGCATGTGGGTTAGGGGGCGCCTCCTCCCAGCGGGAGTCCTGCCCTCGACGGGGTCCTCAGGGGAGGGGCCGGGGAGAGGAGGCCGTTTCAGGAGAGACGCTGGGGTCTGCGCCGCCTCTCCAGCTGCCCTCCCCAGCCTGAGCCTGGACAGCCCTCACCCCCACCCCGGGGGCCCGTGCCTCCGGCCGGACCGGCTCCGCCTTCATCTCCCTCGGGGGAGTCCCCACCACGGCATCCCGGGGCTGGCCTTCCTCTGGGATTGAGGGGCCCAGGGTGGGCTCAGGGCCTGGAAAACCCAAATCACATTCACGAGAGGAAAACACAGAAACACGCATCAGTGAGCAGATTCCAGCTCTCACAGGCGGAGAAGTAAATGGAGGAGAGAAGCATCCAGGGAAAGCCGAGATGAACCAGCACTCCCCCGACGCCTGTCCCTTCAGAGGAAACCTGCCCGGATCAGCGCCCGGATCACACAGCACCTGAGAGCCGCGCGCTGCCGCCGCGTGCCAAGAGGGGCACCAGTACGCTGACCTCAGGGACCAGGACACAGGGTTGTGCCTCTCGTCCGCATCCTGGATGCAGGGCAGGGAACCCTCGAAGACCTGCTGCCCAGGAGCTGCTCAGGGAAGAAGCAGCAGGTCACCGTCCGCCTTCAGATGGTGGGGCGGGAACCAGGGCTTCTGCTGCCTGCTCCCCGTCCACCAGACTCTGGGCGGGGCGAGGGAGTCCCCTCTGCGAGGAGCCCGCTGCCGGGGGCCTGGACGTGTGCAGCTGCACAAGGCAGGGAAGGCCGGGGAACGTTCCAGAGGAAGGGGAAAGCGCGGCAGGAAGAGGGAGAGGAGAGGCTGGCCCAAGGGCGGTAGGGGGGTGTCGAGGGGTCCAACCCCAGGTCTCCTGTCCCCTCGGAGGACTCAGGCCACCCTGTGAACACACGCACGCAGCAGGCCGGCGAGCTGGGCGCAGGCCTTCTTGCTGGAGGCAAGGCTACACCAAGGTCCACGCCAAGGGCCTGGCGGGCAGAGAGCGGCAGGGAGCACGTCGACTCAGGGCAGGGTCGCCCTCCCAGCCACGGCAGCGCCCTCTGCTGGCGGTCTGAGCGGGGCTGTCCCGGCTCCGCAGGGCTCCGGCCGCCTCCCTGGCCTCCACTCACTAGACGCCAGCAGCACCCCGTACCCCTAGTTGTGACACCGCCCACACTGGAGCTGTCCCACTTAGGACTGCACTGTGGAACCCCTCGGGTCCCTGGCAAAGGGACAGCCCGTGTCCCGCCCCATCTGGATGCATCCGCGGCTGTGAGCATAAGCCTTCCTCCTTAGACCATGAAAAGTGACTGGAAATTCAGCGCCAGGGGTTGCTGGATACCTGTTGTTCCTTCCAAGGGATCCCCCAAGACTTCTCCCCCAAGACCTGCTCCATAAAGATGTGTGGTTGGATCTAAGCCACTATCGAAGCTTCCCGATTTCAGAGGTACTGAGGTGTGAGCGTGTGCCTTTCTGGAGTCAGCGAAACCTGGTATTATTTCCCTCCTCTTGGTGCTTCTCTCTGGTCTCTGATGGACCAGCTTCATCTCGGGCCGCATGAGGGATGCAGCTGTGTGTAAGAGCAGGGTCACGGTCGGGGCTGCACGTCCTGCCGCCGCAAAGATCCCCCTCCAGGAAAGGAAAAGTCATGATCATTCAAGACCACCAAGAACACCAGGATTTCTTCTCCCGGCGTCAAGGAAGGAATAATGGGTGGAATAAATAGCACTGGCCCAGGACCTCAGGGCTAGCAAGAAATGCGGATAAGCGCACAGAATTCTAATTTTAAAAGAACAGAGCACAGTTAGGCCACAGGCACGGACTGTTATGCTTCCCTTAAGGTTACGGTAATCATGAACCAAGAAGAAATCTTCTGCCATCTACTCCCGTTGACAAAAAGCTCAAAAGTCACCTTGACATGTATGACACGAACTCAACTCACTATTTATCATGAGGTTTGGCCTCAGGACGTTCCTCATCAAGAAATCCCAGCAAAAGGTGGAAATAAGTAGAGAAATGTGTGTTGAGCCACTGGACCAATAAGAATTCTGTTCACACTGCATCTACTGCTCAACTCGCACCAAAGATTTTTGTTATTTGAGAAAATTATGACTAAAAAAACAGAAAGGAAGGCGAATTAGAAAATGAGGAAAACTGCACAATAGAAAACTCGTGTATTTACCCACTCACTCACGATGACCAGCTGAGGGCCCATGGTGTCCCAGGCTGCGCTCGTAGCTGAGGGCAAAGGTGACCTGCCCTTGAACTGACACTGTTGGGGAAGCAGAGACAAAGGATAAGCCACCTGAGCTCCGTGAAGTGCACAGGGCAGGGCGCAGGTGGACAGCCCCCACTTCCCACCTGCCCAGAAGTCACATCCTCGGGGACGGGGTGCGCTCCAGTTAACATCTCTTGTGTCGTGGCCAGAGCCCAGCCTCGCCTCTCGGGCCCTTCTTCTCCATGAGGGCGAGAAACCGGCTTGCAGGATGCCTGTGACTGCACCGCCGTTAGCAGGAAAGTGCCTCGCTGTAAAGCCAGGCTCCGTAACAGGCCACATCGGGCAGCTCTGACGCAGGGGCAGAGGCGGAAGGTGGACCCAGCCAGGCGGCTGCATTTCCTTTTGGGCTCTGGCCCTATCTTCAGATGGGTCAGGGCGGCTCTGAAGGTCTGCTGAGGCTTTGGGGAGCAGCAGGGCCAGAGGACAAAGGCCATCCTGCTAAGGGGACCCCTTCCCAGCCAACACTGCCTGGACCGCTTCCCACGCCTGGAGGAGCTGGCAGCCCCAGATAAGCCTGAGTAAAGCTCCTCATCTCTAAACACGAACCCAGTTTGGAAATTAAAACACAAACGTTTACTCCGTGTTGCTTTTATCCCTCTACTTACAAAGTTATTTGAAGAGTAACGCGCGCCATTCTGGAGCGAACTGGAAATGCAATGGCACTGTGGGCTGTTCCATGGGCTCCTGTTTATCCCGGTGATAAGTTACCTTCTCATGATGCTGAAAGTCAGGTTGAAATTAGGTCATTTTAAAAGAATTTATTAAAAGGTATTGAAAACGCAGAGCCATGGAGTAAGTAAAAGATTCCTTGACTGAGAGATTTATAATGGATTTACTTAATTCTCCTAATGGGCCTTTGTGACCATGTGATTGAACAGGTGGTTCTGTCCGTCTCCTGGCCGGGCTTGCGCTGTCCCACACCCTCCGCGTCCAACTGCGCTGGAGAAACCAGAACCCTGGGCTGAGCTGGAGGCACCAGGTTCTCTATCTCATGCTTATTTCTCGAGACGAAGCTTCCTCACCAGGCCTCCGCTTCACTGATTTTACAGACCAGAATCCAAGAAGGCAACAGTGATTAAGTGACTTCCCCTTATTTCCATAACGTTGTGCACTCGTCGCTTTGCTGGCACGCAGACGGGCGCAGGTGCCAACAGCTCTGGTCCCCATTCTAGAATCCTGCACGCGAATTCTTCATCAAGTACCTGCCCCCACGAAGACCATGCGAGTCCCTCCTGGTGACACAAGTTGGTCTTATACTGAGTTCTCTGTTCCTAATTTCCATCTTCCTTGTATTAGAAAATGTTCGGGGTTTTCTCCCAACTTGTTGGCCGGAAATGGGGCCCCTGCGGAAGCGCAGTTCAAGTGCAGGCCTGGAGCGAGGCCGGGTCCCAGGTTCACTGACCGCGAGCCACCTGGGCCGCCCGCTGCCGCCTCACCTTCGCTCCCTCCTCCCGGGTCGCCACAATATTTATTTCACGGGGCTGCTTTTCATGGCGACAAACCATTACCGCACGGTGGAAAGCCCGACCTCCAATTATGAAAACTGCCAAGGGGACCGCCAAAGGGAGACCATCGCGCGCTCCCCTCCGCGTGAAAACGCCCGGCGCCGGGTCCCTCCGCGGGCTCCCGGGCGCATGCGGGCACCGCCCCGGGGCGAGGGTTCAGGGCGCCTGCGCACTGGCCACACTCGGACCGCGCGCAGCCGCCGCCGCTGCCGGCCCGGCCCGGCCCGGCCCGGCCCTGCGTTATGTCTCCAATTGGAAAGCGGCGCCAGGTTTTCCCATCAGCCGCTGCCGCGTCTCCAAATGGCTTTTCAGTGTCAGGCCTATCAGGAAATTAACTCATCACGCAGTGACAGCTGCTAATTTTTTCCCCTTACATGTCAGATGGATCGCCCGCTGAAGCTAATAATGAATCACCAAACCCTGATTAGAAGGTGCTTCCGAAACGTATAACTGCCATCTGAGCGAACTTTTTTCTTCATGTAAAATGATATCACCCTAGAGGAGCAGAAAACGGATTGTATTCTTCAGCAAGATGGAATAGGAGGCGGTTGCTTAAGTGCGTGTGCGCTCTCTTAAATGATGGGCTAATATTAAACAGTAAAAGGAGTGAGAACTTAACAGCTCTTTTTGTAGTTTGCTCAACGAAGGGGCCTTTCTTCTTTCCTAATTTTCTTCCTAGAACCTACTCTGGGTTAGGAGTCTAAGCTGGTACTTCAGTTCCTTCCTTATGCCATTGTTCCATGTTCGGGATAACAAAAGATTTGATAGAACCGAGAGATACAAATGCTGCCCGTTGGTCACAGGATTTCCTAGACTCGGTGCTACTAGGCAGCGGGGCCCTTGCTGCTCAGAGGGGTGGTGGGTCCGAGCGGCGCAGGTGGGCGTGGCCAGGGCCAGGCCTGGACCTCCGCGGGGTCTTCTGCATGACCTGTTCGGTGACTGAGCAAAGATCCACTGAGGCTCCTCCGGTCTGTCTTCTAGGACTTGGGGTCCACGTGTCTGGGTTGAGTTGATAAATGAATGGAACTTTCAGTGCTACACTGACAGCATCTTATCACATTTACTGGGTTCTTCAAAGCAAATCAAGAAGCAAGAGGAGTGTTCTTTGCCTCTCTCAGGTGATGTGGGTCTGTCTGCTTGGGTGCTGTGTGGGGTAGGACTTGACTGGGAGAAGCCTCCCCCGCTCGGCTCCAACTGTTCAGTGAGGCCAGAGGCATCCGGAAGGATGCCTGTCTGAGCCACACACTTCCTTTGTGACCTTATGCGGCTAGAACTTTCTTTGTACGGAGACTGCGCTGCGGCGACTCTCCGCTATGCACGCGGCATTGCCCACGTCCGTAGGCTGATTCATTCGGGCAGGGAGTCCCGGCTTGCTCACCACGGGTCCTGGAGGCGCAATCGTTTAATTGGCTGTAGTTTAATAAAAAGGTGTTCCTTCTGGATTACAGTCTCCAAGTAAATATTTCTGTTGCTTTGCTTTTTACTTCTTTAAGGTTCTACTGTCTTCTCCAGCCCAACCTCCAGGAAGGCTAAGGCTCACCGCATGTCCCTTGCAGACGACTGAGCTGCGGGGAGAGCGCCCGCACCGCCCTCGGCTGCGCCTCATTATTCCGAGGCCCACGCTTGTGTATGTGCTTCTTCAACCCCCTCACATTCCAGCAGCTGTGTAGGGAGAGAGAAAGGGGAGCCCACGTTAACCCGGCTCTACACGTAATTACAGGACACAAGAGCTTAGTGAATCCTCTGCAGTCCTTCAGAGCCTTGAAACACCTTGGGCCCAATTTTTTTATGCAAAGACCTGCTCTTTTCATTGTGCATACAACGTGATTGCTGGTTTGACACTGCAGGCTACACTGGTTTCATGAAGGATTAAATGCCACCCGAGACATATTTATCCTAAATAAATCACAAACGGTAAACTGCAGCATGTCAGTGTCAACACCCAGGACTGCGGCAGAAAGGTTAGCCGTACAGCACTCAGCGCGGCCAGGGATTAGCATCCAAGCCGAGGGCCGCAGGCTACAGCTAAGGGAGGAATGATCAAGAAGAAATATTCTCACTGCGAAACATTCCCCCCCCCCCCATTTTTTTTTTTTTTAAACGTGTATGAGAAGCTTGGCGAGGGGCATCACTTCGTAAAGGTCACCTTCATCCCGACAACACGCGGGAGTTGCTGCTGTCACTGTTTGCCTAAGACGGTGTTGAAGAGGAGCGGAACTGCCCTGCCGTTTTTAAGCATCAGGAGCAAGTCATACCCAGCTAATTCTGAATCACAGCGTCAAACTTGAAATTTTACCTTTTATTTTGTCGGAGGGGCAGCTGTATCAAGGGAGGTGCCCTCGGATGGGCGGGACTCGGGGCTCTGACGACGAGGTCAGGGGAGGGGTGGCCGGCTCAGCAACCCAGCCACGCTCGTTTCCAAGCTCACCTCTCAGGGAAGGTGTAAACGGGACTTCCATTTAGACCAAAACGGTACCATTTTCTCTTCCTTCTCCCTTCTGATCTTCTCAATTTTTAGATACTAACCATGATAGACTACGTTACTGTCACCAGAATCTAACTGGGCCACGTGCCAAACATTGAGAAAACGGCACCGGGCTGCAGAGGTGGCCGGCGGAACCCAGCACACTCGACGTGGGCAGATGGGGAAGGGAAATGAGTGTCAGACGCAGGCCAGTTCTTTTCAGTTTTTACAGCTGCCCATTGATTGGTTGGCTGCTGGAAAGAAAATGTCATCATTATCTTTTAATGCTATAATTTTATTTCAAAGAAAAGGGAAACAGAACAAAAACAACCTTTGCATTTGGGAGAGGGGATGATTTTACAATTTTGGAAAAGGAAAAGGAGCAGTCGTATCAAGACACGAGACACCCGGCCATGAACTCGCATCCACGGTTGCGATGATCCCCCAGCGAAGCACAGACAGTCCTGCCGGGGCCGAGGCTGTGGGGCACGGCTCTCCATCACTGATGTTTGATGTCAGCTCTTTCACGGGGACAGAAACCGCAGAGAAATCCTGCGAATATGGTATCAATACTAAGAAACATTTGTTATAAAAGCAAAAATATTGATACAAACAATATTTTCCAGAGTGCACATTTCATATACTTTATTGTATGAAACTAAGTCAAAATTAGAAGCATTGGGTTTTCTTAACCAAGGTTTATTTTAACTGAATATAAATGCCAAGGCTTTTCTTAACCGTAGGCTTAAGAAGGAATCTTTTAAGCAGAAGCAACCAGGGCAATGACCACACCTAGATGTCTGAAGGGAGGAAATCCATACATGGTATGAACAGGCTGCCTTTGGTTTGGGGACGCTGCGGTCCTAAAATTTCCAGAAAAATGAAGAGGAGCCGACCGCTTCGACACGGCAATACGTGTAGCTGTGATTTTTAACCAAACGTGTAATAAAATGTTAAAACAGCGACATGCTGGACTGCAAGGGCAGCCGAGTCTCAAGCCATGAGACACACTGTTGTCACTCTGCCACTGCTGGGGCACAGTCCTTCCACAGCTGAAACGGGAAAACACTTGTGGGGGGAACGAAAGAGAAAAACACTTAGCTGCTCGTCAGCACAGCGGACAGAACCGAGGGAAGAGCATCGACAGAAGAACCGAACAGTGGACAGACCTGCGCCTCCGGCGGCCCCGCCCCGCACGCGCCGGGCTCCCGCCCTGCGCGTCCTCGTGCCCCGTGCGCGCGGTCGGCAGGGACGTCGCCCGGCCCAGAGCCTGGGCGCGCTCCCCGGCAGCTGCAGTCACTGTCGCGAAGGCTTTGCAAACGGAGCGCAGGGAGCACGCGCCTTGGGTGCTGGTCGCTCCGCGTCTGCCCTGCGCCGGGGGTGGGGCGAGGCTCCGGGCTCAGGCCTCGTGGAGTTCGCTGCTCTCTCTTTGGCTCTGGATGACCGCGGCCGCCGGGGAGCCCTCCTGGGTGTATATGACCATGCTCGTCAGCTGTTCCGTTTCGCCGGGGACCACGGCCTCGGCGCTGAGCGCGGCCCCGGCCTGCAGGATCTCCTGAGAGCCGGCCGTCTCTATCACGGTGTGCGAGTACACGCCCGTCTCGTCCTGCGCCCCCGGGGGCAGTTCTGTCACGATGTAATGAGTCGCCCCCTCGGGAAAGCCGCCGCCGGACTCCTGGACCATGGCCTGGACCAGCTCCTCCGTCACGATGATCTGCGAGATCTCGCCGTCCGACTCGGCCAGGTCCACGCGCTGGCCGTGGGCCTGGGCCTCCTGCATGATGATCTGGGAGCCCTCCCGGGCCAGCATGTGCACGGTGCCCTCCTCGTTCACGATGACCTGCGTGACACCGTCCTTCATGAACTGGCCGGCCGCGGCCGGGTCGCAGACTGTGAACTGCAGCACGCCCTGCACCACCTTCCTGATGGCCAGCTGGGCGCGCTCCTGCGACCCGATCAGGGCCGCGGGCCGGACCGCCCGGCTCAGCGCCCCCGCGGGCTCCAGGGCGGTGCCACCGTCCTGCACGTCGTGGCACACGTGGATCTCGCGAGCCTCGGCCGGAGCTGCGGCGGGGTCCGCCGCCTGCCCTGGCAGCGGAACCAGCACGTCTCTGGGGCCGGCCGTGCCCTTCTCCTCGGCCGCGGCCCGGCCCTCCGCCCCTCCCAGCTCGGTGACCGCGCACAGCAGGGCGTCCAAGGCCGAGGCCGTGTCCGGCGGGGAGATGCCGGCCTCTGCCAGGTCTAGAATCCCCTGCTTGGTCACCTGCTGAATCGCGGCCCCGCTGGGGCTGAGGGGCGCGTCCATGCCGTGGCCTTCCATCGGGGCCCCCACGACCACCACCTGCGTGGCTCCGTCTGCCAGCTGCTCCGGCACCCCCGGCCCGGGCGCCACGCCGCCCACGTGCGCCCCGCTCTGCCCCGCGGCGATGACCTGCCCGTCCTCCGTGATGTGCACCACCCGGGCCACCTGGCCTGCCAGCGCCAGCGTCTGCAGCGTGGCCGCGGCCGTCTCCTCCACGGAGGCGTCCAGGGCGAAGTCCCCGTCGTAGCCCTGGATGATGATGACCTGCTGCACCGGCTCGGGCGGCGCCGCCGGCCGCCTGCTGCCCCGCAGGGGCCTGTCCTTGGCCGGAGACTCGTCCGCCAGCGCGGCCGCCGTGAAGGGGCTGTCCGTCTCCACGAACGTGGCCCCCTGGCCCTTCAGACGGCATTCGTAGGACTTGGACACAATGCCTAGGGGAGACAGGGACCAGTTAGAGCCCAGAAGAATGACTTTCAGGCTTAAAAGTAAGACAGTTCTTCCGCAGACGCTTTAGCACCTCCGCTGCTCAGGGCAGCCGGCTCCCAGCCTCAGGGCCTCGGGCCGGCGCCGGGCGCTCGGAGGACCCTGACACGGGTGCTCCCGGCTAGGAGCGGACACAGCGCACGCCTGCGACGTGAGTGAGCGATGCCCACAGCCCTGGTCTACCGTCCTGATACAGTCTCAGCGGCCTCCCTTCGCTTGTCAGCTCCTGGGGAAGGGATACGAGCCCTCTCCATTACGGCCGTTTCTAACAAGATACTCAGTCGGTGGTGGTGAGTGCAGGCCAGTAACCGTCAGTAGCAGTTATCTCCTAACCCAAAGGGAAAATCTTGTTTCTAATGTCCAAATATTAGCTACAGTGTATTTGTTTATTCGACAAAAAGAATGAAAGCTCTGCATATTAAATTTATAAATAAGCCCTGGATAAACACAGCTCTACGAAGTTTCACCTTCGGTGTCGGGCGCTAGGCTGGGGGCAAAGGCGGCTGGCCCGCCAGGCGTGGTCCCCCGGGAGGCCTGTGGGCGGAGCCCCGCGCGCCCAGCCCAGATGCAGGGGCTCCGCCGCCGCCGCCGCCAGGGCTCAGGGGCGGCGGACAGGCCAGAACTCAGGGCGCAGCCGCATCAGCCACGAGCGCGGATGCCGCTCTGTCGCTGTGACGTTTGGCCAAGCGCCTGGCATGCAGCCACCATTCAGCAAAGACGCGTTTGTTGAACGACTTAAATATCGTGTAAGGTGAGAAGCACTACAGCAGAGAATAAACACACTCAGGCTCCCAGCCCGCCGGAGGGAAAGGAATATTCAAGCTCTCCCTTGGGGCTGCGAAGGGGAAGAGCCTGGAGACAGAGCAGCCCAGGGCCAAGCAGAGGTGAGTCTGGGGGGCCGGGGGGTTGGGCTGGGCTGGCTTTTAGGGGATTAGATAGCTCGGCCCCCGCCAGGCTCTCCGGGCCTCTTCTGACAGGAGGCACTAAGGCATCTGGACCACAGTCTGTGGAGAGAAGACACCTGTTGAATGTTTTTAAGCAGGAAAGTAAAACGAGTGCATCTGTTTTAGAACTGTGACAGAGGGTACAGCATTTATTATCATAAATACTAGCCCCAAATTCCTCTTAGTGAAAACACTGTGACTGTTTCAGAAAATGCAGAGATAAGCCCTTGGGACAAGGGCATATGCAAAATGCAGGGGTCAGGAGAGCCCAGAGGAGGGCAGGACTGGGGAGAGAGCGCCTGCAGGCTGCTGGCCTCAGCCCGACGGTCGGTCCCATCAGACGGCAACTGTCCCTCTCCGTCTGCATCTGTAGTCTGGACATGTACAGGAAGGCAGAGCAGCCCTGAGAGGCCTGCGGCTGCCGCCACACTGAGGGTTTCAAGCCCATCTTACAGATCCCGGGGCTGCAGGCCTGAGCTGGTCTCCCGTTACAAAAAGGAGGCTCTGGCCGCAGAACCCAGGGTGGAAGAGGAAGGATGCGGGCAGGGTGAGAGGCAGGGGCGGGTGCTGAGGACGGCACGGTGTGTGCACACCTGGCCCCCAGTGCCACCTGTGACACAGGCGATGCTTGTTTAATAACTCGACGGGGAAAGTATGAGTGAAAATTGTTGTCTCTGTTTTCATAAAAAAGACAGAGTTTAAACAGAGTTCCTATTTTCTCCCTTAAGTCCTTAATTTTCTATCAGTTTCTTATTACCGCCTCCTTCCCTCCTAAGAGAATGATCTCTAAATGACCTATAGTATTTATCTCAATGGCAACCACTTTTTAAAAATATTCCACTTTACTCTCCCCTCATGTAGGTCCTTTTTTTAAAAAAAGCACACTTTACCCTTACCAAAGGAGAAAAAAGGATTAAGAATTATTAGATTATTATTGCTAACATCCCTTAAACACAAGACAACGATTTTGCTTACTGTGTTGGTGCCAGTCTGTAAGAAAGCATTTCTTTCAATACAGAGTCCACTTTAAGCAAAGACCCAGACAAGGCCTGCCTTTCAGCGGGTACAGCATCTCAGGCAGGAACCACAGAAGCTGTTAAATCATATTTACCAAGAGGACACAGCGGGCTCTGATCCAGACTGTAGGCAGTGGTCCCAGATTGCGAATCATGTTTGAAGTTATAAAAATGCAAACTCCCAGCCCATTCTGTGTATGCTGGGACGTTTCATGTTCTGTGTCCACAGGTTCACAGGTCAGAAGTCTCAGGAAGTCAAGCCACTGCATCCCCCTTAACTCTTGAGGCCAGAGGGAGCCTCCCACTCGGTCGGGGTGAGGGAGCCACGGGGTCTCCCGGGGCCCTGTGCTGCGGGGTCAGCGGGGGCAAAGCTTGGGGTGCGTCCTCAGGACTGATTTTTCTGTCCACCGTGTACTTTCAGCCTCGAGGCTCTGATTCCCAGTGAGGAAGTGAAATGTATAAGTAATCCATTTTTGTAAGCAAAGATTAGGAACGATTAACATTTATTCTTTCTCAGAGAGCTCTCTATAGTGTGAATCTTAGAAAGCTCATGGAACCACAGACTCTGCGGTCAGGAAAAGACCTGTGGGTCAATGGGACCACCTCCAGGAGCAGAAAATCCTGTTTGCTCATTCAGAGAATGCGTAACACTGGGCCCAGCAGACGCTGCTCGGGGCTAGGCGGACAGCGGCGGGTGAACCAGGCCCAGCTGTGCCCTCACCAACCTGGCCAACATAAACCATCTTTTTTTTTTTTTTTGCTGCAGCATGTGGGATCTTAGTTCCCCATCCAGGGATCGAACCCATGCGCCCTGCAGTGGAAGCTCGGAGTCTTAACCACTGGATCGCCAGGGAAGTCCCCACCATCACATCTTAAAAGCTGTTCAAACCTTCCCAGAGGACAGTCCCAAATGTCGCCGATTCCAGCTAAATGATCTCCCTGACTATGGCTTTCTCTTGTTTACCCTCCTAGGAAAGGGAGGGACAATGGGGACCACGCAAGCAGGCTCCCAGCCAGCTCTGACTGAGGTGTTCAGTGGCAAGCAGCCACCGAGCACCCACTGTGGGGTGCCAGGCGGTCGATGGCACAGGGCAGCAGTACCCACACTGGGAATCCTACCCCAGGGGCTCTGCAGACTGGCCCAAGGTTATGTGAGCGGATGGAGAGTTTTAGGGACTCAGCCCAGTGTGTCTAAACTCACCTGCCCAGGGATGTGCCTGCCTTAGAGATATCCCCTCCACCTCCCCGTGACCCTCTGCTTTACAAAAGGAAAACATACCTTTCACCATGGGACCCTCAGGAGGGTCAGAGTTCAGAAGATAAGCATGAGATCAGGTTAAACCACTCAGACCCTAGAAGAAAAGGGCTGAATCACCTGTGGTCCGTATGCTTTAACCTAATCGTGTGGGCATTTTCTGAACTCTCTCTCGTCAAAGAGGTCAGAACGGGGCTCAGCGTAGAAGCAGAAGGCCTGCCCGATGGGTGAGGCGCTCCGCGGGCTCTGAGTTCACCCCTCCACATAGGCCTGGGTCTCCCCTGGTGGGTGTCGCCATCTCTGCTCAAGTTGCCACCTGCTGGGACCCCAAGAGCTCCTGCCTACCATACCTGCCAACGTCTTCCTCTGCTACGCCTGCAACTCCTCCCCTTCCCTCTACTTTTCTGCCGTGGATGGAACGTTCCCTGTGCCTTCGTTACACTCTGAACCCGATCCAGTTCGTTTCTGCCCATTCTCTAAATCCAAGGTCATTCTCAGTTTAGAGTTTGGGAGAAAAAAAGAAATATGGATACAAAACATAAAGAAGGCAGCCTTCAAATCACCCTCCCCCATCCCTAACCGATCACTGCCCTTACATTAAAAGAGGAGGAACTACTGTAGCTGGGAGAGAACAAATACCCTGCTCTTTGGTATTCTCTGAGGGAAACGCTACAGGCTTGAGTCCAGGCAATTCCCTTCTTCAGTCTGCAACTGGACGCGAAACCTCTTGGCTGTAGAATTATCCTCTGAATCCCGCGCAGCACTGATAATTATGCCATTCTGAACTACTTACTGACTGTATTTGAATCCGGAGGTGGGTTAAGCCACTTCCAGACCATTAAGTGAACTACGTGGGTAAATACTGCTGCCGCTATGGGGTGTGACAAAGCTCGACAACATCTTCACCTCGGCTCAGCCCGAGCCCAGTGAGCCCATCGCGGTTCATAAATGGGAGTGCAGGTCTATCTTTGATTCAGCAATTTAATAACTTCGAGTGCTGTCGGTACTGCTTTGAAAAATAGCACCTATAAAATGTAACAGCCTCAATCAGATTGAAAAAGATTCACCCACTGAAGACGCTTCCATTTCGCCCATAATGAATTAATGTTGAGCTATGTAGAAGTTCAAGTGTCATTTAAACTAATGTGAATCTCTTCTGTAACTTTACATTCTGACCGGGCTATGACCAAGAATTTACTGGGCACATCAACTTCAATTTTTGAGATCTTTCTAGTAAATATGAACTGTAATGCTCACTAATGCAAATGGCCAAATGGATACAATACCTGGAACACAGCAAGTTTGTACAGATTTTATCCTTAACTGCTTAGTCACTGTTACTGCTCCAAAATTGCGCAAATCTTTAATGAAGCACGATAATCAACATGTTATTTATATTACACTTGACAGTTTTCAAAGACAACGTGGGATTTCAGTATGCTAATAGTAGCTAATCAAATAATGTGTCTAAATCAGTCTTTTTTGGATCTGTTTCCAATAGGACAATAAGTAGCTTTGTGTAGAAGGTGCAAATGCAGGTAAAATGCAGCCTTATGCCTGTGTATGAAATCCCAACTCACTGCTTGTTTGCTTTCTTTCATGAGTACAGAGGTATTTTACTGCCTTCCCATAGCTCAACGCATTGAAAGTTTACAACTCGGTTGAAATGAAAAGAGTTCTTTTCGGGGGGGCGCGGTTTGAGGACCTGTTTTCAGGGCGGTGCTTTCTAATTAGGCTCACTTCTCCACAAGATTATTGTGGAGCTCAGTTCCTTCTCACCTGTCCCCTTTGAAGAGAACATCTCCAGAGCTGAAAACACAAGCTCCGTCACGCAGGAGCGGAGGGGTTAAGCTGCAGACTCACGCTCCCCCGAACCACGCTAATGGCTCTGTTCTGCTGTCTGCCGAGCCGCTGGGAAGCTACAGATAGGGTTTAGTACCTGACTACTTCCTTTTTGTGTGTGTGTGTGATTCTTTCGTTACTGTCATCATTTTTTCTCACAGAATAAATACCTTATGCTTTTGTTAAGCTTACATTTAATTAAAATGTACAGAATTTGTGCAGTAAACTCAAATGAAACAAATAAAACAAGGCCCCCTCTCTTGAAGGCATACGTTGTGAATGAAAAATGTCATTACAGACTAAAAAATTTTGCAGTAAACAGGGCCTACAGAGAGAAGTTTCCCCTGTAATGACATCCATAAAATACACAAATGGCACTTTTAGCACCATCCTGAATATGGCATTTTCTGTGCTCTATACACAATCTAAATGGTTTGATCACGGAGCATAATACTCCATTGGGTTTATAGAACAATCAATGTTCCATAAAATGATGTATTTGCCCAATAGGAGGCTCAGCAGTCACTGGTGTATGACACCGCAGGACAGAGGCCGGGCTCCTTGGCGGCGCGCACGCGGGCTGCACACCTCCGCTCACCCACCTCTACGGCTTCATCTCATCTGTGTCAAGTAATTTGTTGAAGACTCAGCTTGGCTTAAAAAAAAACTTGTAATAAAAATTCATAGAGTTTTCAGGAGAATGAAAGCTGATGACAATAGAAAGGTCACATTGTGTCGCCACTAAAGGGGTCAAAGGTCATGAGCAGTTCTAAAACCGAAAGTAGATTTCATGCATCGCCTAGCAGATAAAGATGGCATTAAAAGGACTTGTGTGGCTGAAATGTCGACGGCGCCAGGGAAGCCTGTGCTAATATCCGATGTGAGCCACTCTGCTGCCACCAGCCAGCATTTATTTTACATTTCTAAGCTACTCCTGAAACGGTATTACATGTTTATACACTGCTAGGTTACGTCTCAGACACCGTGTGTGTTTTAGATTTTATATTTAGGGAGCGTCCTAAGCTTGAAAACGCTAGGCTGCCTCACCGTCATAATTAAAGCACCTCGAATATGACGCAAGTAAAAAAGTAATGCCTTTTAGATAAAAATTTGGGGCACACGTGACACTGTGATTCTTAAGCCACATACAGTTTTCCGCAACTTCAGTTTTAAGATGTAATTTTAACAAGAATGTTACAAAATCACACTTAATGTCTATTAAAATGAAACAATATTAACAGATTAGGCTAATAAATTAGAGCCGTATTTTAACGTCACAAAAGCTTCTAAGTTTCTCAAGTGAAAGCAGGAAAATTGACAAAATTCAATGAAATATAACCTTTTAGAAATTTCCAAGCAGGGAATAAATTATTCTTATAATGGCAGTCACCAACAGTATAGCCAGTCAAATTGATATCAATAACTGCTCTATAATGTATTCATTTTTTGGACAATAATAATAACCGGTATTCCGGTATTCCTGCAGGAAGCCCCCCACGAGCGCCCCCTGCAGCCCAGGCTTGAAGAAGTGCCCGATGCTCCCCACCCAGAATGCTCTGCACTCTGGCATCCCTGCAGAAAACCCCGACCAAGTCGTTCAGGAAAGACGGTCACAGCCAGTGTGGTCCAGGATCGTAGTGGGCTGTGGGCCAAAATGACAATTTCACCATCTTTTTCTTTTTTTTTTTGAGAGGTAAGAAAGGACGGTCAGTACCTTACGTCTATTATTCTTAAGGGTTAGAAGTGCATTCTGGTCAATGTTAATAAAATTCACACACAAATAAGAAATATTGAGGTTACTGGAGACACAAAATTAAAATTATCTTCCGATTTTGGCATGCTTGTTAAATGTGGTGGCTATACCAGTGAGATTTATTTCAGGGCACAGGCCTGTGCTGGTCATTCTGAAACCTACACTGCTGTGCACTGGCCTAAGGATGTGTTAAATACACGACAACCCTATAAATAATTTTGGTAAGTATCTGCTTTATGCCACAAATAAGCACAACAGTCTGTGTTAGAGAGTTATAGTAAAAGTCATCGCTCTGTCCTTAATTTCATGAAGGCCATTATGTTATAAGAAGAGATGAGGAAAATTATTTTTCTGTGGAAAATTAACTGAAGTCCACATCATTTCTGAGAAGCTTTCACATAGGTTCAAACATACAGTTTTATAAGACACCCCGTGCGGTTTTTACTGAAGGAAGATGTACAATAAGGCAGGACCCAGATTTAGGTAACAAAAGCCTTAGTCCTTTTTCCCTCAGTTATCACTAGTAGTACACTTAGGACTGATAGCAATCAAAGACAACCAGATAAGACCCCTGAAAGAAATTCTAAGATATCCAGGAAAACCCAAGAATAAACCTAATGTCAAGTTGGAAATGCAGAACCGGCCAGGTTTCTAACTTTGAGTGGAGGGTCTCCACGGGCCTCGGTATTTCCATGGGCACTGAAGAGTGACAAAGAGTAAAAGACAATGTTTTACCTTTAAAGTCACAAACCCTAAGAAATTTTGTATTATATCAGACCCTTGGGTATCTATTATCACTCCCCTGCATGAAGATCTAATGGGAATCACAGACACAAATCTCACTCAGGAAGATGGGTCCTTTAAGGTCACCTTGACAGGCTCCTGGGGACGGTGCCGTGAGGACGGCACATGAACTGTTTCTCTGCCCCTGTCGAGGCCTGTCCATCAGGATGTGACCACAGAACTTCGGAAATTTGACTCGTGACAGAAATAGTATCATCATGCTTCACGAATGTGACAAAACGGGACTAAAGTTAGAAGGTAAGGTGCCCTGATCTCGTCATTTACCCACAAAGAGCACTTCTTAAAACAGCCAGTTGGTTTACTAGCAGAAAGCGCTCAGATGCCTTGAACAAGCTAGGGAGGGCGGGGGCTGTGTGTGTCGGTGCACCTGGCATCCTGCATTCATTCTGGGGGTCACGGTGGGCCCTGGCCACCACGGGGGAGCCCATCTGGGACACTCGTGGGCTTCCCCAGCACGTGGCTCTCACCCTGTGCCTCTGACCTCACCTGTCTTGTGCTCGTGGTACCAGCTGATGAAGGGTAAACTGCGCCCCACACGCTTGCATTTGGGGAACTTGGGGGCTTGAATAAGCAGTGGAATTTTAGGCCAACAGCATTTCTGAAGGCCTTCAAAGACTCCAGATAAACAGCAGCCCTGTCTGTTTACTGCAAGGCTGCCTCCGTTTGACTTAAAGATGTTAACTTAGACTAGCACTGACATTCTTTTTGGAGTTACGGAATCAGAAAATTAGGAAGCCTGACAATCTTTTCCTAAATGTCCTCTGACCGCTTATAAACTCCCCATACAGATAACGCAATATTAGGAGACAAGGCCTAGTTTTCAAAAGTTGTAACTGTTACGCACACTTAAGAGGTAAAATTATGCAACTAAGAAGCCCAGCCAAGCCGTTAGTGGGCCTCCGCTAACAAGGCTGACTTCACAGGCCAACAGCAGATTAAACTGGCCTTTGTTTCTCTGGCAAACCCTATAAAAAAATCACATTCCCTTTTGGAGGCAGGTTCAGATTTCCCGTGTTTCATAGTATCTTCCTATATTTGCTGAGGAAATGAGAGGTAGCTGACGTCTGTCTCCATCGTAGACACTTTTGTATGAAGGTAAAAAGCAAACCACTCCTCAGTCACAGCACAGAGGCGCCATTAAAATCAAATTTACAGTATGCGGGACCTGCAGCCGGGCAGAGCTCACTGTTAGTACTTTAACCATCGGCAGGGCTTCCGGAGGCCCCGCATCTGCTCACGGCCGAGCGGCGGCAGCGCCGGCACACTCAGAAAGACGCGTGCTTCTTCTCCACGTACTACACCAATCATCCGCTCTGGGCACGCGGCTGCTGCCTTCCGGTTAGGCTGCTGTGGGAGAGGGTGCCCTGAGCATCTCGTGGCTGGGACCTGCCCCCGAGGATGGGCTCTGACGACAGCAGACACCCTGAGTCTGGAGAGCAAGAACACGGGGCGCAGGCGCCCAGGTATGGGCGGCAGGTGCCGAGGAAGGTCCGGCAGTGAGGACCTGACCACTGAGCTCTAAGACAAGCAGAGTCAACGCTGACTCGAGTCCGTGAAAGCTCGAGTGAGCAGTGGTTGCAGGCCTGTCCTTCCCGGGGTCCACCAGGCTGACTCGGGGGCGCTGGGTGCTGTCCTGGTCTAAGGCTGGCCCACCCGGCACTCGGCCTTCTCTGCAGTGAGGACGGGACAGAGGCAGGGTCGGGGTGGGGAGACTACTGGTCAAGGTGGAAAACAATGGTATATTTTCTTCTGAGCCGGTGAATTCTACCATCATTATTTTGAACATCTTCCTAAATACCTAAGTTAAACTCCTCTGTTAAAATTGCAGAATATTTATATGCCTGGGATAACAAACGTTAAAACTGATTTAAAAATATCAAACAGAAGACAAATTTTGAGGCTTGAACCCTGGCTTTGAAATGAGTAGAATGAATGAAAATAAACTTACAAATTGAAACACTGGCTGAAACGCCAGCAGTTGAAATCTCAGGTCCATGACATGGACATGCCAGGCGCCAGCAGCTGCCCCGCTCCTGCCGGGCGGTACTCCCGAGGGGCAGGGAGGGGTCAGGGACCCTTTGAAAGCACAGGACAGCTGAGTGGATGGGTGCACGGTGGGACGCCAGCACCGCAGCAGGACACGTAGCTGCTGTCACGTGTCTAGAGGTGGCGCTTTGTGCCCCGGGGTCTCAGCAGTGGCGCACGCCACCTGTGAAGTCCTCCAGCAAATCTCCCTGGTGCAGGTTCTGCACCAGGGTTCATATCCAGTGAGGCGAGAGTCCCGCCAGGGGAACAGGGATGCGCACAGCAGCACACGATTCCTTCGGTGCATCCGGAGGAGAACCTGAAAACCATCTCTCTGAAACATCACTGGTTCGCTAAGGGGCTCAAAGGCTTTGTTAAGCGGGCAGCCCTGTTTAAGGAGAGTTCGAGGTTGCTCTCCGATGGGCAGACACACGGCCACCAGACAAACGATGTCGGGGACCTAACACTAATCCCTAACAGGCATTTCTCAAAAAGCTCTAGGGTGAGTATACTTTCAGCACAATTTCCACATCATTACGAACTGAATTGGACAGCGAGAAATCATCTCCCAAATAACAGACCTGGGCATTGAAAGATGCTGAGTCGTCAAAGGAAGATGGGTGATTACTCACCCTTGATTTTACCAGGACAGCAAGGCACAGCCGAGCAGGTGAAAGCCTTCAAGAGAATTCAAAACCAGCGAGGAAACACAGTGTTCCGTGGTAAATTCTCACTTATCCACTAAGACTAATCCTTAAATCTCTAGGTATTCTAAGGCTTTAGTTCCACTTATATTACTAACTTAAATTTGCTGGATGTTCCAATTCAGGAACTTGGGTATTTCAGATCATTTTCTTAATTATTTATTCAACAATATTATTAATATAAATATTAACGTTGAGGCTAAATTCTTGTATTTAATCCCTTACATCAGTAAGGCAAACGTGAACTTTTTAAGGAATGAATAATCTATTTGAAGATACTGGTATTAAAGTAACTAGATAACATACAAATAGCTATGCCTTCAAAGAAAGAAGAACTCACTTGGCCTAGGCTAGGGATCAGGAAAGTACTCACTGACACCTGGGTCTTGAAGGCTGAGTAGGAATTTGTCAGGAAGTGAAAGAAACAGTGGTGAGAACCCCACGCCATTCTAAGCATACGTCAAAGCCAGCCAGTGGTGTGGCTTGGCTACAAAATCTTAGCATGGCGGGACGACAGAGGGACAGCGTGAAACGGCGGGCCTCGTCAGATCCTGCAGGGCCCAAGCGTGTGACTTTGGGTATCTGATGGTGACAGGAGGGCACTGAAGAAAGTGAAGCAAGGAAGTGACATGATCGCATCTGTGTTCTTGGGAACGAGTCGTGGTGAGACTGCAGGACTGTGTCTAGCAAAGGTGTTCAACGTGAGGGGCCTCATCTGGAGGCCTCGCAGGGGCCGAGGTGCAGGAGACGAATAAGAGAGGAGGGCAGGGCACGTGCGAAGTTTCAGTGGGGACAGAAAATGGGGAGGGCCTGGGGGGGGCCTGGACAGACCCGTCAAAGGGAGTTGCGGCTTGCATGTCTCTGCTGCTCATTCCTGCACACAAGCTGTGACCCTGTGCTCACTCCCCTGCTCCTTTTCTGTTCAGCTCTGCTTCCTCCCCCCGAACATCCACCTAGCGTGGGAAGGGACCTTGAGGCTCCCTGTTGCGCCAGCGCCTTGCCCGACGGCACCAGGGGTTTCCACACCTGCTGATGGAGCAGATGAAGCAGATGAGGGCCGGGAGGGCAGGCGGGCGCTGGGCTGCAGGACGGGAGCGCCCCCCCACATGATCAACCTGTGAGCACCTTTGTGGGCCGGGGATCACACGGGGTGGGCCGGGCTCGGAATGGACTGAAGGAGGTGGGAAGGAAGAGAAGGCAGCGGTGGCCGTGGGGCAGAGGTCCCGGGCTCAGGCGGAGGCAGAGGTGGAAGGTTCACGTGGAACAGCCCCGGGCTTTCCCTGTGGACTCTGCCCTCGTATGGAGCACAGCGCCCCTCTGCTTCAGTTCACATCCTGAGCCGCTCCCCCTCCCCTCGCCACTGTCTGGGCTGCAAGGTCCCCAGACAAGGACCAGGTCCCGGGTGCTTTCTGACCCTCCAGCAAGCGGTGCACTGCGCCACTATGGGGGACGCGGGGCATTCGGGATGGCAGGGGCAACTGTTTCCACTTTGACTTCAAGGAAATCAGTCAAGCAAGAATTTAAACACTGTCTCCTGTAACAGCAGAAAAGCCTGAGACTCCAGTTCCTGCTCCCTGAGCCTGGACGGAGGCTGCTCAGGACACAGAGCCGCGGGGCTGTCCGTGTGACGCTGGCCTGGCGGCTCTGCCCATCACAGAATTTTAACGTGTTTCTGTCCTCGGCCAGGTACTAGTTAACTTACCCCCTTAGACTGCAGCTTAATGACTGGGAGTGTGAGAGCAGCGATCAGTAAAATGTAAGTCAAGGGGGAAAGCACTATGATAGGAGTTCTGCAAATCCGCCTCAGATGGACTTCCAGAATGATTCCTGTATTCATTTGATCAGGATTCTTATATAGCACATAAAGATACCTCTACTACGTTAAAAGCCAATTAAAAAGGGGGAATATTACATCCATATACGTACAATATCATATCCCAAAGGGAAAGAAAACATATCAATTTAATTTTTCAAGAATAATGACTGCACAGGCAAAATATGTTATTTGCAAATGAGTGCTTGCAAATAGCAGGCTCTCTTATCTTGTCATTTCAAAGCAAAGCAAACATTTTAAACGTAATTATAAAAATGTATGAAAATACTCCAGTTGATTTTTTTTTAAAAGGCAGAAAATGTCAAGGATTCCAGCATCAGTTCAAGAGTGCAGCTCTCAGTTTAGAAGTCAAGCTGAGAATCAGATTCCCGTGGGAGAACCAAGTACCTAGTTGCTTATTTTTTGGCATCGTGCTTTGGGCCAAGGGAAAGGTTGGGCTTGGCTGGCAACTGCACGTTTGGCTGCTACCAGCATCGAGATGGGGGCCCCAAATAACGAGGGGTGACCTCCCCCAGGCAGTGCGTGGGAGGCTGAAAGGAGATCTCAGTTAGGGGAAGAGAGCGAGGGCACCCTGGTGACTGCAGAAGAGTCAGAGCCAGAGAGACAACTAGGCAGTCAAGACCCTGGGTCTCGGAAGGCGAGAGAGAAGAGGGTGATCAACCGTGTGAAAGGTCAGAAAGAAACACCATCAAGACTGGAAGTAGGTCTCCGATAGGTAATGTGTTAACCAGGAAGACCATGGGATTTATCCCCCAACCTGAATACTGTTGAGAGAAACAAGGGCAGTGATTGGTCAGAACACGAAACAGGGGGCGCAGGCCTCACACCGTTGTAGATAAACCAGGACATATGTTGGCCTAGGTTCCATGACCAACATGGTACAACGATCCTGGCGTTTTTCCTTTAGAGCACATTGGTACTGAGTTATGAATACCCACACACGGTATTAATCGCAATACAACACTACCTGATTAGTGGCTTCATTAATAGAAAGGAGAAAAGGAAGGTATTCAAAACTTGGAATAACATTTACAGAAATATGGAAATTCATATGTTTTCCTTCACCTCTATTCACTATTAAACGTCACGAAGTGTTTTTCTGAACAAAAATGTCCCACTCTTTCTTGGCGTCGCAAGACAATCAGAATGACAGTACTGAATTAATTCCTCATTTGCTGGCTGAAAGAAACTCGAAGCTGAATTGCCAAAGGGCAGACTAGAGAGAGTGACACCATACATCTCAGCTTTTATATATGTCCATTTGATTACTGTGCTTGTATATCTGTATTATCTTGCTGGTCTAACAGCTGTTGTCTTACTTCATTTACAGAGAGCCAAGGTATCTATTAGTAGTAACTAAGCTGTGAAAAGTATTACTAAATAACTGGAATTCTTAATAGAAATTCCAGGAAGTCCAGTGGATAAATCACAGACATAAAATGAAGGAAAAAATGCCTCCTAGGAAAGGTTCCATTAAATGCGCCTTAGAAAAGCTGGCCTCTGACCGCAGCCCGCCCAGGGGCCAGGGTGCTCCCACAGGAGCCGCCCCTGGACCTCCTGCGCTGTGCCTCCAGCGTTGGAAAATCCAGCCTCACCTGCTTTTTTTTCAGGTGCTTTGAGTAACTTCTGGGCCTCCCTCTTACTAGTGACTCCTTGTCTGGGCCTCCCTCTTACTAGTGACTCCTACTGGCTGGAACAAACATTGTTTGCTTTTTCTGCTCTTATTTTTGACACTGTCCTGCTAGTGATTAAACAACCACAGATCAACCCTGTATGCCAGTTTTCCCTATCCAACAGACAAACAACTCCGAAAATTATAACTTAGCCAGCCCATCTCACTGAGCTTGGTTCTTTCTTAAAAATACACTTTTATTATTCAATTTTTGGTTTTATTGTCCCACTTTTTGAATTTATTTATGTGTAGAATCAGAATACTAAACATTCTAACTGATATACTCAAAATTAGCTTGACTTTTGGATACAGCCTTATTAATAGAGAAGGCTTCATTCCTTTTCAATCTACAAAGAAAATGTCATGAACATAACTTATCTGGCCCAAACTTAGCTTGGACATACTGAAAGTCAGAGGGCAAGGGGCATTTGGGAGGAAAACACCAAATCCCGATAAGAGACTTTTTGGCTTAAACCTTCACAGAACATGATGGATCTAGAGAGAGGAAGTTTTTTTTTTATTAGGCTTAAATGCAACACTATGAAAAGAAAATATCAAGGAAGAGAGGCCGTTAGCGCACGGACTCTGCACGGCCATTCAGAGCGGCTGAGCCAAAGGCGGTGCTCCCCGTCCTCCATGTGACAGATCCCGGGACTTGACCGCTGGGGACAGGCCTCCGCCGGGCTGATGGCCACGGTCTGGCTGCGGACTGGCTCGGCTTTCTATCTACTGGATGATGAGTGCATTTGACTTACGTATCAGAACGATGAAACCTTTCCCCCGGAACACCCAAATACGAGACAGACGGGAAGTGAAGCAGTGCGGGCCGAGTGGGCAGAGCTGCTCGGCGTCCCACGCGCCTTTCTGAGAAGGCCCGGGCCTCTCGGTACCTCGTTTAAAACCCATCGGGCCAGATGCTCTCAGCTTCTCCTCGCTGGAGAGTTCTGCGATTCCAGGATAACGCCGGTACTCTCGGGGACAGCCGATCAACCTGACCCCCCCCCCCACTGTCTAGTCTACAGAAAACATCATCTAATCATTGGTCTCATATCGTTACCTTTAAAAAATGAGGTGGTGTAGTCAGGTCCTTTCCTGTTAAGATATGAATAATAAACATTCTCTTAAATATCTTAACACACCTCCACCTCCACAATATAGTAGCTGACTGTATTATTTAGATTTGGAAATTAATGGGCTGATGGTAGCATTACAGCTCAAGTGGATTTACAGTCATCGTATTTGGCCCAGTGTGATTTCAAATAAGAATGACTTCTGATTGTTTCAGTGGAAATTCAGAAACATTAAAAGAAGCCATGTTAAAACTGGCTGGTTCATCCCATGCAAACACTGCGCATTAAGATAGGAAATTCCCATTCATGAAGATAATGAAAATGGACATCAGTATAATAAAATACCAGGTTTACAGACTCGGAGACCTACATAAGCAGTAGATTTGCTCCTTCTACTTAAAAGCATGTTCGTCCAACCCCACCCCCATTCATATTTGATCTGCAGTCCAAAAACAAAGCCCTGTTAGCACAAAACCTTATAAAATGACTCAAGATTCTCGACATTAAAGTTTCCATTTTTTAAAAAGAAGAGGGTGCAGGGGTGACAAGTATTATAGCCGAGAACAAACAGTGCAGCAAAGAAAGCAGCAGATCAATGGATGCCCCCCAACTCTGGCACTCATGAAACAGCCACATGAATAGCACTGCGGAGAACAAAAGACGATGATGATAAAATTGGTGCTTTTGTTTTATAAGGCTGGCACAGACGGGCCTGGCAGCCTTCATGTTTCATTTTCATGAAACTTCAGCCACATTTCCAGGGCAACATTTCCACTGTTTGCAGGCAAAGGGTCCCTGTGCAGGAGGCCAATGACTTGCCAATGATTTTGCTGAATGCCCCAACTTAAGCCAGAAAAAGGAATTTAAACACTCAGATAGGTTGAGTACTGATAATCCTATATAACAATGTAAACTGAATGATTTAGTTATTAACATGCATTTTAATTAAAATGAGTAACTTTTAATTCCCAGTTAGACATAAAACTTTCTGTTGAGATGATCATAGCTACACATTTTACATGCATACATACGTTTTTCCTGATCTAGCTGAAAAAAACGGTCAGTCCTCATTCAGACACATATTGCTGATACTGCATTCTTTTACTTTACAATAATATCCTAGAAGGAAGTCTTTGCTACCGTGGAATTTGCACCAGTATGTTTAGCCTGAGTTGACTGCAGCAGTAACTAGGGTAAGAACCCAGAAGACTCTGATGTACAAAACATCTTCAGTCTTGGCCCAAAACATTAGGTATGTGGTGATCTTTAGTAGAAAGTAAGAAATCTTAAACAACACCACAGGTACAATAAGTGATACTTTCCCCCCCTCCCCCAAAACCAATCAAATTTCATATGGTTTTAGTCATATCTGGCATATTTATATAATTTACTCACAATAAAATATACAACTAACACATTTATTTCATGCCACCTAGCTTAAACATATCAACGAAAATCTCATTTGTCACTACCAATTGTCACGTTTTAGAAAAAGGCCATATATATGAGATAGGAACAAGGCTATTTTAAACTCAGACCCACTTCCTCATCAGAAGGATTACTGAGGGTTGTTCCTAATACTGGAAGAATAGGAAAGGAAGACACAACACCAGCAAACTCTAAGCCAAACAAACCAAACCAGTCTGAACAAAGCCTAAGGTAACAGGATCTGTGAACAATATGGAATCTTCTAGTGGTTTCTTGAAGTCAAAGCCAGAGCTATCAAGGAATCTAGTTCTAGAGGCTTTGTCTCCTTATAAAAACAAAACAAAAAACCCTTTCATGAAATTTTATGTAAACAAGTTAATTTTGTGCACTTGTTCAAAGGGCAAGACATACTTTCCCTAAAATGCTACTACATATTCCTAAAAACTGATCTAATGCCACTTCCGTGAATTATGAAAACTTTCTGTAAAGGTTCTAAGGATGTCAGAAAAGGCCAACTGCTCTCATCGACTAGAACATTTTCAGTAGTGTTTTATATTTTGGCCCCAAAGATCAAAATCTTATGCTGACCATATTTCCATATCTCTCAGTACCTTTTTACAGAAGCATAGAGGAGACACCAAAGGTTGAAAGTAATCAAAATAATTCACAACTGCTTAGCACCTCTTAATGTCCAAAATAAACCTAGCAGTTTAGCAAATTTAAAAATTCTGTCATTGATTACTAAATCAGCTGGCTCCCTGCAAATATTTCTCTGTACTAATCTTCAAGTATATATACTTAGTTGGCGGTTGGAGTCACATCAAGATGCAGGGCACTTGACCTGGCAAGTTACTCATTTTAACCAACAGCTTAGATAGAGCCACAGGGGCAGCTTATCAAACCTGACCACAGTAGAATGTTACGGCTGCCACGGAAGGGAACCCCATCTTCGGCCACTTTTAGAAAACACAGTACTTGCAAAGGAGAGCACTGCATTCAGTGCCAGGAACTGTGTTTTAATGGAGGGGCACAGACTGCCACACGTCCCACACATGGAGGTGACGCAGGAGGCAAAGGCTCCCTGTCCAGAAACCTCACCATAGGAACGAGGGAGGGAGGGAGGGGGGGACTGAGCAGGCTGCTTTGGCAAATCTAGATTCGGTGGGTGGAATTAAGGACATAAAACCAGTCTGCAAGTATCTGGCAAGCTGCCGTGTAGAAGAGGGATTGCACAGCCCCGTGTAGCTCTCTCATCATGAGAATTTTCTAAAAATTAGAGCAATTCACTCATGGATACACACGTGGAAAGACGCTCAACATCATTAGTCACTAGGAAAATGCCAATTAAAACCACACGAGGTACCACTACACACTGACTAGAAGGGCTAAAGTTAAAAAGACTGATAACACCAAGTGCTGGTGAGGATGTGGAGCAACGGGAGCTCCCACACGTTGTGAGTGGGAATGCGAAATGGTGCAGCCACTATGGGAACCAGTTAGGCAATTTCTCAACACATGACCTCGAAATCCCGTTCCTAAGGAAATGAAAGCATATGTCCACACAAAGACCTGTGCCCAAATGTTTACAGTACCTGTACTCATTATCACCCACAACTGGAAACAATCTAAATGTCCATCAACAGGAGAACAGAAAAGCACACTGTGGTATATCCATACAATGGAATAATGCTCAGTAATAAAACAAATGGCTGCTGGGTGCAACAACAGGAATCTCATTTGTGTGACATTCTGGAAAAGACACTACGACAGGGACAGCCAAGAACTGGATGTTGGGTGAAGACAGTTACCATAAAGGGACACCAGGAGACATCAGGGGTGATGGAAATGCTCTATAACTTGACTGTGGCAATGGTTACATGACTGCACACATTGGTCAAAACTCATCCAGCTGCAAACCTAAAAAGGATTAAATTTACTGTTTGTAAACTGCACCTCAGTTTTTTTTTTTAAAGTCAATTCTCTACATATAGACACTTGAGTTCCTTGTCACGAAAAGTTCTTGAGCAGCATCTAGATGATTTCCTGTCACAGGGGTTATGGGTCATGTTCCTGCATTCAGTGGCCAATTGATCATTTTGCATCTAAGGAACTTAGGAGTCGATAGTTATACAACACCATGACTTTCTCTTCCTTTCTTTTCTTTTCACCATGACTTTTCTTTTCCTCAAACATCTCCAGTTGTTTAGAGCAACTCAAAGGCTTATTTTTAGCAGCTGAAAACAAATCTGCTCTGTCCAGTGTCATATTTATTTTCTACAGACAATGCAAATCCTATGGTTCATTTAACCTTTTGAAGTCTAACAATTACAAAAATCATTAGGCTGAATTATCATTTACTTTTTTTTTTTTATCTTATCGATGATACAGAAATGGGCAAGGCTAATTCAAAGGGCAATGAATATTCACAGAAGCCAAATATGTATAAGTTAGATACCTAAAAAGAGGAGATGCAAATTATCTAAGGCTGAAGATGGACTCTTATCAGGAAGGCTTAGGGTTATGTCTGTAGGAGATACCAGGAAGTTTCCCTGCTATTTGTATTGACATTTGTGAATGTATGTTACACTCTATTTAATTAAGGAAAGGCCATATCTTAAGTGAATGTGGCTTTATATAAAAATGGGGGTGTGACCTATCTACCATACGGCTGTAACTGTGGTCAATTAACATTGTTTTTTATTTTCCATTTATCCTTTATTTAGTTACACTAGTACTGAATATTGGCTTTCTGCTTCGTTTCGTTGTTGTTTTGTTTGTTTGTTTGTTTTTGGTATGCTCCAGTGGAAGCCACGTGTGAGAGACCCACGGTGCTCCCTCACCAGCCCTGAGTGATCTCATGGTTACCGTGACAGTGTGAGAAGAATGCCAAGCTGTTGCTAGTTTAGATGGATTTGCGTGTGCGTAGAAAGCATGAGAGTGAGTGCGCTCCAATATTGCTAAAGAAAGGGGGGAAATCCCACGGCTGTTCCAATGGTCATTAGGGGCTTCTCTTTTATACTAATAATACTGATGACCACTTACAAACATGATGAGGCTTTTTTCAATCTGGCCACACTGCTATCTTTTCCTTAATAACGTGATTTTAGGTAGACTTCAAGACTCAGGTAGCTCCAGATTAAAATCCAAGCTTGGCTACTAACTAGCTACATGTGCCGAGACAGCTTATTTAACCTTTCTAAGCTTCAGTTTCTGTCTTTAGAATGGGGTAACGGCAGCTTGCAGGGTATTTTAAGTATTGGGAACAGTGTGCAAAGCACCAGGTAGCACATGCTGGGCCTGCAGTGCTTCATACCTGGCGGACACCCTTGTTCCTGATTCCTTCCAGAACTGCTGACTTCAGAAGTCATTATCGCTTCTGAAAAAAACCTCCTGTACCATGAGTCTGACCCAATATTCATAACAGTGCTTGGTGGTATCACACATGGAGCTATGCTGCGCCCCACGTGCTCTGCCACGGTAGCTTTCAAAGCTGCTTTTCACAAGTTCGGATGGTGTTCGGAAGGCTGTGTATTAGAAAGAGCGTAAAAGATTTAATGAATTTGCAGTTAATTGCAGCAGCATCAGTATTGGTTGATTTAAATAGTGCATGTTTTGGGAGAAGCATTATGCAGCAGAAGTTTGTGTTCTGATTGGCAAAGAGGGGCTATTGCAGACTATTAAATGCACGTACTCAGGGACAAGTTACTGATGAGTTTATGATATTTAATGGTTTATCTTGTGGTTGAAGCCAAGTACAGGCAACTCCTGACCCCGAAACTAAGGTAATATGTGAAGTGGTACTGTGAACTCAGAACAACTGACAAGGTAGGAAGGATAAACCTACCTTGGATGTAAACCCAACCGATGAGATTTAAAGGAAGGTAGTCTTTCACCCCATTTTGAATAAAGATCAATATCCATAATCTTTTTTTCTTAACATACTAAACATGGGGAATCAATTCATAACCATTCAGTTTAAATAAGGTTTTTTTAAAAACTGTGATTGTTCCCTACCAATGAATAGCCAATGTCCAGGATCCAGGATCCGACAGCCTACTCCCACTCCAGCCCGGACTCCAGGTTTTGAGGGAGGCAACACACGGCACGGTGTTCAGGCCTCCGCTGGTTGGGAAGGGCAGCCCCCCCCCCCCCCCCCCCCGTACAACAGCTGCTTCACCCCAGTTCTCGTGAGCTACCTGAGGGATGAAACACAGTACGGGATTTGGGGAGCAGAGGTCAATGAATGACAAGTGTGGAAAAGGGGCCACTGCTTACAGGAAGTTAAAGGCCCAACGTTCCAACTGAAGTGACCACAGAGAGGAGGCCAAGTGGACGCCTGTGCCTCCGAGTCGTGGCCCCCGAATTTAACTGTACACAACTCACTCACCGTGGCTTGAAACAACTGATTCAGTTCATGAGAAACCCGAGATTTAACCCAAAACATTTCCCTGGGGACATGTAGGAAATCGAGCCTTTTCTTTATGACTATGATTTTGAAACTGTAACCTGCATCAACTCAAACTACCATCAAATGCCTGAAATCAATTGTCAAGAAAGACTCTCTCCGTAATGGTTTAAAAAAAAAAAAGGAAAAAAAAGAAAAGAAACAGGAAGAAACCTTGGCACCTCTGTTTGGAAACTGGTTAAGAGATAATGTGCAAAACTCAAAACTTCAAGTATTCATAAGATTTAAAAAAAAAACATTTAAAACAAATGATTTGACAGCTGCACATGCAGGATAACACCTAGCTGAATTATAGAAAGTGTGGATAATTACTTTTTTCAAACGTAGGGCTCTGTGGACCAAGGTCCTGTCTGAAGGTCCCTGCAGCACAGTTCCCATGCAGTAATACAAATCCCGTCGTCACACCGCCCTAAGTCTCTTCATCATCTGCACATCAGTAAGAGTGATGAGAGGCGTCCCATGATTCCAGCAGTCTCCCTTTGAAGGATCCACACGTTAATTACTGCACTAATTATGGTTTTTTGAATAACTAACTGAAGTAAGCAGCCTATGGGAGGTACAGGCATAAACCTAAGACTGAGAAAATACTAGTTACTGAATCATCAGTGTAAACTGACACATCGAACAGGTTTAAAAGAAGTGGAAGCAGTAGATTTTAAAAGACAAGCATCTTCAATAATTAGGGCTCCGTAAAGCAAAAAGAAATGTTATTTCTTAATGGCAAGTGCATTTAAACTGTTATCTAAAGATCTGAAGGTAAGCCTGCTTAATTCACTGCTTCTTCTTTTGTTATTAGAAAAACATAATTGTTCCAAATAATTAGCACTAGAGTACATCACAAGCTGACAACAAAATTATAGAAATCTTCATATTCAGAACCCTCTAGCTGGCTATTAGGAACAGTTTCTGATCATAACCCATTAGTTGAAGTGCTGTGAGTTTTTGATTGCCACCAAATAACCTCAGATATCTGCCTAAGTGAACAGCCCCTATTTATTCAGAGTTTTCTTGACAGTAAAAATTGCTTAGGGTTTTACAGCTGCCACACAAAAGAACGGTATTCGATGTGTGCACTTGGAAGATCAGGTGATACAATAATTGAAACATGGATTTTAAATACACTTTTAACTCCTAAGTACCTAAGTGAAAACCTGAAAAGACACTTTTCAGTTTTTAACAGCAGTGCCACTCTGTTTCTTAGAAAGGAGAATGGCCCCATTTCAGTTTCTGCAATGTCCATGTTAATTTTTTTTCTTTTGTCTTGCATAGTACTTCTTTCTTTTATACAATATCCCTTTAATTCTTAAGTTCTCTTTAACACTTAACTGACAGAGACAACATTTCAATTTTTTATTATTGAAAAACAATTCCCCATTTGTGAACAATGTTGGGTGTATACTTTGGCTTGTTACTAATCATTTTAAACCAGCTAACTAGCGTTCTGGGGGGCAGAGGAAAAGAAAGAAAGGGGCACAGTGCAGTTGTGGCGACAAGTCAACCGGATTACCCGCTTGCCAGAAAAGGCTGAACCAACCTCCTGGGGGGAAACCCAGACACTCTGGAGAAGCTTCTGCTCTGCTGGCTGCCCACCCAGCTGCCGGGGCGGCTTACTGGTGACGGAGCACGCAGCCAGTGAAGATGTGCTGGGATGACCCGGTAATTCTGTCACCGGTGATGCCATTTGAAGTTACTCTGGAAATCCTTCTACGCTAACAGTTTAGCTGATAAACCCACAAAGCTTTATGTTTTATCCCACGAGGGATAACTTTGATTACTCTGGTAATTAATGATGTTGGAGAGTAATATGGATTTTCTGTTAAGATTTGAGTTGGAAGTTAATTAGTCTTCACGTTATGATTTGCTGATTAATTATGGATATTTAGTTATAAAGACAGATGTTAATTATTAATCTCAAAAAAATCATCTAGTGTAATTAACTAAAACTTTGACGTCAGTTAAAATTCCCAGTGAGTATAACTTCTAAGATTATCAATTACCGGGAAGGGCAACGAGCACGTGCCCTGCGGCGGGACACGTGCCCTGCGGCGGGACGCGTCCTCTGCTCCCGGAGAACGTGCTGGACCCGCACCGTCGCGGACAGCTTTGCCAGGCCCCGGCGCAGAGCTGAGCTGTGTGTGTCAGGCTGCAGGTCTCCGTCTTCACGGTAGGTTCTCACAGTGTGAAAGGCCTTGTCTCCGAACCACGTGCTACAAGAGAGATCCAGCCCGCGCACTGCCTTGAGGCACGGCCCGATCACGCCTTAGCCTTCGAGCAGCAACGTGCCCTTGAGATGGGCGGGCTCCGTCAGCTCTGTCAGACCCCGAGTGAAGCTCACCGTCGCCGCAGATAGCTTTATGTTCCGCAGCAGCGGCAGCGGCAGCTTTTGCAACTATCAAGGAAATACTGCGGCGCAAGCACTAATTACTGTTCTAATTCACATAACTTTAAATCACCTTGGTGGTTAAAAACATTTTTTTTCCTCTTCATCTTTTCCCCCTCATCTGTCAGCAACACAATCTCTGTTACCAGAAAGGGGAGGGCGACGTGATCAAGGAAAAGGGTTAGACCGAAAAGCATCATGGGCACATCCCTGTCCCGGAATTTCCCCCGAAACACATTCTCTGAACAGGGATCTGTTTACATTATCTCCAGACCATCTTGACAATATTTATTCTCTATTTACCTAAATGAGGCAATACGATGATATTTATTGCTCAGAATGGCTAAATATAGACTTTTCTTGAGCACTCAGTACCATAGTGGGAGGTTTTGCTCTAATCTACATCTTTAAACTGACAAGCTGGAGAATTCCTAATGAATGCCTCCTTTCATGTGGATGTCTGTGTGTATTTGACAGTATAAATATTTAGCAATATCGGAGTCAGCTTGTGATTTTACCCAGATGGACTGATTGATGCCTTCGCTCCACATTGCCAAAGACAGTCCATGTAGTTATATAAGCAATTTCCCTCTTACTTCCTAAGCAGCACTTAGGTGGCCAAAGGCAGCAGCCCCAAAATAGCAGGAATACTTCTGCTATCAGCTGACACGTCTGAGGGATAAATAAAATATGGTACTTAAATTATTACCACTTTACTTTCATGAATCACGGGATTAAAGCTTTCACTTCTAAAGTACATATAAATTGCAGGGTTTCTGATGTCTGTAATTTGCAAGAATCTAAGTTAAAATACCAGCTAATCAGTCAACTCACATTCACCTTGGGAAAAGTACCACCCTTTCTTGTCATTTTTGTAAATTGCATGCCTAAGCACCAATGTTATTTTGAGAAGAAAAGTCGCTTGTTGTCAATAACATATATCGCAGTCTAGTTAAAACAACATTCGTTACGATTTCATCGCAAATGTAATCCTCTTCTCAAGTTTAGACAGAATGCTCAGAGAAATTCAAGGGACAGATAGTAAATCATTTTCCTCATCTTGGGTGTGAACAAGGTAGATCCGATTCATTCAGGTGTGTCGTTTTAATGGCAACTGGGATAAATTCTCTCCTGTGGAACAATAAAGGCCCCTCACTCGGAAAGGAAGTGCTAGGTGATACTACCTCCTCCCATATCACACGTCTTCATTTATTTATTTTTTCTTATTAACACTGTTTTCTTCTACGTAAATCACAATGAAAGTGAAATCCAAGAATTACAGTATTTTTCTCATCACCACTGTAATCCAGCTGCAAAGGTTGATATGCTCTTGCTGAAACTTAGAATGGGTTTTTGGAACTCTCATCATCACCTCTGCATTAGGTGTGGTCTGTTTAGCCTCAAGTTTTACATAGTGTAAGATGCCTATAATGATTATGTCAGGCACTTCCACGCAAGCTGCTGCTTTGGGAGAAAAAAGGGACACGTTACTTTTGGCACCAGCGAAAGTCATGTATTTCTGCGGTGCTGTTGCTTCTTCCCACTCCTCGCCCCTTCCTGCCGCCTCTAGTTTCTTTGTTTTCTATTAACTCATCCCAATCTTTGTATAACCCATGCAATAACCCAGGAGAAAGGGCAGGGAAGACATTATTCTTCTTGACACTAATACCTATAGATCCTATTCTGGTGTGATACCTCTCCCTATCACAAGATATCTCAGCTAACACAATCCTCAGAAGTCAAGAGCTGGCACTTGTAAAGTATTCCAGAGGCGAGTGGGATGCGATGCCCATTGGTAATCAGATACGCGCAAGATTTCCCCAGGACGAGCTGTCTGGCTACAAGGCACAGCACAGCAGCTTTATGTGCAGGACGTATCAGTCATGTACCTTCTTGTGCACGGCGGTTTCTTATTTCTAAAAAAATTATTCCATGCCTGCTGGCTGCCAGATGAGAACAAATGTCTACAGTATTCTATCTGTTGGTTGTGATTAGTAATAAATTGGTTACTGATCAGATATAGAGGGCTGGGGTCTGAGGTGCTATCTATTGGTTTCTATCTATTCCATCGGCCACATCGTACTTCAGTCAAAATAGCTAAACCATTATTAGCTTTGTTTCCTTATTTGAGGGCCGGAAGTATTACAATAAAATGATGGCGGAATGCAAGATGCCACTTAATATAACAGATGTCTGCCTTTTCCATAACTGTCGAAAGAACCTCTGTGTTCAAAGATGAATCCAGTATTTGATTGAACTGAATAACAACAACAGGGCACCAGAAAGAAAGTTTTGATTGAACAGCACCGTCTTTTTTTTTTTTACCAAATTTGTCACTGACATGGGGGTGGGGGGCAGGCGGATGCAAAACACATTAACACCAATCAGCCCAAATGGTGCGACTCGTTGCTTCATTTCATGGCACTAGGCTATAAATTACACAAAGGTGGCCACAACTAATTTTTGTGCTGCTGTACTAGATGACAAATGAAATGTCCAAGCAGCCACAAGTGAAAAGCTTCCATCTTTCTTCCGTGGCTGTGTATCACTTACTTTAATGATGTATAACAGCCTGCAACTACACTTAACCTGTGCATTAAATGGCAACATGAACTGTATACCTAGAGCTATGAAGAAGAAAACAGCAAATCAAGCAAAGAAATCTACAGTGTGTACATTAACCTCCCACATGTCAACATAATTTTCCCCTAGAGATGATATATAACTGAGTCTCTAAATTGTTTTTCCTTCTACACAATAGCATTATGATCCGAGGGTCCAGGTGCCAAAGTATGTGTGATGTAGCGATGACAAAATGTACCTAATTAATACATCTGAAAGTATTTAGGACCAAAGGAATTTTGCTTTTGTTGGTAATGAAACTATATCTACAAAAAATAACTAATATATTCTACTGATGAGGCTAATTTAAAAAAATCCAACACAGGGCAAAAGACAAATGAAATTACTTTCCTAGCTTTTAACATATATTAAAGATCAAGGACATTAAGCCCACTCTCCGAGTGGATACTTAGCAAGTGCACTTAGAATATGCTGAGTGATAAGTCGACGTCTAAAGAGATCCACAAACCCTTCCACACAGGATCAGAGAACGCGCAACCGTGTGGGTGACATGGCTTGGTTTCATGATGCACAAGGCCATTTAAAATCACTTCTAAGGAAGTACAGCTAAACTCTGATTGTCAGGATTATGGAAAATAGGACTCGACTGGTCATTACAGCTCCTGCCATCTTATCACATTAGATAAATATGAAGAAGACATAAAAATAATATGGTTTCACTATAAATATTAATCATCAAGTTTAATGTGATTATCTCCAAGGGGGTCAGGGAGAGGAAAAGGGAAGAGGGCATGATTTCTTATCCCTCTGCTTCTTTTAAGGATGATATCTCCCACGGGAAGCTACTGACAGAAAAACTAAAGGCAGAAAATTCTCTCCTTCTGAAGCAAGTTTTAGAGAATCTGATTAGGTCTCCTGCTGCAATGCTAGGTATTCCGTTTTTGCCAAAGGGCCAGCTATTATGATTAACGTCATTTGTCTGAATCATTACTCTCCACCTTGGTTCAGCAAACACTATGAAGATGGCATGGTAATAAATGACCGCCGGATTCTTTCCTGCTTTGGCCTCTTTTTATCTGCCACCTCTCCACCGTCAACTCCATCTTTCTGAACCTCTCTGAATCCCCAAAAGGGACGGGGTGTCTATTTGTTTTCCACTAGGTTACCACTCTGTCTATTGTTGTTTGCACTAAAGGGTACAAATTCAATTCATTCTTGTGACACAAAAGCACTGATACAGTAAATTTTTTGCCCAAGAGAAAACAAAAACAAAGTAGCTGAATATCAAATAAGATTTGAGGCCCTAGCATATAGGTGAAGAAGCTTTCTGAGCAGTCTTAGTTATCTACTACCATTTTCTTCCTGTGTGTGCAGTCTCACGAGGACACCCTGCATGTAAATGCATGTGAAGCTGTCCAATTAGTGTCTGGGGTAAATCTGAGACTGTGGAAACCATAGGCTGGGACACCTACACCTATCTTAATGGCGAGAGGAGAGAAGGTTGGAAGGCTATAGAGTTACGATGCGATCAGATTTCAACTTGTGAACAAAACAAAAGCATGGCCCCGTGGAGAATCAGACTGGAGAGGTGACAGCAGTATGTAGTCAATACAGGAAAACAAGTAAAATCAGAATAAGGGAGTTGAGAGCAACCATCAGATGCAGTTCTCTACACATCAAATTCTGTACTATTTAGTTCCTCGTTGCCAATTCTGGGAATGAGCATGTTGTCTAAATAAGTCAATAAATCTGAACATGACCCCTGGATTGTAGTTTGCTCACAAGTGACAGGTGCTACGTGACAAAGCCCTTGTTTGACAAGACAGCCTTTGGAAGCTCGGAAAGTGGCCTGTGAACAGGAAGATGACCCGTTGGTCTGGCACGACTTTCGAGGCAGGCATTAGTGTGATTCTGTCCGTATCTACCTCTCTTCCGGCTTCCGTGTCCAATAGAAACTTTCATGTCCTAAAATATGTAAACACTCCATGTTTGGGGAAACTTAAATTATGTAAAGATCATTACAGACTTTGCTTACCAGTAGCTTTTCTCTGCCAAGGGTAACATGTTTTGCTAGATAGGCTGCTAAAAAGTGCCAAATGCTGTAAACCCTAAAGAATATTGCCAAGTACCTTCTCACTCTGGGTCCAAGTCTTAAAGAACACTTAATACAAAATGAATCTGAAATCCTATAATTGCCCACCATTCCTGGCACGTTACCTTGTGTACAACTTCAGTTATTATGAAAATGTTCTAGATTCCTGCCAGAAGTTAAGAAGTTATCACTTAAAAATCACTGGCTAATCTAGCCTGTGCTAAGATGGATTTTTAATGAAAGTTTAATGAATGATAAATACTCGTTTCTTGATAAATGTTTAATTACGCCAATAATTACCAACTGCTGAAAACTACTGTTGTGTTAATAATGGCATTTTAGTACACAAGCAGTTTCATAAGTCACGGTGTTGTTAAAGATCAGAACCCCATCTGTCTGATGCAAACTAGCAAGACAAAAGTCTAATTAATATTTTGATCAATTTCCTCCACACTCTAAAAACTATGAATATCCTTAAAAATTTTTTTTGATCTATTTTCTATTCTATGGGAAATAGGTAAGGAAGAGAAAAGTACAGAATCACTGTAAAATTAGGTTATGCAAAAATTAGTTAAAGAATAGAAAATATTATTACAATCCATTGATTTTATTACCTCACTGCACTATTCAATATAATGATTGTTTTCATATTACTTAAAGCTATTTTTAAAAATAATGACCATTACATTATCTAATAGCATGGAAAGCTGAACTTCCTTTATTAATTGGTCCAAGCTGGCCCTTAACAGGTGATAGATGAGACCTACAATCTGTGTTGTTAGGACATGGGCTGGGGCCTCGCAGCTGAGTGAAATGCTATCTGTATGAAGGAATGATAGCTTTCAGGTCGCAAACCCGTGATTCTAGAAGGTCAAGCTGACCTTGAATTAATGAGCGTTTATTAATGATGGCAAGTTGCTAAAGAGAAGACAAGTCCCTGTGGCTTAGTGGGAGCAGGGACACACACGGAAGGACAGGGCAGAGGACAGGGCGGGGTGGCCAGGTCATCCAGGCAGCAGCAGTGCAAGGCCTGGGGCTCTCTGGGCAGCTCGCGTGCCCTCCCCACACCGTCTTCTGGGAGGCCCCTCCCCAGCCCCCCCGCCAGGAGAAGGGTGAGGCCTGGGAGTCCTCCACGCAGACCCTCTTCTGGGGTCACCACCCCCATGGGAGCTCCTGGCTCGCACTCACTTCACTGTTAACCTGGCATCTAGTACGTTCCCCGGCCAGAAGGACACACGTATGAAGGCGTGCAGACTTCAATCTATTTCTAAAGCATTTCCTTTCAACAGCTCATCAGGCTACAGAAGGTAGAGAGATGTGGCGTATATTGTAAATGCCAGGCTAACAATTCATATTTTCAATAATTCACATTTTGAAAGCAATCCAAATTATGCAGATAATTCCCAATTATATTTCAGACAGAATCTGGGAAAGCCTTAATTTAATCCACAATGTGATGTGTGGAGGTATCATCTCAATCCTTTAGATAATAATGTATAATAATAATGGACAATACTTTCCCAAGGACAGAAGTGAAATCTCACATAAGCTCTGACTGCTGTTGCTGGCAGCTATTGAATCCAATGGGGCTCACAGGTAAAACTATTACATTTCCAACTCGGAGAGTCACATTTCAGGTATGCTAACGAACTTGGCATGCTCACATTCAGACCATTTCCCTTTCAAGTCTATGACTGACCCCCCCAAAGATCACATGACTTTCAAAATTAACTTTTCCCCCAGAAATACTTGTTTTGCATAACTATCTGACATACATACTTTTAGATAAACGTTCAATATTTCATTGCTGCCTTTTGTTTACACTGACACTATGTATTTTTTAACGTTCTCCTCACGACTTGGACGTCACACATGTTCTTCCTGTTTCTGAAGCAGTCTTTGTGGCAAGAATTCATCCTTAACTTTTACATTTTGCCTACTTTGAGTTCGAAGCTATTTCTTGTTATATGACAATTGCAGCTCTATGACATTTTAAAGTATCTGACAACAGTTCACACAAAGATGTAACAAATCACAGAAACAGGCAATAAACCACATGCTGAAACAGGAAAACACAGGCAGAGAACACGGAGATGATGGAAATATGAAGGATGGACACACACACGCACACGCCCTCTGCACGCTCACACACGCACCCACACACACAGATGCATGCACACACAACATCCTAAATTAAGGTGGCAAGCGTGTTCCCACACCCACCCTTAGCACGGCATGAAATCTGAGCAGTGAGAAGGGCTGCCACTCTGCCCTGATGAATGGTTACAAGCTCCCGGCACTCCCCCGACGCAGAGAACAGACCCATGAGTATAATAATATGGGTACTGACAACATTTGCCCTCCACAACCAAACGGACATGCCACTGCTTTTGGGCTAATTTAAAAGGAAGTTAACAAGGTTGTACAAAACATTAATAATACACTGTGTTTAAGATATAATAATATACTGTTTCAGAACTTTTATCTTTGCAGGGTAACAGTTTAATGAAACATCTTCTGAACTTTCCTCTACCTTATTCACATATGTGTATGTATACATGCGTCCATGGGAGCAAACCAGAACATGGCAAGAATAAAATTTTAGCAACGGATTTTATGAATCAAACTGAAAGGACGTCTATATTATGCATATTTAGATTGAAAGGGCCCATCTTTATTCTGCTGTTTGAGGTGCGAACTGCGGTAATATTATCAGTCAAACTGCAACAAATACACCGGAGAATACAGCAGCAAAAACAAACTGACCAATTCATCTTTTTGTGGGCAAAACATCCTGATACAGATTTCCAGTTGTTCTACAGAATGAAATGTCTAACCTTCCGCATGCACTTGTGCTCACAGATGTAGCACTTTCTGTTTTGCCCACTTTGGGTGATGGATACGAAGGTAAAGATGTGACCTGACGATCTGAACATGTGACACAGAAGAATAAGTTCTCAAAGGGATGCAGGGCCATGTCTCTCCGTTTTCATCGTTCTCCTGTGAAAACATCAGCCCCTTAAGGGCAGGGGTCAGTGGGTCCTCCCAGCTCAGTGCCTGGTGGAGTGTCCTGCACAGTGCAGCTTAGCAGCGTTTCTGGAGGGTGGTTTGAGGCCCAATGGCATCAGAGTCATTGGGGCATTTGCTAAAAATGCGTATTTGGGGCCTGTTCTGGGCTGAGTATACCCAAATTCATGTTGAAATCCTAACTCCCAGGGTCTCAGAATGTGGCTCCATTTGGAAACAGGCCCTTTAAAGAGGTAATCAAGGTCAAGTGAGGTCATCCAGGTGGGCCCTAATCCAATCTGACTGCGGTCCTCACAAGAAGAGACAACTGGGACACGGACACAGGCACTGGGAAAAGCATGTAAGGACACGGGGGAAGGCGGCCGTCTGTAAGCCGAGGAGAGAGGCCCGAGGAGAAACCACCCTCCCCTCCCGACACCCTGACCTCAGCTTCTGGCCTCCGGAACTGTGTGCAATGCGTGTCCCGCTGTGGGTCCCACAGGACAGGGCTGTGGGCAGGGTCCAAAGACAAGCCACACGAGGACATTCTTCCTCAATCTCACGAGCAGTAGGTCCAGAGGACTGTTTCTTCTGCCCACTGTCTTCCTGGCTTCTGTCAACAGCTCCTCGTCATCCCCTCCTGTTCACTGACCACTCGACTTCCTGTGCTGGCTCACTGGTCTCCCAGGGTTCCACCCTGGCGCCACTTCTTGTCTCCCTGCACCCCAGCCCGAGGTGGTCTCCTCCTAAATCTACTGTCTGCTCCGGATCAGAGAAATCCAAGCTGGAAACCTGCCCCACCTCCCATATTTGGTCCGTGGGCAAGTTCCTTCAGTTCTACGTCCAAAGGTATCTTCTGTCTCCATGGTTACAACCTTAAGCCACACTGTCCCCTAAACTACTCTCCTAATTCTACCCTTGGTCTCTCCAGCCACCCTCCACAAAGGAGGAAAGATGAATTCTTAAATCGGAATTTGATCCTGGGATTCCTGTGATGAAAATCCACAGCTCTGCCCGGGAGCATCGGGTCTCCTCACCAGCCACACGCACAGTCCTCAGCACACGCAGCCCCAGCGGTCTGGTCTCTCGGTGCCCTGATGGGCCTGTGCCGCTCGGCTCGCTCCCTCGGCAGGCCTAGGATGCTTTCAAGCCCTCATCTCCCTGAAGAGCTCGCCCCTTCTGTTCCCCAGTGAAGGCACAACGCGGCCCTGCTCAAGTGTCCGTTACTCTGCATCACACACCACCCACTCTTTCACTCATGGCGCTTTATCCTAACCTGCAGTTATTCTGTTACTTATTTAGATCTAGAATGCGAGCCCCGGTGTTTCCTGATGCAGCCCTGCGCACAGCACAGTGCCTGACTCCCAGTAGATGCTCGATAAACACTTGTGAACTAATGAAGGAAGCAACGCAGCCCCACTTAATCAGAGCTGCCAGTGAGGAGCAGAGACAGCCATCTACCGAGGCGAGAGAGTGCTTTTATCACCACAGATGATCTACACTCAAAATACTTCCCGGTGGCGCGCATGTGGCCGGTCACGTGTGATTGGTACACGCTGCGGTCACTTGGAAAACACAGCAGCGGAATCAACATCACTCCCCCTTGAACTACACTTCAAATTGGTTTGCAAGAGTTGCTCATCCCTAAACTATCTTAGATCAATGAGTTATTGAGTCAAGCTGCGGCAGTCTAGAAGAGATGCAAACTGACTCAACAGTTTACTCCTTTGTTTCACGTGGCAAATTTTATTAAAATGGACACAGTTAATGACCATCTCTCCTGATATGGCATTACTAATGGAGTCTTCCTTCACCGATGTAAGACTGTCATTTGACCTTCGTTAGGGATGGGGGATGTGTAATCAGGTAATAACCAGAAATACAAAAACCTGGACGGTTAGCAATGACTCAGGAGACAGTTATAAAGCAGCGATTCTGTGGGATTACGGCAACCTTCGTCAAAAGTACTAGTAATGCTTTTCATTCTAATATTAAAGCACGTGCTGAATGCAAAGATTAGCAAGATTAAAGGGATTTTAGGTAAAAAGTTTAGACATCTGTCGCATATTGCAACGTATTAAAGTGTGCCTTCACTGTCTCTTTACTTAACAGAATGTTGCCGCATTTTCTGTTTGGGCCAGACACAGCTGCTCCTCTCTCCTCGCGGCCCATCTGGTTTTCGCCCAAGCTGCTTGTGAGACAACACTGAAGAGAGAGACGTGCTACTGGTAGTGGTGTTAATACACTTAACGCTGTGTTACTGACAGCAAACTGAAACCTTACGCATCTCACCTACCATATAGGATAATCACTCTGCACTGAGCAACACGATCAAAAGAGGCAGTGTCTGACGCGCATCCAATTTTCACTACGACCTCGTTTAGGAGGCCAAAGGGAAGCAGGTATCCTTGGCAGTGTTAACGACTGTTATGTTCAAAACATGGAAAAGTTACCGAGGAAATATCGGGGAATCTGCATCCTCAGGGCGCTCTGAGTAATTATCACAAGCCGTATTTGATACTAGAAGCCATTTTTAAAAGCCCCACCCCAAAGAAAACCTTCAAGGGAATTGTTTTATAAAACCAAACTCAAACCCCTTCCCAGAATGCCTTTGGGGAGGGGGAGGGGGAGGGGCAGTGGTGGGAAAGGGGAGGGAGGCCAGCGGCCCGGGGCGCAGAGCGAGCTGTGCCATGCACAGCACAGGCTGCCCCTTACCGTCCGCGCGGCGGAGCACGCCACACGGACGGCCACATTTATAACCCTACGCTGATATTCAAATTTTCTGTCTTAAGCTAAAGAAAGATTGAATACCCTGCTGTTGTGTGGCCAAGATTGAAGAGGTGTCTCACTGACATTGTTCAAAGTTTATGAAAATATATGAATGCTCAAATGTCATTGGCTTTGTGCCTCCAACAGACTGTGGTTTCATGAGAAATCAGTCTTTTAATCAAAATGATTGAATACCTTAAGGTCGAATCCAAAGATATCAGTTAATATCTAGAAACGTGCTATTTCTGCAAAGTTTGCCAAGCTGTACATATTGTGGTGCATTTTAAAGTGTTAATTTGTGCATTCCATACTGAAAATTGATCTTGAGTTTTAGCTTTTTGTCAAGCAAAAACATATGGTTACAAGCTTTATGCATGTTACGTGACGGCTGTTGAAGCTGTCACATGTGCAAACTTGATAACCGATGTGACACATACGCAAATAATTTGCTTGTTTAGTAACAATTCAAAGATTCATTATTCATGCAAACACACATTTTAAAAAATGATCAGATGGAAATAGTCTCCGTTTTGTACAACCTAGTCTGGTTGGTGTGCAAACCCAGATAAAATAAAGCTGGGAACTAAGTGGTATTAAACAAGTCCAAGAATATGGGTATTTTCAGATAATTATTGAACCAGATGGTGTTTTTTGTTAATTCTGCCATCAGTCTGAGAACTTGATGCCTTACATCTGCACTTGGTAAAATAAATTTTACCACTGACATTATTTCAGTTTTCTTAAAATACTTCAATCAGTTTTAAACCAAGATTTGCAAACATCTGCTACAGTACATGCCTATGAAATGAAATTGAGATTATTCCTTTAAAAATACACACGATTACACAGCTTTTAACTTATCACCCTTTAAATTAAATCTTTAGAATTACTAGTCTGAACGTTTAATAAAAAGCAAAATGAGGATGAGATGGCACATGTGAAAATGAACACGGTTAACAGTTCACAAGAAGTGTTGGCTCCTTTGGAGATACCATAGTGGAATTCCACACTATACTTTTTCACAACCGCAACTTCACACAGAAAAATTAACTACATTTCTTTCTGTATCCTTCAGGTAAATTCTCTATGGGATGCAATTAAAGACACAAATACATGATGAATTAATCAAAAGATGCAGGTGATAAAGGAATGTTACCTGCAAGAAAGTTGGTCATCCCTAATTGAATTCTTCCTAAGCACTACTGCTCAAGGGCTTGGTCCCATCAACAAACGAGCAGAGCTTCAAACACACCTGAAACCAGCACACCAGTTTTAGGTCGTTTTTCAGAGACCCAAACAGGAGTGGTTGAAAACACAATTTAAACAGAAAAACCCTCCAAGTGGCTTAAGGTACTTCTTCAAGGTAACAATCTCACTAAAGCCCACAAACAAAACCTTCTTTTCAAACTTAATCATAAATTCACATCTTCTTGTATAGAACGGACTGCATTTGGGTAATAGTCTTCAGTTCCAGGTTCGATAATAAATTTCAAGGGAAGGTTTGTGATTCCTAGTCCCCCTCCCCTTTTTCTTTTCTTCTTCTTCCTCAAACCCAGACCTCGGAAACAAAACTGGTTGAATAATTTAGCACAGTGCTTTCCAAACAGGTGCTCAACGTATGCTGCACACTGACCAAAACCAACCATCAAAACACTAGTGCCTCACAGTTGTTAACTAATCCCACCACAACAGCAGTCCATCAAATGAGCTAAATAAGGTAACCCAATAGTTTCCCATCTGAAAGTAGGTTCTATTTAATGTGGAGACTGATCAGATGAACTGCTCTACCACCAATACCTGCATTCACAGTTGCTCAGGTAGCTAGAGCAGCTGACGACATTTCTCAACGAGGATGCCTTGGCTGTGGGCGCCTCAGAAGCTCCCCCACTGCAGACGGCTCTCAGACTAGAAGTGATTATTAACCTGAGAAAGTCGACTTCTGCTTGCTCTGAGGGGAAGAAAGTGAAGCCGGAGCAAGTGGTCAGCTGTCAGAGGTTAAAGTCAGAGGTGGCTCTGAAGAGGCAGACCCAAAGAATTCAGTTGGTTCACTTCACCGCTTTACTCCTCCAATTACTAGCCAAGGGGTTATCAAAATTTGCCACTTTTCATTATTATTTATACCTAGATGATACATTATTATGTTATATACTATTATTAACGATAATGAAAAAATATGTTAAGAATAATATCTGTTAATTATAATAATTAATGATAGCAAACTAACAGTTAACAATTCAAGGCTCGTTATGTGATGTAAGCTAACTTTTACAGGCATTATTTTATTCACATGCTTGTAGGTGGTACATCGAGTATTATCCCCATCTGACAGATGAGTAAATTCAAGTTTAGAGAGGTTAGGCTGCTGTCCTGGGCCATGTAGCTACTAATGATATATACAGACTGTAAACCCTGGTCTGACTCCAGAGAAGTGCTGCAAACTGCCCCGTGGTACAGTCCCCAAAGTGACTGTATGAGGTTCATGTATCCTGACATTTAGGCTACGTTTAACAAACGCACCATTGAAATGTTTCCCTCCCTCTTCCCCCGCCTTCTTACATCAAAGGATAAGAAGAATTTTAAGGCACCTGTTTCATATCATCAAGTTATTTTCTAAAAAATCAGAACCAATTAATCTATTAGCTGCAGTAGACGTACATTACACCAAACTATGTTTTTCTTTTGTTAATTTGATAAAGAAAAGGTATCTAATCGTTTTCTTTTAAAAAAGAACTTTGGATTTGTTTAACTACTAGCGATGGCAAACACCTTTCCCAATGCTTGTAAGTTCTATCATCTATTTTATGATTGATCTGTCATCTTTTTTGCCTACCTATTTATTGAGTTTGCAGTGTTCTTCCTATTGATTTGTATGAGCTCTTTATATAAAGAGATATAAAACTTTGATGAGTTATTTGATGAAAAGATTTTTTCTTAGTCCTCTAGTTGCCCTTTTCTTTTGGGAACTTTGGACGTAAAAAATTTAGCTTATCAAATAGCTAAGTCTATCAATCTGTTCCTTTGTTATTTCTTTTGTTTGCTAAAATTCTGGGAAAGTTTTCTCATTGAGATTTTGCTATCTCTTCAATTCTATTCCTGTATAAACTTTTATGATTTTATTTGCATCATATTTAACTTTTTAGTGCATCAACATTTGCCTTTGTGAACTGTGTCCAATAAAGCTCTACATTGGTCATCTGCTATCCTGGTAAGTCTCACACAATTTATTAAATATTAAATAATATATCCCTTCTACATTGATTTGCGAGTCCTCCAAGAATGTGTACACAGACACACACACACACACAAATACATATATATTAATTGATTATATAAAATAGACTCAGCTTTTGATTAATCTATTTGATCTCTTGCTTTCTTATACTTTCTTAGAGCTTTGAAATCAGATGTACTTAGCTTTGAATTCTGGTTTTGTCATTCAACAGATCTCAGACAAAGCTCAGTTTTCTCATCTTAAAAGGGGATGGTATCTACCTCCCACGGCTGGTGTGAGGGTTGAATGAGGTGAATTTCTCAAGCCTCTGGACTCAGTGTCTGGGACACTCAGTATGACAGTCACATCAACTGCTAACCTCCACCCCCAACCAGATTTTATTTGTTGTAACATTGTTTCCATATCTCATAACTTTAGTTCCCTTGCTCAGGGTTTATTAGGATTACAACTACAAATGACATTAGAGAGAACTGTCTTCCTGTTGAGAAACACTGTACATTTCACCCTCTATATACTTACAAATAAACACCTTGTTTTTCAAATAAAGGAATTAACTTTAAATGGGCATGGACAATGCTCTCGATTTGTGTGTGTGTGTTAGAATTGTGAATGGGATTATTCCTCTAGTATTTTTCTAATTGGTCATAGCTACAAATAGGAAGGCTCTTCATTTTTGTATATTAATCTTGTATTCAGCCATTTTACTGAGCTATTAATTTCATAGTTTTAAAAAGTCTCACAGGACTTTCTAGGCACAGAACAACTTACAAGCAGAATCATAACTTTCCTTTTTCTAAGAGCTATACCTACTTACTTTAGTTTTAATTTTATTTTTCTGTTAACCAGAACTGCCAGAGCTATTTAAAATGATGAGTGGTCAAATGCAACCTTGTTTTGCTCTTGATTTCAAAGGGAATGTTTCATATTACAGAGTTTTGAGTGATGTTGGCAGTTTATACTAAGTAAAGGAAGTCATTTTCTCATCCCTGGCTGGGTTCCTTATCTTTACAAAAATTTTACCTTTATTTTATATTATTGGATTTTATTTTATGTATTCTGTGGTATTTATATATTTTATGTAAGCTACCTTAATTTTCTGTGGGATAAGAAAAATATACAAACACAATCTATTCATTTTGTTCAATTTTTATTCTTTAGAAAATGATTTTATATTAAATGCCCCCTTTGGGCATCCTTTGAGATAATCATTTGATTTTCTAATATAATCTATGATGTAACTGAGGGATTGTCTAATACTCTCAAGACTGTTAAATGTGCATGAAAGGATTATGATTATTTTATTTACTATGTTCTATTGATGACGTTCAGGTCTGTATTCTAAGTGAGGTTTACGAGACTGGTAACTGAGAAGGGGATGGGGCGTGTTTAACGATGTTTAGACATGAGTGTGTTGTACAAGACTGTGGGCTCCAAAAGTTACTCTCTAAGTTTTCAAACCTGTAAAACGTACAATTCCCATGTCATAAAACTTTCTAGAAAATTTATAGAAAAAAAAAAGTCTCCATTTATTCTTGTACCAACCAATTTGTTGACATTTTCAAAATCTGTCAACCTTACATTATTATATACCTTATTTTCTTTAAGGCATTGTCTTTTTGTCAATTGTTATAATGAATTTTTTCTTGGTTTTTCAGGTTTACCGAACTTCTATCTGAATTATCTAGATTTATTCATTTTTGTTTTTCTAGGTCACTTATTACAGCTTTTATTCAATTATTTTATTACTCCTTTTTTTGCTCTGACATTTTTGAATTGTTCTAAGTAATTTAATTTACATCTTTCTTTTTCATTTATAAAAGCATTTAAGACTGTGCATTTATTTCTGAGTTCAACATCAGTAGATTCTAATGACATTTTTTATTACCTTTTAAATAGTTTGTAACTGTATTCGATTTACTTGTTTTTTGTCCAAAAGTACTTTAATATTTATAGGTGATTGGCTGTGTTTCCATTTAAATTTTTATCATTTATCATACTGCAATCAGAGAATATGACTTGGTAATTCCTGGTTTTTAAAATTTACTGTAATTCCCTTTAAAGCTAATTATAAGTTCCATACATTTTCCACAGACACTTGATCATAAAGTTAATGCTGTGTTTAACAATTCCAAGTTAAATACATATATTTATTAATTCCATCTTATTCATTATATTCTTCAAATGTTCTGTTTGATTTTTCTTCTTTTTTGATCTACCATAGACTGCTATGGACTTAATGCTCCCACCTCAACTGTTTATAGCATTTTATTTTTCAATTCAATTATACTTTGCCTAGTGGACCTTTTGCTAGATTATCCATAATGCTATATCTTCGTCTGTTCATTTAATCATCAAAACTTTGTTCAACACATATGATGTGTCAGATACATTTCTGGGATCTGGGGATGCAGCTGTGAACAACCCCATCCTATGGGGCTTCTACTCTAGAAGGAGAGGAAAATAATATAAGTTAAGTAAATAAGTAAAACAAAAAAGTGCTTTAGATGATTTCAGATATGTTTTGAAGATTAGCTAAGAGTCTTCGCTGACAGCCTGATTATGGATCCAATGAAGTGTGTGCACTGATCTCTGAGGAATCACCTTGAGGGACAGCATCATCTGGAACATGTTTTGGCAATGCAGGGGTAGGGGAGGGCTGCAGTTTTAAGTAGGACAGCCAGAAACGGCCTTGATGAAAAGCTGACATTGAGCAAAGATAGGAATTAGGGGAGGAACAGTAAGTGCAAAGGCCCTGAGGTTGGAGCATTCCTGTTAGGTCTGAGGAACAGCAAGGAGGCCAGTGTGGCTAGAGCAGAGTGGTCAAGGGGAGAACAGCTGCAGATGACGTTTAGGAGCTATGTTACATAGTGTGAAAAATTTGTTTTTTATTGTGAGTGCAAAGTTACACCACAGACGGTTTTTAGCAGAAAAGAAACATGAATTGACTTATGTTTCAGGACTGCACTGTCCAATATGACAGCCACTAGCCACTTGTGGTTATTTTAATTTGAATTAATAAAAATTTAATTAAATTAAAATAAAAATGAAATTGAAAATTTAAAAAGTCCTCGGTTGCACAAGCCACATTTTAAGTGCTCAAAAGCCACATGTGGTGAGTGGCTGCTACTGGATGGCGCAAATACAGAGCATTTCCTCCATCACAGAGAACTCCCCTGGGCAGCCCTCTTTCAGGAGGATGACTCTGGCTGCCATGCTGGAAGCCGATGGTAGCAGAGCAAGGGGGGCTGCAGGGAGGACTGGGAGGTGACTGATGAGAGACGGTGGCCTCCTGGACCAGAGTGAATGGAGGAGGAGGGAGAAGTGACCTAATCTGAGATGGATGTTGAAGGCCGCCCTTGAGCATTTGCTGACAGTCTGGATGTGGAGCTATTGCTCAGTCCTTCAAAAATCAAGTATTACGTATCAGCTGGATTCCATCAATCACCATGTAATCACCTCAAGGAATGGCATAAATTGAGTAGTTGTTGAACAGAACTGGCGTGTTGGCTACTCAATACAAAAGATGGAAAATTTCAGCCCTATCATCTTTTTTTTTTTTCTCCCTCCCTAAAATAAGTGGATCTCTAATCCTTCTAACAAAGCAGGGTCATGTGGGAATGGGAAAAAACTTTCAAACTTTCCTTAAGTGGACACATAGTACATGAATTATTAACCCTTAAAAAGCTGAGCAATTAACCTCCAGCAAGGTTACAAAGTATCCTTTTACCAGGTATAGAAAATCTAGGCGAAGTGATTACATCCACCTAATTGAGTGAGTGTGTAATTGAAAACTACTTTGCCAATTGCAAAGTCCTTTACAACTGCTTGCTATTATTTGTCTTAATTAGTACTGTTAAATTATTTAACATATTATTTTACCAAGATTTCAGATAGAGCTATACATTTTCTTTTCTGTTCCTAAAACATGGCAGATGCTCAATAAATACTTGTGGAAAGAAAAAGAAACCGAATGAATTGATTCCTACTACCCCTCAGTTTTATATTAGGATTATTGCTGAGTCCCCAAGTCTCCAGGTGGTAAATATGTTGGAGAGAGGTGCTTTGCCTGGAACCTGGTGAATGAATGGGTAGGTTAAAATAAAATCCTTCTTCATGGCCTTCAGGGCAACTGTGCTAACAGTGGCTACAAATGCCACTGCTTCTTCTCTATCTTCAACTATTCTGACACACTTTGATAAAATACAGGGGTATTAACTGTAGTGGCACTAGATAAAAAAATGCTAGGATGAAATAAAGTTGATGCCATTCTAGGGCAGAAAATCAGAAAGAGAAGACAAAAATGTAATCTTACTATAACTGGATCAAGAGAAAACTCATAGGATGAAAACTCCTCACAATTATAACAGATTTGGTTGAACCTTAATTATTACCAATATCCTTATCCTAAATTCCTTATCTCTGGTGGGACAGGTTGTTAATTACTATAGTACAACATTATTAATTTTACCATGCCATTAAACCTCACCTGCCACGTAAGAAAAGTCATCCCAAATATAAGCCAGAGTCGGGGTAGTTCAGTTCAGTTTGGCATCAGTATAGTATAATACCTTGCCTCTGAAATGTACCCTATCATAAGCTCATTATACAGCAGGAGTAAGGTTCATAACAGAAGCAGTTGTAAAAATTGTGATGATTCTAATACTGAAATATGTTGAAACTATAATACATAGTGCTTTGAGTTCAAAATAACATGTACTTGTTACCATGTATTTAAGTAACTAATTTTTAGAAGTTAGAAATTAGTCGCTTATACCAGAAACTAATACAACATTGTAAATCAACTATACTTCAATTAAAAAAAAATTAGTCCTAAATGAGGAAATGAGAAAACCAAGATTCCAGGTATCACGTAGGTGAGCAAGGAAAAGATAAATTTTTGACTCACAGAACAGATCTCTAGCTTTGTATGTTGAAGCAAATCAACATTCACCACTTTAACATTCATAAATATATGACTTCTAATATTTGTCCTTACATGGGATTTCTGGCACTACTCAAAATCACAACACCAAAAAAATCTGTTTATGCAGAATATTACAATGGTTTAAATGTAGCTGCTGTCCATTTTCAGATTAAAAAAAACTTTAAGCTGATTTTAAAAAACAGCTTTTTAAAATACACATAGCCAAGATCATCAGTTTATGGTCTGTTTTATTTCTTGCCAGCAGTCACCGTTAGAAGTTATAAAACTATAACAACTGCTTTCCTTTACATCACTCTCCAATTACCCTGATAACTGCAACGTCTGAAGAAGTTCAGGATCTGTAAAGCCTGTCACATTATAGAAACATGTCTCCTTAAACCAAATGTGAAATTCCAGTAATTGAAGTGATAAATCTAGTGTTTTTGCCAGGGTACTTTTGATGAGAACTACAGTAGTAAATTAGGAAATATTCTGTGCTGTTATATCATGGTAAAAGCCTTTCCATTACTTGTTGTCAGTCACTAGGGATGGGCAAATAACTCAGCTGTCAATCTAGCTGGAAAGCCCCAAGTTCTGTGAATGATCAATAAAGAAAATATATATAAACTCTCCATTATCTTCATATAATTCTTTCAACAACTCTCTGCTGTTTTCTTTCCTGTACTGGAGCACATCTCATTTATTCAGAAACAGATTGGAGATCTTGGAATATTTCATTTTTTTATTGCTCGTTATATGTCATCTTGTTTCCAAATGGTATATGAGTGTTACATTTCAGTAAGTACAAGCAACTATACCTTGGCCGCTGACGGTAATTTTACACATGATACAGACTTAATTAAATTACTAATAACTTTTACCTCCATTTTGTTATTGATTTTTCAGCTAAAATATTTATTGCCTTATATTTCTACTTTAAATGTCTATTCTTTTTTTTTAAACATCTTTATTGGAGTATAATTGCTTTACAATGGTGTGTTAGTTTCTGCTTTATAACAAAGTGGATCAGCTATACATATACATATATCCCCATATCCCTTCCCTCTTGCGTCTCCCTCCCACCCTCTCCATCCCACCCCTCTAGGTGATCACAAAGCACCGAGCTGATCTCCCTGTGCTATGCAGCTGCTTCCCACTAGCTATCTACTTTACACTTGGTAGTATATATAAGTCCATGCCCCTCTCTCACTTCGTCCCAGCTTACCCTTCCCCCTCCCCATGTCCTCAAGTCCATTCTCTACGTCTGTGTCGTCATTCCTGTCCTGCCCTTAGGTTCTTCAGAACCTTTTTTTTTTTTTTTTTTTTTTAAGATTCCATATATATGTGTTAGCATGTGGTATTAAATGTCTGTTCTTTAGCATTTCTTCTGATCACACAGAAATAGTCCGGAAGTTATACTCCTTTCACATTAGCCTAACAGCAAAACATCAGCAATTCTCTCCCAACTCAGCTTGCTTATATATACAGGGGAAAGAAATCTGTAACTTACTATTTCAATTAAAACAATTAATCTATTTAGGCTCCATCATCTTCCATCGTAGACATATCAGTTCTTGAAACCAGGTAACAGGATGTATGTTTCTTAAATTACTATGAAATTTCCAACTCACTGGTGTGGAATAGCTACTATTGTTGGAACATAGCAACCATAAACCAACTTTCTGTTCATCTGCACAGTCCTATTCAATTCTCACATGTTTTAAAGGAAGAAAAAGTAGCAATACAGATAAACTATTTTCAAGTTTTACTTTCAGCTTGGATGAAAAAAACAAGTAAAAGTACTTGAAACGTCAATGAAAAAGATTAATGGAGATAAAGTAACTCATATCCCTTACCCTCAACACACTAAACTTCTTTATCACATATTTTGTTTTGGCTGATGGTTTAAAAATAGTCAAAAGATATGTATAGCTGATTCACTTTTTTATAAAGCAGAAACTAACACACCATTATAAAGCAATTATACTCCAATAAAGATGTTAAAAAAATGGTCAAAAGAAATAAGAATTTGTGAAATAAGAATTTATGGAATCTAAAAAAAAAAAAAGGTTCTGATGAAGCTAGGGGCAGGACAGGAATAAAGATGCAGATGTAGAGAATGGACTTGAGGACACGGGGAGGGGGAAGGGTAAGCTGGGATGAAGTGAGAGAGTGGCATGGACATATATACACTACCAAGTGTAAAATAGATAGCTAGTGGGAAGCAGCCGCATAGCACAGGGAGATCAGCTCGGTGCTTTGTGACCACCTGGAGGGGTGGGATAGGGAGGGTGGGAGGGAGACGCAAGAGGGAGGGGATATGGGGATATATGTATATACATATAACTGATTCACTTTGTTATACAGCAGAAACTAACACAACATTGTAAAGCAATTATACTCCAATAAAGATGTTAAAAAAAAAAAAAAGAACCTACTGAATAGCACAGGGAACTCTACTCAATACTCTGTAATGACCTATATGGGAAAAGAATCTAAAAAAGAGTGGATATTTGTATATGTATAACTGATTCACTTTGCTGTACACCTGAAACTAACACAACATTGTAAATCAACTATACTCCAACAAAAATTATTTTAAAAAATCAAAAAAAAAAAAAAAAAGAATTTGGCCACTTAACAGCATAAGTGGTGAGATTAGAGGAATCATTTATCTGGAATGAAAAGTCCTGATTTGGTTAAGAATGTGCAGTTTTGTGCATCTTTATTGAAACCAAACTCAGAGTTACTTGGAGAAAGATAAAAGGACAAAAAAAGAAAGAAGCAAACGGCTTGACCTTTAAGAAGGTAGTAGAGATGACTTAGGTTCGAAGAAATTAAAATGGGGGCAGCATTTGGTGTCAGCCAGAAGCTGGGAAAAGGACAAAGGACCGTCTTGGAATGAAAGAAACACTAACAGGTTATGTATACCTGGAGCACCAAACGTTATAAAACTCAAATTGGTGATCAGGTACTCAATGATAATGAAAGTTTTCACTTCTTAATCCCCCTGAATCTCAAAGGAAAAATTTTAGCTACTTTCTTTAGAAAAGGTAAGTTTAACAACCTGAACAAGGAGAAACATCCGGTGAACATGCCAGTCAGTCTAAACTAGCTTTGTTCCCTCTGGCCTCCATCCGAACTAAGCAGGACCAGACGACCCAAACCAGCGCTCCCGGTCATCTGGCAGCACTTACGTGAAGTCCAGGGCTTTTTCTTAGAAAATACACAAGTCTCTATAGGATCTGGCCTGCGATCTGAAGTCTTTTTGGCAACAGAAATGTCGAGAACTGAACACATTTCCTCAAGGACTTCAGCTAAAGAGAAACAGTGCTTCACACACTGGGGCACAGGGCCTAGCCGGCGACCTAACGTTCTGGGTGTCGTTTACCTGTGATTATAAAAGGCAAGAGTCAAGAAAACATGAAAAAAATATAAGGCAAACAATCCGCTTGCTAAATTTATTTTCAGAAAGTATACACACTTTAGAAACTGTTTCATCAGGGCTTTTAGGGGTCCCTGGTGGTCCTGCAGAGAGCCTCAGCGCAGGCTGGCCAGGGGTACATTGCACCTCCAGCCTTCCCATTCAATGGGACGAAGACGCCCCCTTAAACCACGGCACCAACCCTCTCCAGTTAACACACATCGCACTACATGTGAACGCTTCTGTTCTCACCTTGCTTCACCGGCAAGAATCCAGAGAGCATGTCTGCTGGCTTTCTTTCCTCTGGTAACTAAGCCACATGTTTTTCCCTTTTAGACAAAGCCTTTTCGAGCGTTTTATTAGAGAGGGATAGAGGCGGAAGGAAGGGGTGTGCTCCAAAGAGCCGGGGGGAGCTCTCTCCTCTGCTGCCATCTGAATTTGTCATTAAAAGTGCAAAGGAAAAAAACAACTACTCATCACTTAATAAATATGTATCTACAACAATTCCTGCTGTGAAACATCACGTCTTCACTAAGAAGGAGAAAAACGAGTTTCTCCCAGACCTTTACTTGAATTTACAAGGAACACACTTTCCTAAAATTGCCCACATGTCACTGCATCTATTTTTCTTTTTAAATCAGGCATTAAATATGCATCTTGACTCCCACGTAGGCAATCTGCAGCACAGCAAAATGACTGTGTATTCAATTATAGGATAAATAAATATAGCAAACATTAAGGAGAAAGTTTCCAACTCCAGGGCGCCAGGCTGGTGTCCTTCCCCCTCACAGAATCAGGTGCTCTCTGTCAACTACGGCAGTGGCACAGGCTGTGCCGAAACTTCTAGGAGCCGTTAAAGAAAATGACCCCCTTCTGTAATTAGAGATACTGGGTTAATCTGGGGGGAAAAAAATCTCCATGGAGCTAGCAGCTGAAGCTAGTATGTATCTAAAGTGATAAAAGGTATATTTTAATGAAGAAAACTAGCCACTCATGAAACAAAGTATTTATATACCTCCTTTGCTATTATGAAATTAGGTTAACAATTCTATAACAAATTGAATTGCAAACCAGCAAATTCACAACAAAGATTTTTGTCCTTCATTCTTGTTCGACTGCAGAGGTTTTTAGGGCAAATTCTACCCAGATGCTTAATCAGTTGAGATTATGGGGGAGATCTGCTTCTAACCTTTCCTTAATAATTTCAATAATTTTGGAGAAATGCTTTCAGTTGAGGTTACTTCTAGGAGCCTGCTGCAAAGTGTAGTAACACTTGAAAACGAAATGTTGAGGGTTAAAATGATTATGGCTCATTTATGCATCATACTCTCTAGACTCCCCCAGAGCCTGCCTCTTCGTCCTATTTGCTCTGATGGTGCTTTTAAAGCGCAGCGACGTTCATCCCAGCCAACTCACGATGCAGGTGCCCAAAGACGCCATTCGCAGAGGTACTGACGACGCTCCAGAACGTGAGGGCTCGACTGTCCCAGCAAACAACTGTCAGCGTTAGCGTTATCGATTGACTTTAACATTTAAATATATCAAAAACCAGGTGGAAACTTGTGTTTGCAGGTTTTAAAAGAGGGTTTTAATATAGCATGTAATAAATATTTAAACACTAAATGTGAATTTAAATTCCACTATTCTCAATGGGTATTTATGTACCTTTATTTGGCTATTATAAAAACTTTCCAAACACTGGCCAGAAAAAGTCAATTTTGTCATCAGGCAAAATTCATACAGAAAGTATTTCAAACAAATATAATGTGCCAGACTGCCCCATTATTTATACTTACCTCTTATAAGCCTTTTCAAAGGGGAAGTATGATGCAAGTTTAAGACACATTCAGTTTATAAAAATGGTACCACTGAAGTAGATTCTATTTGACATTTTAAAAATATTGAAAGAATCCAATATTTATTCTTTCATTTAACAAAAATTCATTGAATACTAATTACAAGTATTTTCTGACTTTAGAAAAAATATTTAAATGGATCAATATTTTCTTACTATTTTTCTCTATCATTTGGATTCACGTCATTCGTAAGCAAAGATGTTTTTCACGTACAATAATAACTAACACAGCCCTGTCTATAGTAGCAAAGAAAAACTGCCATATGTCCATGTATAAGGGAAGGGTGATTAAGCCACGGTGCCCGCCCTATTATATGTTATGTACTGATTCCGATGAATAATTAGATCTGTATTTATTGATCTGGAGGAAAAATGAAAATTACAGAATTACGTGTATCCCGTCCCCTTCCAAAATATTTGTAAGGGACACAACTTCTTATTCATAGAAGGCTGGTACACACTGAGCTGTGAACAGCGATTTGTGGGTATGTGAGGAGATGATCTTTTTCTTTATTGTAACAAGTTGTTTTACTTGTTACAAGTCAATTATTTCGTTAATTTAAAATAACGAAAACCAAAACTAAGCACAAACCAAGAGTGGCTTCATAAGTGAGACTCAGATTTTAACCCTTGATTCCACACAGGTTTTCAGGGTGCTCACGTCCCACCAAGTTTCCTACTCACAGCCTGGCGTGGATACAATGAAGCTTCCTTTGGGCCACTTGGGGATGCCTAGTGCTCTGTTATTTCTAGGAGGATTTGACTGCTCCTGACAAGGGACCAGTCTTTGCTATATGAAAGAGCAGTGTTGCATAGACGTCAAGACTTGTTTGCTATCCAAACGTGTGCTTTTCCTTAAGGAAAACATTCGTTTAGACGGCTCCATAAACGGGAGGCGTGTGGAAGCTAGATTAGCCCAGGGCCCAGGAGAGAGACGCAGGCAGCAGCAGAGCTCCCTGTATCTCCGGGGAACGCGGGGGGCGGCAAGAGTGTCCTTCGGGGTCCAGCACGGCTGCACGCTGGAGCAGCTGGGCAACCACAGTGCTGTAAATACTGCTGTGTTCACGCAACTGCTGCTGACTCCAGTGAGACTGAGACGTCCAGCAGGCAGGGTTCACCACCTCTGATCGTGTCAGCTGCCTGGACACAAAAAGCAAACGTTCCCCACTAAGTAAACACAGCAAACTTTCTGGAAACGAGGTCCCCAACTCTATGCGCATAGGCACTAAAGGGCTAGCAAGTCACCCCCAGGGACCCACTTCTTATTCTGGTGACACAGGACCGTGTAGGCTTTGCCAGTTTGGCTGTGTGGACGGCTCTCGGTGAGTTATCACCCTAACCTGTTCTACTAACAGCCCCCGTGAGTCTCTGGTCCCCCACGACTGGAACGTGGCTACTGCAATGACTACTAGACGAGGCCAAGAAACACTGCCACAAAGTGATTTAAGGTACTTTGGTCTATTCTAAGTCACTGTTTCTTCTTCAAGATTTCCACTCATTACATTTTTAATTTTATTGTAATTTTGTGTCAGTTTGCTAGACGAACTCATCAGCTATAGATTAAGGCTAATTTATACACTTAAATTAGAAAGGAATAAAAAAGTGCAAGTAAGCCTCTATCTAAGTGTTTGGTAACAAACAGGCTCGAGTTATAACTTTTAGTCACAAAGATTAATTAGTTCAGCTAATTTAGAAGTGAGATCCAAGAAGACTGCTTTTTACCAATCAATTATAAGTCATGTTGACCTTCTTGCCATCCTTTCCTTGCTTAAAAATTTCAGGCAGGCAAGAACCTTGCCCCCTCACCTCCTACAAACCCCAACACAAGCACTTCACCCCGGCAGGTGTGCCTCCAGGTCGGCATCTCTGCCCAGCCCGCCCAGCCCCAATTTTCTTCCTGCTGATTCCTCGCTAGGGGTCTCTTTCTCAAGGGCCCAGTTCACAGAAGGATCCTTCGGAAAGCCTTCCTGCCCCAGGAGTTTAGTTCTTCTCTGGACTCCTGGATTCTGCTGTCTATATTTCATTTAGGGCCTTTCTCCCAATGAAAGAGTAAATTTTTCACAGAGTTTCTTGGCTGCTTTGGCCAAAGTAAGCGAAGCGGAGTTGGGTACCCTCCTTAGAGAGCGACCTCTTTCTTCTGCAGGTTGTGTCACAGCCCTGGTCAATGTCCCCCTCCCCCCTCGGCCCCCACTGTTAACTGTCCAAATTCCCATGTGTCTCCAGAAAGCCATTTTCAAGTAAAAAAAAAAAAAAAAGTCACGTTTGTAGAGTCCATCTGGATAAAAACTTTGGCTTCTTACTTTTGTTTCACCTAGTTTCACTCCGAAATCCACAACTTTTTTTTTTGGCCATGGGTCCTTATAAAAGTAAGGGCCACCCTGGCAGGGGTGAGGCCACTGGGAATCAGGCTCCAGGCTAACAACCTGCGGGTGAGTCTGTCCACCTTTGAGTTAGATTCTCCATGACACAGCAAGCAGCTGAGGCCGGGGTTGCTGGAGAACTTGAGCACTTGGTCATTCAACAGGTGGCTCTCAGGGAAAGGACAACCGGAGGACTCCCGTGATTAGGAAGTACGCATCGGCACCCGGGGATGGAGCCAGCGAGAGGACCATCTCTGAAGGCAGCATAAATCTACAAGCCTGCAAAAGGCTTGAATCTGGTCCAGGCATATCAGCTACTCAATCAACAGTAATTATTTGTTTACATTACCTGGGCCTTATCACCCATGCCTTTCCCCACTAAGAAACAGATCAAAGAGATCACTCTCTTCACAAACCTAAGTTTATGAAATGCCCTGAGGCCTGTTTCAAGGCCAGCTTCTTTCATTTCCTCCTTCCTTCTTCAATGTAGAGATTCGAAACTCAGAGAAAAGGGACACTGGACAGAATGGAATGGGTTAGCCTTGATGCTGGTGCCAAGTTCACCTGGGAGAAGGGGTGAACTATGCAGCCCTACAAACTAGTCCCACTATTTTTCATTAAAACTTTTTTATTATAAAAAATTTCAAAGATATTAAACTAAACAAATAATATAATAAACTCTTGTGAAACATCACCCACTTTCCACAATTATCAACATTCTCATATTCTTCTACTCTCACCTGAACTCCACTCAATTGTTATTATTTATTTTTACAGTATTTTAAGGTAAAATTTGCATGCATGGAAATGTGCAAATCTTATCTGTCCAGTTCAGACAAGTGGCCGCACCATGTAACCCACCTGCTGTCTCTGGACAGAACATTTCCATCACTGCAGACAGTTCCCTGGTTTCTGCCCCTTCTCCTCTCCCCACGCAGAGGCAACCGTTGTTGTGGCTTTCTTTTTTTTAGCCTTTGATTAGTTTTGCCTATTCTAGAATTTCATACATATTGATGAGTACAGGACTCACAGTTTTCTGGGTATGGTTTCACTTGTTCAGCCTAATGGCTGTGATTGTGCTGTGGAATATATTAGTAGTTCTTTTGACTAAGTTTTAAAGAAGAAACGGACAGAATGGCTGGCACAAAGGTCCCAGGCAAAACAACAACAAAATCTGCAAGATGTCCCCCTTAAAGGCTTCTCCCACGTCACGCCACTGTCTTGTGCTGTGCCTTTCCTGACTTTATAATTCAAGACGTTCTACTTCATTTCTTTAAGTTCAAGATATCACTGATGTAAGATGCAATTCTGATTAGAACAAATTACCTGGACAATGAAATACTACTCAGCCATAAAAAAGAACAAAATTTTGCCGTTTGCAGCTACACGGGTGGGCCTGGAGGGCTCTGTGCTAAGCGAAGTCAGTCAGGCAGAGAAAGACAAATACTGTACGCTACCACTCATGTGTGGAATCTAAAAAATACGACAAACTAGTGAATATAACGAAAAGGAGCAGATTCACAGATACAGAGAACAAAAAACTGGATACCAGTGGGGGGAGGGGGAGGCACAAACTACTGTGTGTAAGATGGGCTCAAGGACGTACTGTACAACATGGGGAACAGAGCCAATATTTGGTAATAACTGTAAGTAGAAAGTAACCTTTAAAAACTGCATAAAAATTTAAAAATTAAGAAAAAAAAAAGAACAAATTACCTGGGATTTCTGTTTTTAGAAAAAATATAAGGTAAAAACATTGTTGCAATGTTGAGTGCGGCAATACGACATGTCTCCTTTCTCCACAGTACGGCACAGTACTTAAGAGTTGGGTTCAAACCCAGGCTCTGCCACTTGCGCCTTGAACAAGTTACTTAAACTATCTGCGTCTGGACTTGCTTTACTGTGAAACAAGGGCAATTCCACTCTTACAGGGTTTATGAAGATCAAGTGCTTTCATAGGTGTGAGAAACTTAGCACAGTGTTAACAAGTGCTGTTATTCCAGCTTGCCACTGGCACACAATTCCTTATTTCTCTTCCCTAGTCCACCCTCACGGAACAGTTATTTCAATGTTATCAACACTTAACTAGGAACTGAGCCACTGAACAAGGGGATACATGGTTCAGTTTTCCTTGGGCACTTACATTTAAAAATAACCTGGTGCAGCCAAGTAAATTAAAAAAAAAAGTCTGTTAACAAATATGTATCCTTAAGTAGTGGAATACATAGGGCTGATGCCTTTGAGCTGGGGGATTTTCATTTACTTGACTACACCTACTAAACCTTACAGTTTGGTTACGTCCCTGTCTATCACTTATTGCCAGTGGATTAAAATATGTGCGACTACCTATAAGGTGTAAGATAATCAGCTGTGAATCAAAAGGACAAGATACAGTGGCTTGAGATAAGAAAAATAGACAAAAATAAAGAGCTTTTCTCTATACCAATAAAAAATGATAAATAAAATATAATTGAAAAATTCTACACACAACTCCTACAAAAATATTAACTATACAGGAAAAATAATTGGTTGAAGGACTAAAAACTTGAGTAACTGGTGAGAAATAGTGTTTCTGTAAAGGAAGTTTTAAAATTATAAAGATGACAATTTACTTACAGTTTACCCTGGAAGAATGTATGAAACAAAGGAGAAATGAAGGAATCTGTCTTATTCAATATAAAAACCGAAATGCATAAGCAAGAAAGTGGGTCACTGATAGAAGAGAAGAGAGGTAAGTGTATGGAACAGAATAAAGAAACTGTGGAGCAAATAAAATACATGTGGGAACTGAACAGGAGATAAAGGTGGCATTTAAAATCAAAGAGGGAAAGTACGGACCGTTCAATAAATACATTGGGAAAATAACTATGTGGGGAAAAAATGAAGTTAGAGCTTTATGTCAGCCTTTATACCAAAATATGTTCCACCAAATGGATTAAAGGTTTAGATTTGTAAAAACTGAAACAACAAAAATACCAGACTGTAGTAGAAATGTTCCTATAACCCTGAAGTAGAGAGGTATGACACTAAAGTCAGAAATCACACATATATATTTATCTTAAAAACAAACAAAAAAATCATTAAATAAAGTTAAAAGAGGAACAAGAATTCATATAGTAAAAAATACAAATGACGAATAAACACATGAAAGAATGTTCCATGTCACTAGTAATCGTAAGAGCTTTTCTGCTGCACATATTGGGATGTTGTTGACATGAACGTGTAGAAGAAAGTGTGGTGAGAAGTTGTGGGAAACCGGGAGCTGCAGATGCTACCTTGGGGGCCTCTGGGCACCAGTTACCAAAGGACTTGAATCAAGAGCTCATGGACTCTTGGGTCCTTGTTGTAGGAAGTCATCTTGAGGAGCCGGGAATGGACACAAGGACGCCCATACTCTCCGGGGCGACCCTCCACGGGCTCTGTCACCTGGCAGCTCTGCTGGGACGCGTGGAGGGGCCGCCCCTCATGGAGGCTCTCCTGGCCGCTGGCACGGGGTGACGGCGCAGCTCTAGCCCCACAGCCTGTGCTGTCCCCCAGGGCCTGCCCCACAGGCCCTGTGACTGCGCTCACAGGGTCATCTGAATAGGGATTTAGTGCCCTGCTCCTCCGCCAGGCTGTAAGGCCCACGGGCAGTTCTGACCTTTGTCAGCGCTGTGCCCGCAGCGCGGGGGACAGTGCCTGAAACACGTCAGGCATCCATCCAATAGACATCCGCTGTGCCCTTTCAGTGACTCGTGAGAAGGTGATGAATAAAGTCCCCACAGGCTCCCCGCTGCCCACGGCTCGTGTCTGAACCCCTGAGCAGGGCAGGCAATGACCTTCACAATTTGTTCCCAAGTTGCCTTTCCAGCCACTTGCAAACACAGGGCCTTTGACGAGCCACGCCACATGTACCCACTCTGAGCCCCTGCGTTTGCAGTGACGACTCCGCCTGCCTCGAATGCAGGTCCCCCACTTTGTCTAGAAAACACCTTCAAAACCGAGCTCCTGGCTCCACGCACGACCCGACTGCAGCAAACTGAGTGAGCCTGTCTGTGAACCCTGAGGCACTGGATACAAATGCCCCGAGCACTTCCTGTGTCTTGCATAATTACCTATTCACATGTTTTTCTCCTGGACTAGATTAAGAACTCCTTGAAGGCAGCAGCTGCTTTTTTACTCTGTACCCTGGCTCATAGCAAAGCATCTGACACATAGCAATTGATCAGAAAGTATTTGTTAACATTACTGAAAAAAGTATTTAGATACTTTAACAAATTATTTCTAAGAATAAAGAATATAATGAAACTTTTTATTTATCCTTCACACCACTCTCAGGGAAGGCCTTCACCACAGCTTCCTATGAGGATCCCAGACTTTATTTAATAGAGATTCAACCAATGGGAATTCTGAAAATGTCAGTGCCACGTCCTAATGAAGAATCACAACTCCTATAGACCCACCATTCACGTTAGTTTTCTCGAATACACATCCCCCAAGGCGAGAGGCACGTCTACCCCACCAGACACCACGTAGCAGCTCACCTAGTGCAATAAGCTGGATGACATCACAGGAGTGTGGGGACTGAAGACTTTCTAAAGTTTCCCACTTGTTCAAGGGCACTAACTTAGCCAGAGTGTGTATGGCTGATGAGAAAGCAATTCTAAGTATAATTTAGGGGGGGGAAAAAAGACATTTTAAAGCTTTACTTCGAAGAGACAAGAGTTTAAGTTTAAAATTCTGCTTTCTGGAGCAGATTATGTGGGTGGAGCTGCAATTATGTTCAAATAAGCAGATAGCTGTGATAACCTCAGAAAAAAATAAGATGATCTATGTCCAGGTTTTCGAGCTTATTAATAAAATTGAATTTTCTAAATAGCTTATAATTTAAAAAAGAATAAGTCTTTCTTAAGGAAAAAAAACTAAAATTACCAATTTAATGAAAATATACCAGCTAAGTTTGGAACAGGATCGGGGCTGAATCAGATTGTTCAACATGAAACCTCAATAAACAATAGCTCAAAAAGAAAAATAAAAAGCAAGTTCTTTTGTTTTAGAGGCCACAAATGCAACAGAAACAAAATATAATAAAAAAATGAAAATTCAGGTACCGGAATTATGCATTTCATACTGAATAATTATTTCTGTACTGCCTGTAAATCCTCTCCGGTAAGCTGTGCATCTAAAACTCATCGAACTGCCAAGGGGTAAACGCAGCCCCATCCATCAAGCAGCCACTTGACAAATACATTCCATAATAGAAGTTTATTTTTATGGGAGGCTGAATCAAGGACTTTCCCATGCATACAAAAACTTGTCAAAATTATTTATGAGTCTTGCTGAGACACACAATATGTCATATCAAACTCCTATTTTCCTTCCAAGCACAGACTGTCAATATCTTGGCTCCTATCAATAACGTGGCCCACCGCTGATAGAGGCCACGGAAGCCGAGGTCACCAGCCCATCCCAGCTGCTGCCGGAAGCCGTCTCTAAGCTCAGTGCAGCTGAAGGAGGCCATTTACCACCTCGATGAGGGGCAGTTAAAGGAAGCGCTTGGGACTGCCCTCAGAGGATTTGCAACATAAAGTAAAATGGAAACATATGCTTGAAAAATTATGGTTGATTACGGCTGAAGTAAAACAAAAATAACAGTAGATATTTCATCTTTTATTTTACACACAAAATATTAGTTAAGGCCGATAACACAAATGCTCGAGAACCACGACAGCAGCCTATCCCCGCTGAAATTCCCATTCTGAAGGAGCCGGGACTGAGACCTGCTCTCGGAAGGTGAGCGATCTGCTTTGCGAAGCGACGAGACTTGGCTCCGTCCCTCCGGATACTGCTAGTGTTTTACTCACGAGGAAGCATTCCTCTTTAGTGGATTAGCCGTCCATCCTCTGTCACTCTCCCCAACACAGGGGGCTCATGGAGAAGAGTGGAAACTGCTGAGTGACCCCTGAGATAATTTACAGCAAAAGGAAAATGTATTCTTATTTTTCAGCTTTGGGGGCGATGAAAACTACAGTCTCCTAGCCTAAATTAGCCCTGGGAACTAGTCAGCGACAGCAAAAGCGTAGCACTTCTTAGCAATGCCCTTGTTCCACGAAGAAGTGTGTTCTACCACTGCAATTTCATGCTGGTGCTATGACATGAGCCACGGAAAGGCCGAGAAGCCCGTGAGTTGACCATGAGACCACCAGTCAGACCAACACCACAAGAGTACATTTTGGAGGCAGAGCGTGGGCAAAAATTGCAAAAAAGGGGCTGTTAAACCTTTGCTTTAGTTCCTCAACGTGAACAGAAATGCACACTCGTGAAATCTGCCTCACAGCCTCACTGCTCTGTTCCCATCCTACCCCTGTGGGGTGAGAGGAATGAGCAGCTGCCAGAATTCTGAGAGGCCCCCAGGGTACCACTCCCTGTCCTGCTGTAACCTGCTCAGCCATATTCTAGGGCAGCGAGAGCGCAGCCTGACCTCAGACCAGATGACTTGATAATTTTCATCTCGAGTATTAAGAAGACTCTTACTCAAATCTGGCTCAGAAAAATAATGCACAACACAGAAAACAGTGTCTGTACTTGGAGTGGAAAAATACAAAGCGAGTGCTAGGCTAGAAATGTATGATGTTATCACCTGCACTCTATTTAAACCACTGGTTTGGATGTGAAAAAGTAACTTTTAAGTAGTTTTCCTGGAATGCCTAAATTCAACAGTACCAAAAATGGGTGAAGTGACAGAAGTCTACTTTTTCCTGTGGAAATGTGATAAGAAATCACGGGGGGCGGGGAGGAAAGGGGTTCCCTTAAACCATTTCATTTCTCTGCTCTTCCCAGCGCTCTTCTGCAACAAATTCTGAACAGAGCCCCACCCAAGGCTACCAGAACCTGCCCAGGTGTACCTCTGATAATACGAAACTAGGCTCGGGAGCTGTTTCTCCAGTTCTGGGCACTGTCCCGGGCTGTCAAGCAGACTGACTCAGAGGCACAGGTGGAGAGAAAGCGTCTAACCCCAGCTCGAGAAGGGAGACTGAAAACACAGCTCTTCAAACATTTGCCAGCCAAGTCACTCCTTGAAAGTGAACAGTATGATGACGCAGTATCTTTAGACTTTCAAAACAATTATCTGAAATAATCGGAATATGCTTCAGTTGGGAAAGCCGTGTTTCTTCAGAAATACTGAGTTGATGTTGCTCGATAAATGGAACATGGCTACGACTTTCAGGTAAAAACAGAAAAGAATCCGGAGGTTTGTGTCCCAAGAACAAAGCATGAACTTCTATGTTCAAGCTGAAGTCAACATATTTCACTGAATTTCCAATGAATTGTTACAAGAAAGCAAGCGGGGCAAAGCCGTCTTTACCTGTGATTCCATTTCGTAAGCGTCTCAACCCATGAGGCCGGGATTAGGCCCCTTTCTAAGGATGGGGTGGATGAGGCCTGGAGGGTGGTGACGATCCAAGGTCACATGGCTTATAGGTGACACTGACACCCTCACCAGGCCGTGCTCCTTCCTCCCATCTCCTCCTCCCAACACTGACAGAGCCCTGAAGCCTGCAGGGGCTCCCGGGGAGTGGGCAGGCGAAGTGGGAGGAGGACGGGGAGGAAGGGGGAGAAAGAAAAGGAAAACCTATCACTGAGAGTGGCTTTGCCTGAGGAAAAGTGCCAACACCTGCGTTCAGAAACCTCTGGTCAGACCTCTCTTTCTTACGTTATTTCAATCAGGAGGAGCTCCGCAGTCAGACTACACAAAGGGACACACATCAGGAAGAACAAATTCACGCTTTCACACGCAAGCCCTGTGAGGTGAAAACTCAGAAGGGAACCAGGCTCTGAAGACGCCGTCCGCCTGGCAGAGTGAGCCCGGCTCAGCCCACAGCCACCCTGCTCCGCGCGTCCTCCCTTCACGCCCAGCTGAGACTTCATCCCCGCGCCCCGTGGACGCGCATCCTGTATCCTGAACCTGCTTCACCCTTCGAGCTTCGGCATCCGACCAAGACCCAGCCCGTGCTGAATGCGGAAGAGTGCTCGTCAAGGCCAACCCTGGGCCCTTTCATTCCTGAAAATGTCCTGCAAAGAAACATCTCCAGTTCAGGTTTCAGGAAACAGGCTCAGAAGAGCGAGGTGACTTGCAAACCCCGCACAGAGCTGAGACGTGAGGCCAGTTTTACGTCTGCCTCCGGAGCCTGCGAGCCCGCCCCTCCTCCAGCACACCGTCCTCATCAGTAGGGAGCAGGGTTTCGGACCGCCTGACCCTGCTGGGGGCCGTCCTGGGCACTGAGGGACGCTCAGCGGCCACCCCCCACCCAGCCGTGATGTCCCAGAATGTCTCCAGACATTGCTAGGTGTCCCTGGGGGGCAAAATCACCTCGGGTTGAGAACCACTGACCCAGGAACTACACAATCTACCTCACTTCCGTTTCTATTCTCTGCTCCATCTTTACCAAATACACTGGCAAAATTCTGAATTCTCTGTTGCTACTGCTACTCATGTCTGGGTCCGGTTCCCTCACGTTGGCAGAAGCAACAGCAGTAGAGTTAGGTTTCCAGGTAAAATACAGGACTTCAGTTTAATTTGAATTTCAGATAAACAACAAATAATTTTTTAGCATATGTCTCAAATATTGCATTATTTGTTACTTATCTGAAATTCAAATTGAACTGGGTGTCCTGATCTTATTTGCTAAGTCTGGTGACCCCACATACAGGGTTGGGAAAAACGGAATCTCCCCTCATGTTTACATGTTAATGGATAGAAAATCAGTGTTGGAGACACAAATTTTGCATTTCAGTTAACTTTTGAGAAAGAATTTTACTACGTGTGTTAAATGTATTGTTTTCCTTTTTCATCTATTAGTAACAAATACTAACCTACAGTAGTATTTGTTATTTCCTTAACACCTGGTACTTTTCATTTCTATTTAACCTAAAATTGCGTTCCTTGCCCAGAGAAGCTGCCAACTGTTGTCTAACAATGGTTTGTAATTAAAAAAAAAAAAAGAAAGAAAGAAAGAAAAAGAAAGGGCTCCTATCTTTAACAGATATCCATTAAAGATATATCTTTCTGGCTCAAAATTTATGGTAAGACCTTAAAGGTTCTCAGTCCAATGCCAACTTGGAAGCATTTCATAACATCACAATATTCTACTTGTAATGTTATGTCCCATTTACCGCTCTCCCAAATCTTCTTATACTTTAATGGTAGCTTCATTATTCCCAGAAAACCACAAACTGCCTAGAGTTTTGCTTAATTTATTCCCCATTTCATTCACCTATCTTCTCAAACTTCATCTTAAGTCAACGTCAATTTTTCCCTTGCTCCCACTTAAAAAAAAAAGCCACACATGAAAACACAACACTAAAATAACTCAAGCATACAGACACATGCAGTGGAAAAGATAGGTCTTCCTTAAGAGCTATGCACGTATGCAGACCCACTTACAGATACGTGTGTATGTACACACACACACACACACACACACACACACACACACACACACACACACACAAAGGTTTATACTTCTATAAGGAAAATGGAATAGTACACAGGTTTCTGGAGTTCTGTTATGTTCTACATTATATGACAAACGTTAATGATGTCATGCTTCGCTTCCTTCATAGAACCTTCCTAACTGATCCAACCATGCTGGTCTTGCCGTGTTGAACTCCTAGTGTCACTGACAGTCAACACCTCCGAGCTATCTGCCCTCACCTACCCTTCCCTTTTCCCTCCCATGCTAGGAACTGGAGAAACAAGCATGACCAAGGCCTGGTCCTTGCTCCCGAGGAGCTCAGGATCTGGTGGGACCTCATTTCATGGGCATTGATGATACTGAATAGAAATGACCCATGTTTAGCAGGGAGCTTCAAAAAGCCCATTCTGGAAGTGATGACTAATGGACCACTCACTCTGGGGGTGGGGGAGCGGGGAGACAGCAGCTGGAAGGACAGCTTACCGGCCCCCATGGGAGGCTCCGAGCACGTTAACCTGGTGTTGGTGTCATCATCGTCTGATTATTACAATCAACCTCCAAGCATCTTACGTGCACACGTGTTATCTTTCCAGCTGAAGCACAATTAGTTCATACTTCCTAGTATCCATAATACTCTTAGCGTAAGGTTGAGTACAAAGTAGGCAAGTAAGTATTAATAATTATAATTTAATAGTGAATAAAATATTCACATTAATAATACAGATAAAATTTTATGCAGAAAAAAGGGAGTAATAATGAAAGAGTAAAAACGCGTAGATCTTTTATGAACTTAAACCCAATGGCTAATTCTTAGTATAGTCACTACTTTAGCCATCTGAAGATTTGCCATACTTCTTCTCAAGGGAAAAGTTAACTAATGAGAGCGTTGACACACGCACAGCTTTTATTTCTGAAAACCATGCTGGTCTGAATCATACGAGGTTGATGATACTTGAAGAATACCAAGAAAAAGAGACTGTGCCTTGACTGACCTGGTCACGTGGTGACAACAGGACGTACTGTGACAGCGGAATAACCTTCACTCTTTGCAACTGTAATAACTTTACGAATTGCAAAGCACTTGTACAACCATTTTCTCTTTTTATTCTCCTAAGAATCTTGGGCTAGGACTGTATCATGCCATTTAAAATTATTTCTGAATAGTCAATACATTCACCAAGTTCAAAACTCAAAAGGTACAGACGAGTATTCAGTAAAAATAAACCTAAGAGAATAAAGTAAAACTCAGTGATAATCTACATATAATGCATAAAAAAGGAGGAAAGAATTTTACGGAAAAATGGGCTGGAGGGCACATAGGTACTTTGACGCAGCAAGGTCCTCTGGTAGAAGGACAAGGGATCTTCCCTCTGCAGGAGGCAAGAGGCAGAGGCAGGGCTGAGAGACAGAGAAGGAAGGGGCTACAGGAGCTTCCTTTAATTCAGGAAGTACCTGTACTTAGTGCTTTCACTTTGCCTTTGATGAGCTAGGTGGGTAAAGGAAGGAAAAGGAAGGAAAGTGTCCCTGGCCTGGGGGGAGTGAGACCTTACTGACAAGAAACACTGCCCCACAGAAGACAAGGAGTCTCATCTCGGCAGTTAGAGGCCTGCGCTCCGATTCCAGCTCTGCCTGGGTGGGCGGCGAGGCCGTGGGACCAGTCCCATCAGACAGCTGGCCCAGGCTCCTCATCTGGAAGATGAAGATAATAGCTCGCAAATCTCCCCCGTACGGCAGAGATGACAGGAGGTGACGCGTGCAGGCGCTCTCGCCAGGAGATGCCGGACAAATACGCAAGGCGCCAGGATCACAGGGAACAATGGAGAACGGCACAGAGTACGGGAATCCAGCTAAGATCTGGGAGGAACACATCTTAGGAAAAGGTGAAGCTTCAGGGCAGATGTGAGCAGGGAGCTAGCTCTGAAGGCTGGGGCATCTGGACTTGGGGGGCGCGTGCAGGAGGGCCCTGGGGCTCGGAGCCGAGCAACTTCAGTCGTGTCTCGTCTGAAGCCTCCGTTGCTTAGGAAGCCCCTTGGAGAAGCAGAGCTGCCGTGGCCAAGGTCGGTGGCCGGCCGGCCAGTCAGACACGGGCTGGGGCAAGAGCACAGGGGCCGCGAGCTTGTGCCACCCAGACGGGGAGAATACAGCGAGTTTAGGTGATCACGGAGCATTTGCACAATTTTAACAGTTACATACTTATTCTAGCGGCTGGCAGGAAAGAGGTGAGCCAGTCTATCAGATCTGTGATAGCGCAGGGCAGCAGAGACGGGGCGGAAAAGCAAGACTTCTTCACTGAAGGAGAGGACATTTCAGGCGTGCAGAGGAAACAGACTCTGCTCACAGAATTGGGGGCTGAAGTGACTGGAATAATAGGATCCCGAGATTTTGAGCTTAAACAACTTGTATTTTGGACCAAAATGAGCTCTCTTCTTCGGGGAGGCGGGTAAGGCGGGGGTAGAGGTAAAGAAAGTTCCTTTGGGAAGAAGACAAGTAAACTGCGTCCAGTTGTCCACACTGAACAAATGCTCACAGCCCCAACCTTCACAGTTTTGGGGGAGAAGAAAACAGCCACAGCTGTCACACCGTTTTCTAATGAGGCCTCGGTCAATAGTTAAGTCCCAAATGTTCCAAGGTACAAACCGTGGTGATTCAAAAATTCAGTTGGAATGGTCAAAATTACCCTTTCATGGGATCCAAAGGATTCCAAGGGAAAAAACCCCTGCACTCACACATGCACGGTATTATTTTGCTTTCTTCTTTAGGATGCTACACTTTACCTCTGAAAGTTTCCTAAGCAAACATTTCCCTTTTCCTTTTGTTCAGCTGAGTAACTTTGTTAAGCAGCGCCACAGGACAGGCAGAAACTGCGGGGCTGGTAGAGGCCCCTAATTGTGAAGCTCTTACAAGGGTTGCACCTGATCATTCCCCAAATTGTTGAGTTGATGGGATTCGTGTAGCTGGTTATAAATTGATAATCTAAATTAATTCATTCAAGCAGAAATCGATTTTGTAACTCCTAGAGAGCTTGTAATAATGCTTACCTCCCACTGCTAGCTGCATTCTCTGTTTCATAAAGCTGGTCGGAAACAGCTGGATTCAGGTGACCTGCTATCTCATTAAATCTGTTACATGTTCCTTCTAGTAAATGATATTAAGCTGAAATGGCCTAACATTGATTTTTTTTCCCTTTAATTTTATGACAGAAATAACCTAATTTGTAACGCAAAATAACAATCTCCTTGGATTACTTTACCTTGTTAAAATATTTTATGCATTTTTCATTTACACAAAGGTAATGGAAAAACACTTAAACTATCTGTTACTTAAACCACAAGAGATATGTTCCTGAAAGTCTGATAGCTACAAAAATGATTGTCTCTTCATAGTCTTTACTTTATATCTGTAATAAAAGGCAGGCAATTCAATTCATTGGTTAGTAAATAAAGTACGATATAGTTTTTATTTTATTTTCTGTGCATTGCTAGAACTAAAATCAGATGGCTTTTAAAATCCATTTAAAAATAGGAATCATTACTTTCCTTCTTCTTTCTAATGTAAAATGTCTCATGTCCACTTGGAACTTCATATTTTCTTCATCAGCAGAAGCTGTAACCTAATTCTAAATCCCATATTAAAAGAGTCATTTTCCAAGCTATCCTTGCCTCATGTTCTGAGACTGAGTAATGAAATCAGAACACCTGCCTTTTGTGCAGGAGACGATTAAAGGCATTTCTGGTAACCTCCTGATTTCCTTTCCTTTTCCTAAATAAATTTTAAAATAAAAACATCCAGGATGCCAGAACAACAGAGGTAAGAAATGTCACAGGACTCTAAGTGACTAATCATTTTTATTGCTATAATAAGTGATAAGTGTTTCTGAAATCAGGGAAGGTGAGTAACTGAAGTCCCAAATCCCCCTCCTCTTCAAATGCTCTAACGTTTACACAGGGGGCCACGCTCATCAATTTACAGCCTCAAAAGCTATAACTTAAGAACTAAAATAATGTTTGTTGGCCTGCCTTTCCTATAGAAACCACCTTACAGCACAGATTTTAAACAGGCTGATTAACGTAAAATAAGATCACTAAATCTGTAAACATTTTAATGCTGAACACTACTTATTTAGTGTTTAAAATGAACTTAAGTATTTTTCCAAATACTATTTCTAACATTGAACATATCATGTGATGTTATTTCAAAAGAATTTACTTTAAAACCATCCAAAGACCATAACTATTTATATCACAGTAGTTAAAAATGGAATTTTAACACAGTAAGAATAAATGGCTTTATATTCCTAAACTTAAAAAAAACTCCTTAAGAATTAATTTTTATTTTGAGGTGTACATCTCAAGATAAAAATAAATAACACAATCACTCACTTAAAATGCATGTGGATTTCTTTGATCTAACACAGAGGTTTTTAAGGAAAAAGCAAAAAAAAAAAAGAGAAGAGAGAAAAGAAAAAGAAAGCCCCCAGCATCTCTTAGGCTAGGTACGGCGTGTGTCCCCCCAGTCTATCCAGTGAACTGCCCAAAAAAGGTGGTGAAAAGATAAAGCATTATCACCTTCCCTTCTGGCATCTCCCACCCAGCCCTCTTCCTGAATGTTCTCCTTAAGAAAGAATGCAGAATTCATTGATTATATCTTCGAATTTTTTTTTTTTTACAATTCCAAATTCTACAGATCTATTTTCCAAATTTTAAATAGGAAAACTGAGAATAACAATGAATGAACATTAGTGGAAATCCAGTTTTATAAATCATAGACAATGAAGAACATTATAAAAATATTTTTATATATAAGTTATTTCATACCCTAAATAATTCTTTCCACTTTACTGTTTAATTCTATATATTGGCATATTATTGAGTATTTTTTAAAATAAATTTTAGAATAGTTTTATATTTGCAAAACAGTTGGCAGAGCTAGTACAGAGGGATCTCATCTAGAAAAAACAGAGAGAAAACAGAAATACAGCTAACGTACAGTGGGATACAAAGCAGCATGACCCAGAGCTCCACACGTACTGTCGGCAAAACAACTGAGGAATTGAAGTAAAGCACTCTCAGTTTTACTGAGAGTTTTACTGTCAGTGCTCAGTTGTCCCGACAGTGTAACACCTGATGCTTTACCTTGCACTGCCCACTTTACAACCCACCCACTCAAACCTCGACCGGCCCAAGACTGTCACTCTGGCCCAATTAGTGCAGAAGCTTCCTGACCAGCCTCGGGTCCCCCTTTGTGATCTTCCCACCTGCCTCCCAAGGAAGCCGGGATGCCATCCCAGCTCTCACTGCCAAGGCCCTAGAAGCCCTGACCTCCTTTCACACTTCTCTCCATTCACCCAAGATCCGGCTGCACGGTCCTTCTTTAAAGTCGGCCTGACGGTCTCTAGGACCTAGAGATTCATACAGAGTGAAGTAAGTCAGAAAGAGAAAGACAAGTATCGTATATTGCTTACATGGGAATCTAGAAAAACGGTACAGATGAACAAAGATGATGAGCAAAGCAGAAACAAAGTCACAGATGTAGAGAAAAAACTTATGGTTACCAAGGGGGGAAGCGGGGGAGGGATGAACTGGGAGATTGGGATTGACACATATACACTACTATGCATAAAATAGGTAACTAATGAGAACCTACTGTAGAGCACAGGGAACTCCACTCAGTGCTCTGTGGTGACCTAAGTGGGAAGGAAATCCAAAAAAGAGAGGATATATGTATACGCAGAGCTGATTCACTTTGCCGTAGAGCAGAAACTAACACAACATTTTAAAGCAGCTATACTCCAATAAAAATTAATAATATTAAAAAAAAAGTTGGCCTAAAATAAATACCCAACCAACAGAATATTTGGAAAGTGAGTAAATTCACGATCTCAAACTACTTTTCCCAAAACAAGTCAGACAAAGCAAATACATACATCAAATAAATAAGATTTCTAACAAGTTCTTAAAGAGAACGTGGACGCAGAACCCCAGCTCATCATTCCTGTAACATCTGAATACCAGGCAGTCTCCTGGGAATTTCGCTGCCTTTATGTCTGGGTAGTCGATAGATCAGTCATCAACTTTTTTTTTTCCTTATCACTCATAAAAAACTATCAATACTTTGTCGTCAAAATCACTCCCAGAGTTTTGTCCAAACTCTCTGCTGACAGCCTGCACTTGCACTCAGGAAGGCTGCTCAGTGACCCCCTTCTCTGATGGCCCTTTATACTCGGTCCGGAATGCTACTGCCACCTTCTATAAATGGCTTCCTGATGGGGGACACCTGTCAAAGGTGACCGGCCGTATGGCAGCCCCACCCTTTGAAATCTACATAGGAACCGGGCATCCAGCAGTAACGACCCACACACTCCCTGTAACGTCCGCCCTGCCCTTTCCCAAGCACTTTCCTTCCGAGTGCAGGATTCCCCATATGTCTCTAAAAATTTTTATTTTAAAAACTTTTGTGGTTCTTCTCAGTTATTCCTTCATAGGATATTTGCAGGATTTTCAGCAAACAGTACCTTGACCCAACTTGGTATCTTGTTTATTTTTTGTAACTTTTTAATCAGAAATAATTTCAAACTTACAGTTTACAAGGATGGTACAAAGAACTCCCCTACACTTTTGTCTGGCTCCTGGCTGTAAACGTTTTGCAACATTTGCTTTATCTACTCTCTCTATATTTACACACATTATTTTTTCTTTTATGAACCATTTGAGACTGGTTCATAAAAGTGATACCCTTTTACTTCTAAATATTTCACTGTGAACTTCCTAAGGACAGGGACTTCCTCTTCAAATTCCATCAAACGTTCCAGTAATTTGAGCCAAAACTCAAAATGAACAAAGAAAAGAAAAGAGAAGAAAAGGGAAGGGAAAGGAAGAGAAGGGAAGAGAAGGGAAGGGAAGGGAAGGGAAGAAAAGACAAAAATTCTGGTCGAGGGTCCACCTAGCCCGTGCGCTGCACTAAATGTCAGGCCTGATCGCCCCCGTTCTGCTGGCATGGTCCCCAAATCTGATCACACTATGCTCTTGTCATTTATTAAAAGTCCTGACCAGTCATTGAGTAGAATGTTCCTGTATGTGAGTTCACCTGATTCAAACTGTTTTTACATCCTATAACTACGAAGCATTTTCCACTCATTTCAAGCTTTTAAAACCCAGCTCAAATTATATTTTTCCAGAGAGCTTTCTTGATTAGGGAATACCTGTTCACTGCTACTAACTTGCTGAGTATTTTGTGTTTCACTGTTTAACATTCCAGATTCCATCTCATCTCTTAAAACCAACTTTATTGGGCTTCCCTGGTGGCGCAGTGGTTGAGAATCCGCCTGCCAATACAGGGGACACGGGTTCGAGCCCTGGTCTGGGAAGATCCCACATGCCGCGGAGCGACTGGGCCCGTGAGCCACAACTACTGAGCCTGCGCGTCTGGAGCCTGTGCTCCGCAATGGGAGAGGCCGCGATAGTGAGAGGCCCGCGCACCGCGATGAAGAGTGGCCCCCACTTGCCACAACTAGAGAAAGCCCTCGCACAGAAACGAAGACCCAACACAGCCATAAATAAATAAATAATTAATTAATTAAAGTATAACTTACCAACTACTTTACAATTTGTAAAAAAAAAAAAAAAAAAAAAACCCAACTTTATTGAGGAATAACTTATAGTCAATGAATTAGACACATTTTAAGTGTGTAGTTCAATGAGTTTGACAAATTTACACAGCCCTGTAGCCACCACCAAAAATGAGATATAGATAGAATATTTCCATTATGCAAAAAGGTTTCCTCATGCCTCCATCCCAGCCCCAGGAAACCCCAGATCTGGTGTACATCAGTATCCATTAGGATTGCCTCTAAAGGACTTTAAATGGAATCATACAGTACTTACATTTTTAAAAATTTTTTTATTTTTTTGGGTCTGGTGTCATTTTGCCTTTCCATTCATCTGTTGATGGCCATCATAGGGGTTATTTTTAGCTTTTGGCTATCATGAACAGAGCTACTATAAACATTCACATATAAATCTCTGCATGGACATATGCTTTTATTCCTCTCGGGTAAATTCCTCGGAGTGGAATTGCTGGGTCATATGGTTAGCAAGTATATGTTTAATTTTATAAGAAGCTGTTAAACTCTTTTCCAAACTGGCTGTGCCATTTTACATTCCCACCGGCAACGCATGACAATTCCAGATGCTCCACATCTTCACTAACATTTGGCATTCTCAGTCTTTTTAATTTTAGCCATCCTAGTGGCCGTACAGTGGCATGTCATTATGGCTTTAATTTGCATTTCCTGATGACTGGTGATGTTTAGCATCATTTCATGGGCTTTCTGGCCATTTGAGTATCTTCTCTTACAAATTTTTTATTCCGTTCTTCGTCTTCTTTAAACTGAGTTTAGGTTATACTTTGTGTATTCTGGATCCAAGTCCTCTGTATAGCAAACACTTTCTCCTAGTCTGTGGCTTAACTTTTTATTTTTTTCATGGTGCCTTTTGAAGAGTAGAAGTTACCAAATTTGATGAAGTAACATTGATCAATATTTCCTTTTATGAGCTGGACTATCTGTGTCGTAGCAAGGAAACTTTGCTTGCACGAAGGTCAAAAAGATCTCCAATGTTTTCTCTCAGAAGTTTTACAGTTTTAGCTTTTACATTGGGTCTATAATCCACTTCAAGTTAAGTTTTGTGAAGAGTGTGAGGTAAGGGTCATGGTTCATCTTTTGATTTTACTGTATGGATATCCAAATATTCCCATGATTTGTTGAAAAGACTATCCTTTTCTGCTTTGTATTTTTGTAGAAAATCAGCTGTGGCTGTGTGGCTTTATTTCTATCCTTATACCAAAACCATCCTATTTGATGACTGTAGCTTCAAATTAAGTCTAGAAATCAGTGTGCAAGCATTCAATATTTTGTTCTTTTTCAAAATTGTTTTGACTATTCTACATCTTTTGCAATGGCACATAAGTTTTAGAAACAGCCTGGAAATTACTACCCAAAAAAGCCTGCAGAATTTTGACTGGGATTATGCTGGACCTACAGATCAATCTGGGGAGAAGTGACTCTGTAACGACACTGAGCCTTCCTATCCGTGAAGACATGTCATGCTGTCTCCGCGTTTACTTGGGTCTTCTTTACTCATTCTCCGCAATGTTTTGTGGCTCTCAGTGTCCAGGTCGTACATTGATAAATTTATCCCTAAAGATAACATTTTAATGTTCAGTAAATTATAATCAACAAAATTAATAATAAATTTACAATAAAATTTAAAAAATCATTTGCCATTGGTCATTACTAGCATATAGAAATATAACTGAATTTTGCACACTGAGCTTCTAGTGTGAGGTTTGGTTAATTCAGTTATTAATTCTACAGCTCAACTTCATAAATTCCTTATAGTAAAATGCAAATACCATAGTTTTCCTTATTTCTTTCCAGTCTGTATCTCTGGGTTTATAGTTTCCATCAAATCTGGAAAATTTTCAGCCACTATTTCCTCAAACATTTTTTTCTGCCCCTCCCTTCTTTCCTTTCCCTCTGGGCTCCAAATGCAAATGTGAGGCTTTTAAATATTGTCCCTGCATCACTGAGGCCCCATTCTTTTTGTTTCCCCTAGTCTTCTCTCTGAGCTTCTGCTTGGATAGCTTTTCATGCTGTGTGTTCAAATTCACCACACTTTTTTTTTTTTTTTTTAAACAGTGCATAATATCCTGTTAAGCCAATCCAGTGGACTTTTCATTTCGTATATTATATTTTTCAGTACTAGAACTTCTGCTTGTTCTTTTTTATATTTTTCCATTTCTCTTCACATTTTGTTCCTATTTTTCTTTAAATCCTTGAGCATACTAATAATTGCTCGTTTCAAGTTCTTATATGCTAAACGCATCATCTCTTTTCTTTTTGGTCTGCTTCTGTTGACTACTTTTTCTCCTGATTATAGGTCACACTGTGCTACCTCTTAGCATGTCTGGTAATTTTTTACTGGGTGACAGCCATCAGGAATGTCATGATGCCGGGTGTTTAGGTTTTTCTGTCTCCCCTTAGAGTGTGAGGACTCTTCTGACAGGGCGTCCCCTCTGCTTGGGGGTCGGCTCCAGCCTCCTGAGGCCTGCTTTCGGGTTTGTCAGGGTAGATCTGGCACAGCCCTCGCCCGTGGGCTGGCGCGGGCCCACCGAGGCAGCACCGTCCTCTGGGTGTGGCTGCAGGGACGTGAAGGGCCTGGCCCGGCGTGGGCGCTGCCGGTGACGGTTCCCCGGGAGTTGTTCTCTGCCCTCCGGGAGCTTCACAGCGCGCGTGCGGGTCAGCGTTCAGCTAAGACTCCAGGAAAGCCCGGGCAGATCTGTGGAGCGCTTTATCTGCATAGCTCCCTCCTTTTCTTGGGGTTCCCTGCTTTGCAAATTCCAGCCACTTGAGTCTCCAAAGCTCCTTGGCTAAGTGAGCCTGCCGGGCCCTGCTTGGACGCCTTCCCTCTGAACTGCAGGGAGGAAGCTGCCTTCAGGAAGAAAAGCCGTGCAACTGGAGGCTCCCTCCATTTCTCCGTTCTTAGAAACCACTGTCCTCACTGCCGTTCTGGAACGGCAGTGCCTCCTTTATTTCATCCAGTTTTCCATTTTGTTCCGACGGTGTGAGGGCACACGCTACACCACTTACTCCTTCAGGGGCAGAGGTGGAAGGCTTCTTCCACTTAGTTTTTATTTATTTATGTAAACATTTTACCCATGGACATGGACCACGTTTTATTTATCTTTGTACTCGAGAGAACACCTCGTATAGAGTGCTGCAAACAATTAATTTTCAAGAAATGACTGCAGACTGAAGAATGACTAGCCCCATGTATTATATATGGTTTACTTTACCTCTCAACGTGGTCAGTATTAGCTGAACTAATTCGCTGAAGCACGTGTGGTTTCTTACTGACAGAGCAGTCATTTCCATATGTGGATGGCTGAATATCAATGTAAGACCTCTATGTACAGGGCACCTTAAATTTTTCCTCAAACGATAACATCCACCTTTATTTAAAGTAAGCGCTCTCATTTTTCCCAGTTGGAGGGCCATCGGCTGCAGTTTCACCTTTTGACAGAAGCCTGAGTCCCACCTTATGTGACTCACACAGCTTTCGTTGACTTTATACAGCTTTGTGCGGGAATCTTCAGCTTGCCCTCGCTTTTCCCCCTCCCTCCACCTGCTCTGGTTACACTGGCCTTGCACCGGCTGTGCTCTCTGTGCAGAACACTCTGGTGCCAGACAGATCCAAGAAGAACCCCTCATTTCTTCAAGTCTTTGCTCCTACGTCCCCATCCCAGCGAGGTCCGCCCGGACCTCCCAATTTATTGCTGTGACCGCCCATCCCCTCCCCAGCCAGTCTACCCCCAGAACTCCCAACCCTGTCATTCTTCTCCACTCTTTTCTTCATAGCACTTCACCTTTCAACAAACTACATGATTTACTTACTTATCATGCCTTCTGCTGAGTATCTGTCTCCCTCTGGTAGAACAGATGCTCCACAAGCAGGGATCTTTGTTTGGTTTCTGACGTATCCTAAGGCAATCGGAACAGTGTCCGGCTTTGTGCTCCACAAACTTTCAGTGAATAAGTGAAGGCGTCTCCTCCGACCCTCATGACAGGCACCACTACAACGGGCAGCACTTCCGTCCTCAGCAATGGGGCAGTGCAGGTGTGAGGAGGCGAGAAGGCAAAGACCCTGACGTCCTCCTCAGCTTCCCTGGTTCCCACCTAAGCTGGGAAGCGTTAACTAATATAAGGTCCACGTAGAAAAGTGAGCTCTGAACCTATCCTTCACACAGAATTGTACGACAAGGCCAACCAGAGCCAAGGAATTCTGATGAGGGGACCTGGCTGAATTTTAGCCACTGACCGCTGAGTCCAGGATGTAGCTGCGAGGTTAAGTAGATGAAGTGGGTTAAGTGATGCTGGGGCAGTCAGAGTGAAGGTTCACTGGGCTCAGAAAAGTCGGAGAAATCACTGAATATAAAGCTCAGGTCACTTCATAAGACCTGTGGAAAGCCCTCAAGGTGAGGATAAATGTTGGGAAACATTAAAGAATAGCCATGTTCCAGTACTGTATACTTATTGATTATAAAGAAAAATACATATGCATATGCTATAATGCTAGCGCCCCATTTTAAATAGAAAAATGACCACACGTGACTCACATTCTTTTCACTAAAAAGAGAGATTACTAATCTTAAAAACAAAATTGTCTAACTGCCACTACATTTTGCATTTCTCTAAACTGTACTGGTGCCAAAACACTTAAAATACAGAGTTCTAGAAACCGAATATATTTGCAGAAGGTGAGCTGGTTAAAAACAGAACCACTTGATGTCTGAAGGCCCTGCGCCCCACTGAACGGACCCAAACTGAAGGGGGTGCAGACAGGCACGCTGTTCACACAGCTGGAGTCTCTTCCACTTCCCCCAGGTTCTGGTCCCCAGGTGTCAATCTATGTGGCACTGGCTTCCTAGCTTCACAAAATGTAACCTTCCCATGATTTATTTGGATTGTTCCACGTAGGTAATTAAATAAACTAGAACAGTCTAACTGAGCATTAATGTGTCAGTTATCCAAAACCGAGCATCCGACAATGGTTTCGTATGCTAATGCCCTTGGTGCCAGGCCAGCTCTGTCCTCCCAACTTCCCGGACTTCATCAATCTTTGCTGACTGGCAGCTCAGCAGCTCCCTCACATTCCCTGAGCCACAAACACGTCTGGGCCATCTGTGTCCTGAAGACAGGGGAGGACATATCAGCACTTCCCCTTCCCCACGAGTTCAGCTGACATGCTTTAGTAAAATACACAGAAGAACAGATTGCGGTTCATCTTCGGGGCAACTGCACATCTCGCAAGGCTGTGTGGTGCACGCGTCTCACCCACACACATCTGAGGTCGCCTGAGACTGGATGCCAAAGTCAAGAGGCGAGTGTGAGTTTTTGTTTCGCCTCTGTGAGAAGAGTTAATGTGGCATTTGTGAGAGCTCACAAAGGAGTTTCCCACCAATCACCACTGCAAAAGTAAGTTCAAAAGGAGCTCAGCCCTGAACGCTTTACGCTGTGTATGAGTCGTTTGTGAAGCTATAAAAACTACAGTTGAAATGTTCAGGAAACCCTGTCAATTCTTCTGCTTTTGAAAGAGATTTCTGTTGTCATATACACAATTTCAAATGTTTAATAGCACACAGAAATAGAAAATAATCAGACAGTGTCAAAGTGAATCAAACCTAGGAATTTCAGAGAAAAAAAGATAAAATTAAGACAAAATTTCCTTTAATGACCACAATTTTGCTGTAATTTTTTAGATTCCCCTGGCAATTGCCCAATTTAACCAAAACCAGTCCCGTTGAACTTGGTTGAGATACAGTAAGTGACTTAGTACAACATTTGGCGATGGACTCAAGGTTCACAGAAGGAATTAATTGAAGTCTGCACAAGCAGTGTTTCATTTTTGTATACTTAACGTTCTCTGACCCTGGGTACCTCGAGCTTCACTGAGGTTTACTGCCTTCCCCCAACTCCACAGTGTCTTTAAGATTATGTCAACAGCAAGTCATAGGAACCACCAAGACTTTTTCTAAAAGTAATATTTTTGAATTTGGTAAAGCATAATTTAAAAAAAAAACTTAGTTCAGGACCCTATAAGCTACTTAATATTAGGTGACTAATTTTCAGGAGAATTTAAAGGAGAATACCACTTTAATAATTAAATTTATGGAGACAGCGTATCAGAAGGTAAATGTAAAGAAAAATGTAAATAACTGTCAGAGAAGAGCATGAGACAGCTTTTTCTTTATGACTAAGAAATACAATTCTAATACCTAAAATGCCATGTTCATGGAATTAAAAGAAATAACAAATAGATTGATTATTGCCATGTGCCTTACCTTTTGTGCTTTTTGGATGATCTGTGTGCGATTTATTGCAGTGTATGTTGTGTACAGTAAGAGGCACCCGTGCTGCATGAACTCTGTGCTGAACTCTGACAAATCTGTAAAGTCCTATGACCACCAGCACAACCAAGAATTGGGACACTTCCATCACCCCCAAAAGATAGGGAATGTTTCTATCACCTTCATGCCCTGTTGTCGTCAGTCACCTCCCACAACCTGGCAATCAAGGACTTGCTTTCTGTCACCAGAGACATGTCTTTTCTAGAGTTTCACGTACATCGAATCACACAGTACATGTTTGTTTGTGTCTGGCTTCTTTCACTCAGGATAAGTTGAGATTCATCATATTGTTAGTTCATGCCTTTTCTCACCAAGTGTCATTCCACTGACCATAATTTCCTTATCCATTCATCTTTGAATGGGCATTAGAGTTGTTTTTAACTATTTTGAATAAACCTGCCATGAGCATTCAGGGACAGGCTTTTGTGTGGACATGAGCTTCCATTTTTTTTTTTTTTTTTTGGGGGTAAATACCTGGGAGTGGAATTGTTGGGTTACATGGCAGGTAAATGTCTACTTTTATAGGTACCTGTCAAACTGTTTTCGAAGTGACTGTGCCATTCCACATTCCCCCCAGCAATGTAATGACAATGACATTCCAGAAGTTCCATATCCTCACTAACATTTGATGTTGTCAGTCTTTTAATTTTTAGCTATTTTAATGGAGGAGAATGGTATCTCATGTTTTAATTGCACTTCCCTGATGACTGGTGATGCTGAGCACCATTTCACGTAGTTATTGCCCATCTGTATATCGTCTTTTGCCATTTTTAACCTGGGTTTTGTCTTATTATTGAGTTGAAATTTGTTCTTTTGAGTACTCTGGATTCAAAAAGTAGGTCAAATATATATATATATATATATATATATATATATATATATATATATATATATATATGTAGCTATTCTCTTTATTTTCTTAATGGTTTCTTTTTAAAAACAAAAGATTTCAAATTTGACAAAGTTCTATTTATCAATTATTTTTCTTCTACAGTTTGTGCTTTTCATGTCCTATCTAGGGAATCTCTGTCAACCTGAGAGTCAGAAAGATTTTCTCCTATGTTTTCTTCTAGAAGGTTTAGAAGTTTAACTTTCATGTTTAAATTTTGATCCATCTTGAGTTAATTTTGCAAATGGTAAGGGTCAAGTTTCACTTTTTCCCATATAATATACAGGTATTCCAGAACCAACTGTTTAAAAAACTATTCTTTTTCCTTGGCATCTTGATGAAAATCAACAGTCCACTTACACGTGTCTATTTCTGGATTCTACTGCTGTGTTCGACGTCTCTATATGTTGTTCTTTCCCTAATTAATTCAACATTTTAATTTTACTTTTATAGGTAAAAATTGTATATATTTAAGGTGTACATGATACACATACACATAGTGAAATGATTACTAGTCAAGCTAATTAACATACCCATCTCGTCATATTGTTTTTGTTTGTTTTTTTGTGAGAGCACCTGAAATCTACTCTCTCCGCAAATTTCCACTATTCAGTAAAGTATTAGTAACTGCAGTCATCATGCTGTACATTAGGTCTCCAGACTTATTCAGCTCTCATAGCTGAAATTCGTACCCGTGACATATCTCTCCCCATTCCCCCACCTCCCACCCCTGGTTGATTGCCGTGGCTTTATAGCAGGTCTTGGAATAAGACATGAATGTCCTCCAAGTTTGTTCTCTTTTCCGACATTGTTTTGGTTGTCACAGGCTCTTGCATTCCCATATAAATTTGGAAGCAGTCTGTCAATTTCTATTGAAAGCTTCCTAGAATTTTGACTGGGTTTATGCTGAATCTATAGATCAATTTGGGGATAATTGACATTTAGCAATATTGAGTCTTCCCATCCTAAAATGTGGAGTCTCCACTTATCTAGGTCTTGTTTAACTCCTCTGAGTAGGGTTTTGCATTTTTTTATTACACAGGTTTTGAACATATTTTAAAAAATGTATCCCTACGTATTTCAATTTCTTTCTAGTTTTGCTTTAAAAATTTAATTTCACTGACTATGAAATTCTCCCACCTTTTAACTAGGCCACAAACTCTCACTATAGGCAGCTTCGCCATCCCTTCAGGGTTCACCTCACATGGTCTTCTCTCCAGGTGTTCTGTTTCCGTCACCGAAAGGAGGAGTCCTTACACTGCCTGCACGGAGCAGGAGTGCCAGAGGAGGGCTGCTACCCTTACTGCTAGCAGGGCTCGCTCCCAGCACCACACTCCCCTCTGAGAGAACCGACTCGGACCCTACACTTGAGCTCACAGTGTTTCACGTGGACTCTTGTTGGGTCTGGTGATACAAGATGACCTGTAATGGTAATTCCACCATTCTCTTCCTATTGCTATAATACATCTGACATAAACTGATGATGCTATCATCTATCAAAGGAGCTATAAAATAAATGTGATCTTAATACCTTTAGACTTATCCACCTATAGATTAAAAGCTTGAAAAGAATTCACTTATACAGATATAACCACTTCCTAAGCAGTATTAACTTCCCAATGTTAAATGCATTTCAGGAGTATGCAGTTCTAATCTATTTGTGTACTTTATTAACTAAATCTAACACTGAAAATATCTGTAAGTTTGGTCAAAATGCTTGGTATTCAGGCTGCTTATCTAGAACAAAAGGTATTTTTTAAAAGCTCAAACTGCCTTTACATGAAAGGTACTAGTCTTAATAGTTTAAAAAACAATGCTAGGCACAGTATCACATATTATAATATCATATCACATGTATTAGCATGTTAAAGAGTGTATGAGAAAGATAAACATAACACATTTAAAAAAAATCTCACTCCCCCCCGCTTCCTTCTCTTGGAAATAATATGAACTATGAGAAAAGTAGAAAACTAAACAGGAATTTTATTTGCCTTATTCAGAACAAGGTATATTCTTTACTCACATATTCATCCAGGAATATCTTGAGAGCCTGTGAGTGTATGTCTCAACCTATATTTTTAAGAACGGAGTAAAATGCTTAGACTTTCTTGCATCATCATACATAACAGTGGTAATTTATAAACTAACAGTTTGTAAATGAATGGTGCCCAAGAAACAGCGTTAACCAAGTAGCTTCTTTGGAGTATTTAAACTTTACTTTGGTGATAATTCTGAATTTAACAGTGGTCTCATATCAATATAACATGCCAGAACGCTTCCTTTGAAAACAGAGTAATATGACGTGACAGTATGTTTTCAATGAAAGTTTTCTAGTCGTCCATAGAGCATCCTGAAGCGTGTTAAATATTTCCACTGGGGGCTCACGATTGTCCCTCTTCCATATTGCCTAAATCGCAGGATTTCGGCACGAACATCAACACTAGCCTGCACTGACGCTCATCGGTCTGTGAGCCACAGCCGGCCTCTGCCCGCAACTGCCGAGCGTCCTGAGGGGCTGGCCTCGTGCCCCTGCTCAGGACCCACGGCGGTGCTGGAACAACACGGGGTGTCGCAGATCGCCCACTGCTTTCACATTCCATCCCAACAACCCTGCTAGGAGTGGGCCAAGAGGACGCTATTTTCATTTTACAAAGAAGAAAAGGGAAATTCAAAGAGGTGAGCATATCAGCCTCACCTTGACTGGTCCAGGGCTGGACCAGCCCACTCAGATAATGATAACTCAAAACCTGTACCCTCTGCCTGAATCACCGGGTCTGAGGTTTGAAAGGCCATAGGCCCCGCTTTTCTCCCTTCCTGTTCCACCATCAGGCAGCCCTCATTTTCTGTATGGCCTGGCTTCTCAGTGGCCCTGGCACCATGCGGCCGAGGGTCCCACGCGGGGCCCGGTTCCAAGCAGAGGACGCTCTGCATAACGCGGGCCGCTCACAGCCTACAAGCCTGTCCACCAATTCTCCCTGCAGTGTCTCTGGAACGGAAAGACTTAGAGCCAAACTTGCTTGTTTCTTAATTCTCAGAGTTTTAAGGTAGTTTATCAGCTGGCAGATTAGAGACCTTCCTTCCTATTTCCGTAAGCCTTTCTAAAGGATAAGACTAATTTCAGAGTTCGTGATAAGTAATCAGGAACCCAAAGATCGATGTTTTGTTCTCATTGTTGCTATCAATGAACAAGCGGTAGACTCCAAATTTTCCTCATTTCAATTACACCATAAAGAAAAAAAAAGATGTTTAATAATATAATGTAGGAAACATTTGTAACTTTAAAAACTTGCATTTAGGTTTTCTTTCTACTAAATTTTGTAAGGAAAGTAATTCTCTGTGTTGAAAGATGAGCAATATTTTTCCAGTTTTTCTTGTGAGTTTTATTTTTTTTATTCTGAACAGGAACATATTAATGTCTAAAGGGTATTTTAAGGAAGTGAAAATGATCAGAGTACTGAACAAAGTGAAATGTTAAATTCTTTACCTAGTTGGGTGATTCAAATAAATAAATCAATATGATACCAGTAAAATATATCAATGAAGGAGTACTCTTTTATTGACATAGGATCTAATCAGAATCGTGCTCAACTATTGAACATATCCAGTCTTTTGGGTCATTAATGCATCACTGTGTATATAAAAGGTAATTTATACGGCTGAGGTTTAGCACAATATTCTAAAAATATTGTAATAGATTTTTCTAAGTTGTACTGAGGAGCTGAAATAAAGGAATATACCTTCAAAAGGTAAACAATTCAACTCTACTTAATTTGAGAATCAAACCCAATGATCTTCAGCAGACTTGAGGAATCATCTGGTTTAGTTACACGACGTTTTGTTTACTACAAATGCAGGACCTGCTCCTCCCTGCCTTTGATCCCTCGAAACCATCCAGCAGACTGGACCATGCTTGCTTAAATGAATATGTGTTTTGTAATTGATGGCAGCAACTCTGACCAAGAACTTAGCATTAACTAAGTCACGGAAACAGTATAGGATTTTCCTGATCATCATTTTATTTTTTAAGTTTTGAGCACTATGGCACATAGTTGGTTTTCAATATTCTTTGCTGGATGTTGAATGAATAACACAAAGCTTGAACAGCAATAAATTTAGATTATGTTTTAAGACCTATAAAAAGGACATAAATATATTCACACGCTAAGGCTAAATGAACTCTAAACACAAAGCAGATAAAATTTTGATATTGGATTAAATGTTGGACATAAAACCAATATTCACGTAGTGTAAACAAATATTAAACATTTAATTTACTGGTCTTGTTAAATTTTATGATGGTTTTTGGTGGGGATGATTTAGATGGCTCAGGTGCCTCTGAAGAGGTGATCTGTCACCTTTTTCTTGGCAACTTTACTTGCTGCAAGCAGATACATGAAAATTTACAGTGCTCATGTAGGAAATGTGCTCAAGGTAGCATAGGCTTGTTAAAGGTAAGCTGGGAGTTGTTGATATTGATGATATGCCATACACAAAGAAAATAACAAAGTTCCCGATCTAGTTCTGTTGATTACTGGTTATGGAAATGCAGACAAATTGCCTAGCCTTTCTAGAGTCCATTTCATTTTCTATAAAATAAGAACAATATATGACTTACCTGCCTCAGAGGGTTGTTATCAAATATACGATAAGAGTAACAATGAATTGCCAAGAACCAGAAAAATGTTAAAATAGACTGGTGTAATTAAAAAAAAAAAATCTATAAAAGAAAATCAAATGAGCTAGGCCTAACAGTTCTTCTCCTTCCATCTTTCCTAACTCCCAAGTAGCTACAGGTAAGAGTTCCTCAGGATCAGACTGACGGCGATACAATCAGGAACTGTCACTGCTATCTTGTGACTCCACTGCCACGTGGCCCTGTCAGTCACTGGCCAGCCAAGGAACAAATGGCGAGACCACCACGGATTCTCATGGACCAGCCGATCACCTATGACCCTTCCAAATTCAAACCCAGAACCTCCCATCCTTTCGCTACTAACTGCTACACTTGCAAAACTAAACAGTTTAATTTTGTTTCGTTTTAGGCATGGCAAATATTTCTTCTGTACTGAAATCATATTCTTCATGACTACCCAAAGACCAATTGGCTGATTAAATCATTCAAAATAACAGTATCAACTAAAGCAACAATACTGAGCACTAAATATGTGCTAGGCCCTTGGTCAGGTACTGAGTAAACAAACAGAAAAGGCTCACAGGATATCACTTTTGTTATTTTTTACTTTATCCTGTGATTCCAGCACTTCCTATTTCAGTTGGGAAATTAGACTCTTTGCAGCAGACACTGCGTGCTGCAAGACAGCTAACACGGTACAGGATGGTCTCTGACTACCCCTGCACCAATCTGTACACGCCCCGAGTGAAAGGACCGTGACAGGAAAAGGGGGATCTGGAAGGGAGCCCTGAATGACACGACCTGTAAGTGTGAAACAGCTGCAGCCGGGACCACTCAAACTGAAGAGCTGACTGACAGTGTATTGGGCCCGTGAGCAACTTAGGGGAAGTGGATCATGAAATCACAAAACTAGCTATCAACACAATAGGAAAGTGTTTCTTGCTATACTTCTCTCCCTTTGATCCAAAACGCATAACTGATTGGCTTGGTTTTTGAAAAACATCATGTTCGTGGTTCATAAAAAGCTATTATAGTAGCAGCATTATTAGGAAAACTAAATGATGATAAAAGGTAAAAAGAAATTTTCAGAGAACTTTACACCTGGGAAGTAAGCCTTCCAAGAATAACAATGAGCAGGGTTGATGAGTTTCTTTGGAAGGAAAAAAAGTTCTAATTCATCAATTTTTAAAAAAATGCAACTGAATAGAAATGACAAGACCTATCAGTGATAAAAGTTTCTTTTTTATTTTACATAATTTGGAACCACCAGAGACAGATTTAATTTGCTGTTTTAGAATGAAATTTCAATGTCGGCTTGTTAGATGCTACAATATTTTTATCTATCTCCCCGCTGTGTGCTGAAGAGAGGAAACAGGGGTGGTGCTCATAAAGACAGTGATGAAAATTTCTTCATTTAACAGGCAACACGCTGATTACTGGCCACTGGAGTATTAGCGTGAGCTGCGTCACAGATGACTAGTAAGGGGACACGGGTGACAACGTCTGAGCCTCTAATGTCTAATGTGTGTGGTGAACCAAGGGCAAGTGTGTCCACATCAACACTCATCTGAAAATGCTGATTACAAATTAGTCTGATAATTATCCCATAATCACCTATAATAATGATTGGATTTTCTTTGTTATTTGGAAGGAGGTAAGCTAATTTCATAGAAAGCAAAGATCCAATAGTCCTGTTTTCAGAAAGGGACTTGAGAATTTTTCATTTTTTTATAACGTGAGGTATTTAAGTAATTGGTTTCAAGGTTAGATTGTCTTTAATAGGATGCTTTATAGAAAAGTTTAACACTTTTCATAGACAGGTGATTTCCAAACCTGTAAAGATATGAGACATGGAAAAGTTACAAAAGAAGACAGCACTCACAGAATGCTGACAGCTCCCCTCCACTTGGGGCACAGGTTTTATTTCTCCCTCCAGGAGATCACCTTCAACCATGGAGACATCTTGCTGAATCTGTCACCCTACAAAGACCAAGTATTCATCTTTCTCTCAGATTAATCCTGTGAAGAAGCCCATCACAAAGACCTGAAATGATTTTGCTGTACCCTGAACTCCCATTTTAAGCCAATGGGAAGAGTAAAAAATGGGAAATTGTGCTATTTCAGAGCTCAGTTACAAGGCCACTAAATCCTAGACGTCTCATACCAGCATTTGGATAAGGGCTTTGATTTTATGTGGCATATATTTTAGAATACATTCATAGCATACAGTTATAGTTTTTATAGCTTAAGGCAAAGGAAAATTGTAGCTGGAAAATAATCCACATTTGAGATGAAACCACTCTGTGCAGGAGTCTTCTCAGAGACCAAGGCCCAAGTACTGGCACACGTGCCTCCCCCCTCAAGGGGCTACTGACACTCTGTCGGCCTCCGGAAGTCGCGGCACGTGGCTCCCGCCCCTCCCGCATAGGCACAGCCCCCAGGGCAGGGAGGCGCGGCTGAATTTGGAGCCTGTTCTGAGCCCTGCACGGGGCAAGGTGTGCTGGTGGTGTGAGGACGCGTGCCACCTCTGCAGCGGACTGCCAATGACACTGATGCAGAAACGCCCGCGGTCAGTAACGCACGTGCAGGTAGTAGCCACATGGCTTCCGTTCCTCGGCTCCTGCGGGCCCTCCGTATGCCTTCTCTCCCCTCTCTCACCTTGTCGCTCACATCTTGACAGCGCGGGGCAAGCAGCGGCACCCACGTACGCTGACGTCACCTGCCACGTGATACCCTGACATCCTAGGCGGCAAACAATCGCCCAGCCCCCTGCTGCTTCCAGGGGCTTGGGCAGGCTGCCGTCGACCGCCCTTCCCAGGGGCATGGAGCAGAGCCCACATGGGCACGGCGACGCTCCTTGTCCTCCGCTGGATTCTGGGCTTTGTTTCATATGGAATCTTCTTAGCAAATAAATGTCTCCCAATATTTGTTGGCAACATATTCTTATTTTAAAAAACTGTCGGGTCACTAATATTGCAAATGAATCTTTTCAGGTTGGAAACCATCATTCTCAAAGAGAAGGGGGAAAATACTAAGAATTAGATAGCTAGCCATCACTATATTGTTCACAGTAATTCTTTAAAGAAAAAAAAGAACGCGAAGAGGGTCACTGATACAAGAACAATTCACCTTCCCTTACTTACTATGTAATCATTTATAAAGAATTCATTTATAGGACATTTCCAAACAATTTTAATGTTAAAAACACCTCTCTTTCTTTTGGACTGGAGGAAAAAACTTTTTTTTTTCAGTAGTAGAAGCAGGTTTTGTAGAAGAACACAGCCCTTTACTATAATCTGTCACTTTAATGAAATATAATATCTACTATATATTTTTCTTTGTGGTTCCACATGATGATGATTGGCATATACTGTAGAATTTCCTAAGTTAATATGTAGATTTAGAGCACCAGTGATCAAAAGCAACATAGTAGAAACCCCTGGGTTAGCATTTAAGCTCGATTAGTCCTTTTTATGGGGTCTCAGAAGACAAAGCTAAATTTCTGAGAAAACTTGGCATAAATAATCACAGACACTTGAAAGTACTGTTTGGAATAGATTATTTCATAAATAAAAATGTCATTGTTTTAGTTTACATTTCTCTAGTAATAAAATAGATCATTTTTCTACGATGTAGTTCAGTTCTTCATATCTTTCAATTGTGTCCTTTTTCCATTCACCTTCTGATATCTTAGGGTTCTCGTATCATCTCGAGTCATACGAGTTCTTCATATATTACACATATTAACTGTTGTGTATTACATGTCTAGTTCGTAGTTTAATTGAAAATTTTGATAACCATCCTTTTTAATGGTTAGACCGTACTGAACAGATGATTTCATAGGGGTCATAAATCCAGAGCTACTGAGTAGGCTCTTACAGGTATGCACAGGAGAACGCTCTTACAGGTGTGCACACGAGAAGGTTCTTATAGGTGTGAAGAGGCAAAGGCTCTTGCAGGTGTGTGCACACGCATGAGAAGGTTTTTACAGGTGTGCGCACGAGAAAGACATGAGCTGTCCTCGTCCTCGTCCCCCCAGCCTGGCTTCTCCTGTCTTTACAGAGGGTCGGTATCAGCGCCAGCTGTGAAGTGCTCGTTCTCCTCTCCCAGCATGGGGTCAGCACTCCTGCACCTCCTCTCCCCTGTCACACAGCAGTTCACATTGGGTGCATCTGCCACCCATGCCTCCCTCCTCTCCTTCCTGACTGTTGTTGTTTCCTTGGGCTCCCAAAGAGTCATCATCTTCCTTCGGTTTTGATCTTGAATTCCTTAAACTGTTTTACACAATTCCTGGGTAACTTTATTCCCTTCACGACTTCGGCTACTACCTCCACCAGCTCTTAAATTTACATCTTCAGCTCCACTCACGTTTTTCACCTTGGATTTCAGTTCTCAGGTGACTACCAGACATCTCCACCTGGATGTTCTGTCTGTATCACAAACTCCCCGTGTTTTAAGCTAAAACTGTGTTCTCCCCATCCCACCCCAACCTGAGACCCATACGTGCCCCTCACTGTTACGCAGCCTTGTTATGCAGTCACCAATGAACACAGGCTCTGGAAGGCGGCTTCCAGAAGGAGGACATCCCCCCTGTCCTCCACAGTCCATCTGCTGCCTAGCCGGCCCCTACAAAGGTTCACAAACTACTCCTGTTTTCGGTTCCCATCACTTCTTCACTAAAGCAAGCTTGCCTCTATTGTAGTGTTTTAGAACCTTTCCTAATCACAGCTAGTATTGTAGTATTTATCTTTCCAAAACTTGCTAAAACATACATCTAATTATATTATTCCTCTTCTCCTCAAAACGTCTGATGGCTCCTGACTGCCCGTAAGATGAAGCCCAACCACGTCCTGTGGAACCTCATGCCTCCCGCCGCCCGCCCTACTTGCTGGTTCTGGTTCTGTACCTTTGCTAGCTGGCCCCATGGGAGGCTTGGTATTTTTCTCACATCCAAACCTCTGCTCACGTTATTCCATGGAACATATTTCCTTCACCTGTTGTCCTAACTGCCTTATCATTCAGTTCATCACTGCCACATCTGTGAAGGCTTTAATGGCTCACCTCCCTTGTCCGGACTTCAGATTATACAACCTGATTCGATAAAAACGAAAAGTACATTGTAAGACAAAAGATGCTCTAAGCACAGCCAATGAAGAAGAGAGAAATCCTGAATACGTATCTGAAAGTTAGACCTCAGTAATGTTAACATTTATAATATACAAGTTTTACAAATTTACATGAAAATTATAAAAATTCCACTAAGGGGGAAAGAATATAAAGAAAAAATTCACAAAAAAATCAAATCCAAATGTCCAATAAATATTTTAGAAGATTCTCAAATTCAGTAGTAGTCAGAAAATGCCAAAAAAAAAAAAAAAAAAAAAAGTCATTTATTCCCACGAGACCGGCATAGATTTCAAGGACAAGGCACCTTTTGGTGGTGGGGTCTCTCCCATCTCCCGTGTTCAGAAAGGGCCTCCTGGGAGCTCGTCAATAGGCACACAGCCAAGGAGCCCGCCAGGACCCTGCCAGGACCCTGCAGACATTTGTGTTTTCTACTCTAGATCTATACTCAATTATTGATTTAATTATGTAATTTAAAATCTCTACTCAATGACACACTTAAAAGATTAATCTTTCACTTCTAATCTTTATTCCTATCTCTTTAGATATAAATTCAGGAAGGAGTTTAAAACGAACCATCTCTCATTAGAAAATGTGTCTGAGACCCTCTGCTCAAAGCCGCTGTGAACAACAGGAGCAAGAAACACACAAGGACCGTGACCCACGTCCCCGCCATCTCCTCCTGAGGGCGCTCTAAGCGTCTGCCCGAGGCGTGCGACGGCAGTTTGGAACCTCTAGGCAGGGGGCACCTTTGTTGTATGCTGGTTGGTTTTATACTCTGCACTACCATTTGATTGCTGAAGTAAGTGAAACAAGATTTCTGACTGATCCAGATGGATTCAAGTCACTTCACTTTAACTCGCAGATGTTTTTTTGTTGGCTTTGAAACTTATATATAAACAATCATATAAACAGCTACTGCAAGCATTATCCAGACCATCAGCAAAGCCATCAAATGTATCAGAAAGCAAACAAGTTAAATTAAAAACACATAAACACAGGGCTTTACACAGAAACACTAATTGTCTAAATGGTTAAAATTCTGTGCCAGCCCCAGGATACGACAACCCTTCTCTGCTTTCTGCCCGGCCAGACGGTTCTGCTCCTCAGAGGTACAGTGGCCTATACGTTAGCATGGAAGCCTTTCTGGAACTGTTCAAAGGGCTGGAACTTGTCGGTAGAGATGTTTTCTTCATAGATCAGGGGCAAATTCTCAATTTAGTTAATCCCCCGATTTTAAATACTCTGATGCTCCACGACAGAGGCCTACATGACACGCAGATGTGACAGAACACAGGTGTGGACGTCTGTCATGACAGGACCACTTAGGCTCGGGATGAGAGCGCAAGACTCTGAAGGGGCTCCCGTGAGCCTCAGCAAGAGATTACGCTGCGAGCTATCGGCGGAACACGGCCGGAGAGAACGTCAGATTTCGTACTCAGCAGACGTCTACCGCAGCTGACGCCTTGTAGTCAAAGGCCGTTAAGTGTCCTGTGAAGGGTTACCGGCAGCCCTGGATGTTTTTCTCATTGCTTATTTAGTTCCAAAAGTACTTGGTCTTTGTGCTGATTGCCCTAACTGACAGCACAGGAAACCTGGACTTTGTAAACAGGGCACTGCTCTATTGAATTACAGGTCGCAGGTCTGGAATCAACCTGTAGAGCTGGACTTGTACAAAGAAATCCTTGCCGTGTAGAACAAAGGAGCTTATATAAGCAAAGATCATCTCTAAAAAGATGAATCTGGAAGCAGGGTATAGGGACATTTATAAACTCATCCCTTTGCTGAAAAAGATCCTAATGTGACAGAAAGAGGACAACAGCTTACTGATGAGGAAATCGTTAATAATCACAGGATTCACGGTTTCAAAACGTGGTTATTCCTGACTACAAGAGGACCACCTGACATCCGACGTCAGTTGCTCTGGGATGAGAATGTGGGAGGCTCTTCTGCCATAAAAACTGGTCCCAAACATGCAAAATCCTATATTATCTACCCTCTGTAAAAGTAGCATAAGCTGAAGTGACCAAAACCAGATATGTATATGTGGGAAATATTTTAAATGTAGCTGTTAATTAAAACACATGAATAAGAAGAGAAAGCTCCTAAGTTGGCAGAGTGGGAGACTCTTTCTCTGTAAGCTGGCATGAGGGGAGGCCTTCCCCTCACCACCATCTAGTTCATCTGTGTTTGTGGGCACTGACTACAGTAACATACAGCAGGAAAAACCTTACCAATGACCTAAAGATGCATTAGCATCAGGCACCATTTCTTGCCTGAACATTACTTATTACAACAGATACCATATGTTATCACATTGTCGTGCCCCAAAGACCTCCTTTTGCAGGGTGAAATTAGAAAATCAAGTTTTCATTAGTATCCTCACTGATGCTGATCATTTTAGGCTCCCGCTTAGAACACTTAAAATTTAATCTACAGGGAAATGGTAGTATCTATAAGCTATTTTTTTCCCTAGACCTATTATGGAAAGTGTGAATTATAATTTAATAAAATTATAAAAGTAAACAAAATGTACCACCAGTGAATGCCTCCTTCATTCCTGATTGTTTTTTATTCCAAAGGCTCAAAGTAGAGCTTCTATTAAAACAATGTGTGTTTTTATGAATGACCATCAATCATTGGTAAATACAATTACAACTGACAAATTCTTTTCAAAGCTACTTGGCTACAAGACGCATCTTCTACAAGATAACATATGCTTAGATAACACTATATCAAGCAATTCAGATATACATGCTATAGCATATTTAAGTGCCAAACCACAACATATGGGTTACTGTACAGTTCTCACGGAGCAAAGAGCTCCTATGCAAGCCAAACTCTGATATAACCAGGCTTACGTGGATAATACATCGCCATAATTCGGCTTCGATTAAAAGCATATTTCAGCAGAAGCTCAGGATTTCAGCTCTATGCATTTTAATAATGCCAGCCTACGACTCTGCTTATGCTAAATGTACATTACTCAAATGGATTCAGAATTATGCTTTACATAAATACAGAGCATATTAAGACAAAATCCTGCATAACCTAAGTATATATTAATGGCACAGTCCCAGAATCTGCTGGCTGTTCTACACATTGTGCATAAAAATCAGTCAATCGATATTATCTATGATTTTACTAATGTTTTCATTTCAAACTGTTTCTTAGTCTTGTCCTCCCAAAGACAGAACAGCGTAGAAGCTGAGCAGAAAGGCTTCTGGAGAGTGCCACATTTCACTGGATGTACAATAACCCAGTACATACCTTGGGAGCTACCGAGGCCATAATGACTTACACTGTAAGTTTTAAAGGGACAGTATCAGGAATGCACAACTTTTATTCCAGAAGGAACTGTGACAGTCCTAAATTAGCGTCGCCTCATGCCTAACCCCCCAACTTCTATGTAGGGCATACAAAGATTTTAGAATAGAAGAAACAATCTACATTCTTATTAGTAGTTTTCACTATGTAAGTTGTAATGAATGTTATCGAAAGGCATAAATATAGCTTCTGTAAATTCTAACACCTAAAAGTAAGGCAGTTTCATATTTAGCATGATTAATATAATCAGGTAAAGTTGCCTAGGGTAATTTAATACTCGGGAAAAAAAAGTGAGATGTCATTAGAACCATCTTTAAATGAAAAGCAAATTAAACATGCCAATGCCATTATTTTGAAAATCTCTCCTGTTTTAACTCTTTATTATTAAGGTTTAAATAGGTATTAAGATTTTTCAAAACGAAAGGGTTGAACCCTAATGCTTACTCTAAGATGTGATTAAAGAAAGATATGACAAGACTTTAAAAGGTGGCAAATCACAAGTATGAAGTAAGCTGTTTGCTACAACAGAACCAAGGTAAATCATTTACTTCACAGGATACACAGGATTCAAGGGCATGTAATTCCCGCCTGACATTTGTACCGTTTTTTTTTAGAGTATATAAACTCCTTTCATTATAGCTATTAGAAAATATATCTGAACACTTATATAAACTATGATAAGTTAATCCAATTGCCATGTTACAGGTTGCATTGTATCCTCCAAAAATCCACATGCTGACATCCTCACCCCCGGAACGTCAGAATGTGACCTTTTTGGGAATAGTCATTGCAGGTATAATTAGTTAAAGTTCAGTCATGCTGGAGTAGGGTGGGCCCTTAATTCAACGTGACTGGTGTCCTAATAAAAAGGTGCACACTGAAAGAACACCATGTGGAGACTGGAGTTATGCCACCACAAGCCAAGGGACTAAGAGAAACCAGCAGAGTCATGAACCGGTCCCTTCCCTAGTGACTTCCAAGGAAGCACAGCCCTGCCAACACCTTGATGGTGAACTCCAGGCATCCAGAACTGCGAGACAATAAGTTTCTGTTGTTTAAGCCCCTCAGTTTGTAGTACTTTGTTAAGGCAGCTCTAGCAATCAAACAAATAATTTGTTTCAATTATTACTATAGCTTTTATAATATTAGCAATACTAGCACATATTAACTGGAGAAGTGCAAAAGGATCTTTAGTTATCAATATTTGTCCCAATCACCTCCAACAGACTTGCTTTCATGGTACTGTGTGTTGAACTGGCACCACCAGGCAACGCTGACAGAAATCGGTCAAATAAGCTTTAGGAAATCTGTTATTGGCGACTCAAAGGCTGATATTCGGTCTCCTCTTGAGTTCTCTAAACTGTGTTTGATGACTGAAGCAAAAATTGTAACACTGATAATGTGGTTCTCAATGTATGCAGTTATTATATACAATTATATTACAACTGAGGGACGGTAAAGGATAGTAAAGGGAGAGAAAGTATCTATACTTCATTCAAACTGATAAAAGGGTGACACCAAAAGACTGATAAATCATGTATATGTAATATAACACCTAGACAATCACTTAAAAAGCTATTCTAAGTGAAACACTCAAAAATCAAAAGCAGATTCTAAACAATCTTCAAGTAAATCATACGAAGGCAGGAAAAAAACTGAGAAACGAAAACCAAAAAGAACAAACAGAAAAAATAAAATAAAATGACAGACTTAAGCCCTAACATATCAATAATTACAGTCAGTCTAAGTGGTCTAATATACCAACTAAAAGATATTGGCAAAGAGGATATAAAAAAATTACATCCAATTACATAGTGTAGAAGTATGTATGTTTCATTTCAAATATAATGATATACGTAGGCTGAAAGTTAAAGGATAAACATATACCATACAAACATTATTTTTTTAAAAAAGCAGTACTGGCTATGTTATTATCAAATAAAGTAAACTTCAGAGCAAATACATCATTAGGGACATAAAAATAAAGGGTCAATCTACTGAGAAGATACAGCAATTATAAATGTGTATGCACCAAGCAACAGAGCTGTATCATATGTGAAGTGAAGGGAGATCAGGGTCTGTCCTCGGGCAGGGGCAACAGATCAGATTCGGGAAGCTCTGAGCAGACTAGATGCGGCCGGTGAAGGTGGTGGCCAGAGCAACGAAGGACTGAAGGATGAGGCGAAGGCCTCTAGCTTCAACAGCTGGGCGATGAAAGCCTTACAGGAGGCAAGAGACCTGCAGGAGGCATTCAAGGAGATTTATGGTAAAGGGGGAGAAGGGGATGGGGAACAAAAATCTTTTGTGCCCTGGTACTGTGTTAAGTGCCTTCACATGTGTTTTGTATCTGGAAGAAGACGGTAATGGTGGTTGTGGATACGCTGGCTGCAGTAGTAGAAATTAGCGAAGTGACGGTACCAGAGTTAGAAGGGAGTGAAAGAAGACCTGGGGATACTGGTAATCACAATATTTAAAAGGCAGAAAAAGGAAAACAAGCGAGTGAAAGAGACCAAGCGTTAAAAAAAAAAGAAGGACCTCTGAAAAAACATGATGTCTCACCAAAATAAGTTAACATTCAATCAAAACCCTTAATTAAAAATATGATTGAGAAATACGTAGCACAAGCTTTGTCCCCTAGGTCCCAACTTGGAAAGGAGACCCAGTCACAAGCATCAGCCTGGTCCAGGAAGCCTCTTAGGTCCTGTGAGCCCAAGACCCTCTTCCCCTTCCCAGAGACACCAGGGCAGACAGAAGCATGGGTAGGGGCCTCTGGCACACCCCTTCCCCTGGATGACAGCCAGCCTCCTGGCGAGGATACCTGCTGGTCCCTTCAGGCGGTCATAGCAGAGTTAACTGGGAGCTCCAGCAGCATCAGATAAACCAAGCAAACTGAAGTAACACTGCAAAAGCACAAAAATTAAATCACCATCAGAACCACCACAGCTTACAAAAAGAAGGCTAAGGTCCACACACAAACCATAAACAAGGTAATTGCCTACTAAAACAAACAATGTAAATATGACCTACAGTCTCCTAACATAACAAAGTATCCTGGATGCAATTAAAAACAAAACAAAACTAAACAAAACAACACTTGTCATACCAAGAACTAGGAAAAGCACAATGTGAATGCAAAAAGACAATTATATCTGATGCCAACACTAAGATGAACCAGACGCTGGAATAATCTGACAAGGATTTTTACAGCAGGTATCATAAAAATGCTTTCACCATAAATTACAAATTCCCCTGAAAAAAAAAAAAAAGAAAAACGAGTAAATCTCAGAAAGAAATAGAAGTTACCAAAAAAAAAAAAAAAGAAGCAAATGGAAATCACAGAGCTGAAAAACACCATAAAAAAAGTTAAAACTCACTGGTTGGCTCAATCTTATCAAGTGGAGATGACAGAGGATGGAAATCTGTGAACGCAAGGAAAGATCCATAGACTCTCCCGACTGAACGAGAGAGAAAAAAGACTGGAAATGAACAGTGGGGAAAGCCTGAGGGACCAATGGGACAATAACAAAAGACCCACCTTGACACCACCGGAGCAGCAGCAAGAGGGGAGACAGGCAGGGGGCGGAAAACAGTACCTAAATAATGGCTGAAAACGTCTCAAATCGGGTGAAAGACAGATCCCTACAGATCAAGAAGATGAGTAAATCTGAAAGGGTTACCCTCTAAAAATCCACGTGAAGACAAATTACAATTAAAATTTTTTAAACTGAAGACAAAGAAAGAATCTTGAAATCAGCCAGAGAGAAATGACGCATTACCCACACGGGAACACAATTCAAATGAACTCCCACAGCTTGAGAGAGAAGCTCTGCATGATTGCTACGGACCACTTAAAACTACAGCATTTAGAACTCTTAATGTCCTTTACCCAAATTTCCAAAATGGAGGGCATTTTTAAGAGAGATTTATACTTTATTAGAGATTAAAACAACTTACCTTCCTTAAAAAACTGGGGTATTACGTGCACAGTATTTCTAGATCCAAAATAAAGATCTCCGAGCCCCACACAAAGCCACTCTAATCCTTTAGGTAGACCTTGAATTTTAGCAGACAACTTAGTGGTTCTGATATCAGCAGTGTGTATACCATACTTTGAGCAATACTGGATATAAATAAGAAGCCTATGCAAAAAGCATGAAAATATTAACCTTCAGCATTTGTTTGCAGAATGCAAACTAAATTAAATATATGTAAGTGAAAGCCAACAAACAAAAGATTTAAAGTCAAGAAACTAAAAAGATGGGAAAATCAAGAGAAAAGCAATTTACAAGTTTAGTTATAAGATACTAATTCAGAAGAACTTTAAAAAAAAGAAAAAAGCTAGGCTGCTGAATCAAACATTTCCGACGCTTTTCCAAAATTTTGTCACCTGACAAAGCAAGATGGATCACTACAGATTTTTTTTTATACACAAAAGCAATTCCAAGGTTGCAACAGAAAAAAGTCCTTCTGAACCAATCATCAGATTTTTCTCCTTTCACTTCCTTAGTATTTTTATGGCAAACCACTCACAGCCTTGTTGGAAGCTGGTAGGGTATAAAATTGATGTATCAAACATAAGACAGTCAGGTGAGGGGAGGTACATGTGTGGGTGTCCCTGTGCACACGGCCATCTAACTCCATAACGTGGTTCTTCACAAGGACGGCTCCACTCACTAGACTCCTGGTGCCCATCCATCTGGGCACCAGGACCCAATGGGGCTACACATGAAAGTCTGTGACACAGTTAACTCTGCCTCCTATTCTTGTCTCACACTTAGTGCTCATTTACTTATCCAAGCGGGTTTCACACGGCAGGTGCAGTCAGTAAAGGTTTCAGACACTGACAAGTGTGGCCACTGCTGCAAAAGCCATTCTTGTTCCCCGAGGGGGTGCCACAAATACTTCTGTTCCCTCGGGGTCTAGAAGGCAGCTGTAAGTGCCTGGCCTTCGAGGTGGGCTGCTTCTCTTTCTGAGGAGCAATCCAGATTCAACCAGGCATTGGTCATCTTGTTTACATGTTTACAGGCATGGGATTTTTCATAAAAAGATGGGAGGGATTTCGTAATACTTTTTTATATATAGTAAATTCTCCAGTGTAAAATGTGCAAAGTGCGGCAAAATGTAACTATTCTAAAGCCATTAAAATATAAGCCACCTGACAGGGCAGTGCTGGGCCTAATGGTCACTCTTCCAGGCAGGGCTGTGTTTGGTACCCAAGCTGTACAACGTCTCAAACCCAGCAGGAGTCAGTCAGTGATGAACATAAAAACCAGATGTGCCGGGCCAGAGGTTCCCAGACGGTGGCCCCGACACTCATCTGGCACTGCGCCCCCCTCAACCCCTGCCACATACACAGCTATGCGACCACAGGCTTCACAAACAGTACTGTGCTGCTCTCTGATGACACCGTGACACTGGACACTTGTGCTACACTGATTCTGCCCATTTGGGGAACCGGGTACAAGGTCACTAAGGCACGGCAGTACTAAGACAGCGTAAGTACGTAAATGTGTGGCACGTCCAGACAATGGAATATTATTCGGTTATAAAAAGAAATGAGCTGTCAAACGAGGACACGGATGCACATTGCTAAGTGGAGGAAGCCCGTCTGGAAAGGCTGCGTCCTATATGATTCCGACTAGAAGACATTCAGAAAAAGGCAGAACTATGGAGCCAGCGAAAAGATCGGTGACTGCCAGGGGTGAAGCGGGAGGGAGGGAGGAACAGGCAAAGCACAGACTTTTAGGGCAGTGAAAATACTCTGCATGACACTGTAACGGCGGATACGTATCATCACACATTTGTCCGAACTTACAGACTGTGCAACACCAAGAGTGAACCCTAAGGTACCGCGGACTTTGGGTGATGATGGTCACTGCAGCTTCACCAGCTGCACCACACGTGCCGTCTGCTGGGGGTGCTGGCGATGGAGGAGGCTGTGCACGTGTGGGGCAGGGGTACGTGAGAAATCTACGAGGGGGCATATGCTCAATGTTGCTACGAACCTGAAACTGCTCTAAGGAATAATTTAAAAGGAAAAATAAAAGGTACTTGAAAAATATATACATAAGCCACCTGAAATTTTAAATATAAATAACATAAACATTGCTTTACAATAATGTGAATTGTTTAAAAACCTGTATATGAAACCAATAAAATGTAGAATAATTTGCAATCAATTACCATTTCCTCTTAACGAATTTTAAGATTGTTGCGTAAATTAGGAGATTTTGCTATAAAATATGGATCCACTACAATGCCAAAAAATCAGGGTACTAGTAAATGTTCTGCCAATATGTAAAAAATCTACTTTTTAAAAAATAATTGCGATTCCTAGTAATTATATCAGGGTTTGACCAAGAAAGATAACAAAGATGTAGGAATTACTATTACTATTACAATGCTCCGGAAAATGTTACCACTTAAGGACCGAGTAGGCCTAGAGAACGCTACCAGATGGGGCCAGATGTAAGGGACACTTAAATCAAACAAGTAATCAATTCCGAAGTCATAAATGGATTATCACATAGGGTGACACTGCACTGGCTTTCATTTTTATCCATATTCCAAACAATGTGAAAAGTCAGTATGGAGTGAACTATTTAATTTTTGTAAATCAGCATTCTAAAATGTTGGAATATGTTCAAAGTTCAATAAACAAAAACACTACCTATTTCAGGATTTCTTCTAACAAATTGGACAGAAAGCAACATACACCCCAATGGTTTTTTGCAGTGCTTCGAAGCATTTCATTCAGGGCAGAAAGAAGTAATGAAGGTTAATTGATGGAGATGAAAGAAAAATTACAATTAAAGAAAGGGTGGCTGGCTTTTACAACTGGAGTGAAAGTGGAGTGAAATCCTGGCAGCTCCAAGGACTCTCTGTAGCTGCAAGGCTGAGGGGCCTGGAGTGAAGACTGTGCCCTCAGGTCACAGCAGGATGAACCCCCTCGTACAGAGAACGAGCCGCAGCTGTAGCGCACGCAGGCGAGGAAGGGACTGTCTGCGATCAATAAGGTTTCTAGCCACAAACACAAGATACCATTAGTATTCACTCATGAATTTATTAATTCATTTGAAAAACCACTCAACCAAGTACCAGGCCTTCAAAGAGCTTCCAGTAGGAGAGATGAACGGCTAAATAAGCAAATCGAGTGCGTTCTGGTAAAGGCTAAAGAGAGATGAACACAAGTGCCCTGGGAGTCGAGAGGAGTACCAGACCCAGCCCCGGGACATCAGGCGGGCTTACTCCCCGAGGTGGGGCAGGGGCACAGCATGTGCGAAGGCCGAGAGCCAGGCACAGAGGCACTGAGGAGTGGGCATGGCATGGTTGGTACACCAGGGTGTCTACAGAGGGCTGAAGCTCCTGACGCAAAGAAGGCAAGGAGTGATGAGCTGGAGAGGGCGGGAGCCTGTACTCATCCTTTCCGACAAGAGAAGCTACGGACCCTCCAGTGTCTGCCAGGCAGAACGCTTGCCACTGGCTGGATCTTCACGGGCGTTACAGAAGAGCTAAGCACCCATTCCCAGGGAACTTGAGTGTCTGGCAGAATCAGAAAGAGTAAGCCTAATGACATGGTATATTATTTTGGACTGTTTTAAAGACATTTGCAGTTTGGTGTATTTGGGGAAATGGTTTAGTCCCTGAAGATGACAACAGAGTGAAAAACAGCAAGGGGAATTTTCCATGCGTGTTTCAGGGACTTTTCAACAGAAAGTATGTGTTGCTTCCTACCATGGAGACGAAATGTTCCTGACGTATAGGATATAGATTTTCAGTAATGAGAAAGACACATCACTGACACCATGCCAAAAGCAAGGAATAAAGAAAATACGAAACAATGATCACTTGCTTAATTGAATGAAAAATGAAAACAAAACATATCCACTAAAGGAAACAGCTTTCCAAGTTCTGATGAAAACTAGTTTTAGTCAAATGCAGAAGTTTTCCAGCTGTGTTACCTTTCACACGTCCAAACTGAACCGCTACTCCTCCCAAAACTTCACAGTACAAGTCAGAATCTGATCAGAAATACGTAAGAATTGGGGAAAGAACATAGAAGATTTGGTGGGTGATTAATTCTGATTTTCAAGAATAGTAAATACATTTTCAAAACCCAACTAAACCCCAGAGAAACCTCATTCGTGGAATCTTCTGAGCACTTTATTGATACAAACTTCTGTTGTGGCAGAAAGCACTTCTCCTCACAGCACAAGGGTTCAGAGCACAAACTCCACAGCAAGACTGCTGGGTTCCCTAAAGCCTCCTCCGCTAACTGTGTGATCTGGACAAAGGACCATTTTTAAAATCTTCATGCCTCAGTTTCCTCATCTATAAAATGGAGACAGTAAGAGTCTATAACACAGAGTTGCGAGACATAAAGTGATTCAATGAATGTAAAGTTCACAAAAGTTAATAAATGTAAAGCACTTAAAAGACACAAGCCTGTAGAAAGAAGTCATAGAACAGGGAAGATGTCAGGAAGGAAAGTAACACTTGCCAAGTTCCTTTGGTGAGGCAGACGCTCTACCCAGCGCTTGACACTTATTATCTCATTTAATTTCACAATAATCCTGTAACAAAGAGGCACTATTACCTAATGGAAGACAGTACTTATTTGGGGATTTCAAACTTCTGAGAAAACCCACAGATATTCAATTCTACAAAACCAGAGAATAACAAAGCCATTAGAATATGGAGTGCAAGCACTTGTGACATCAGGAACTGGTTAATAAGTACGTTGTACAAATGCGCACTGAACTTAGGCCCTGAACTTGCATAAAGAAGACAGACTGTTGGATACAAACTCCCAACAGAAGGTCTACTCATTTCAAAAATGCTCTAATAGATACAACGGCAATTTGAGATCATAAAGCTGTCTTAAATGTCACCATTTCTGTGATTTTGATCATTTCTTGCTCATGGAGAAACCTCGAATCCTAACATTTTCATCTGTATTTTAAGCTTCACCTGTGTATCAAATGTCAGATAATTTATCGGCAGATACCTGTTTAAACCCAGAAATCACAAACATTGTTGAAATCAAGCTAATTAAAGCACAGTTCTGCTGGGGAGATCTTGCCTGGAAGGATAACAAAGGGATTCCCAAGTGTATTCCATTTAGAGAGGCCAAAATTGGCAAGTTTTCACCAAGTGGGCAAGATATACAGAAATACAACTTCAAGACAACAAAAGGATGCAGAAATGAATCAGCTTACAATTCTTTTCAAATGCATGATGGATGCATACACACTAAAAAGGCAAAATTGCCCAATAAGGAGACAGACAGACATCAGATCTAAAAGCACTAAAAGGAGAGTCAGGAGCAAGGAGTCTAAATTTAAACTGCCAATTCTCAGGAGAAAGGAAGTACATTTGATTGTGCTGGTTCCTGAATTATTTTAACACCAATGATCATGATGACGATGGCATAATTTAAATTTCAAATTGACACAAGGGACTTCCCTGGTGGTCCCGTGGCTAAGACTCTGTGCTCCCAATGCAGGGGGCCCGGGTTCCATCCCTGGTCAGGGAACTAGATCCCACATGCCACAACTAAGAGTTCACATGCCGCAACAAAGATCCCACATGCCGCAACTAAAGATCCTGCACATGGCAACTAAGACCCAGTGCAGCCAAATAAATAAATAAATAAATAAATAAATAAATAGACAGACATGAATCTATGTCAAGCCTTTGTTCTCTTTTAAAAAAAGGCTTTTTACAGGCTTTAAATAAAAACATATAATTTGACTTACTTTTTGCTTCGGATTCCAACTGGTAGTAGGTTTAGTAAAACCCTGTATCTAGCATCTATATCTGTGTAAAGTGCAGCAATCTTGAACAGTTCTTTTGAAACTGGAAGTCTACTTGGGAGACAGGGTCCAAGATTCAAATATTTCCCTCTATTACTAAACAATGGGTGCTATAATCTGCTTGAGGTCATATAGGAAAGAAGAAAAATTAGACTTAAGAAAAAGTAGGTTATATATCAACATTTCCAAGTCTTGGTCTCAAGACCACGGCCACCCGGGCTTACATCCACAAGCCTTTGGCTTACTCCCCGCTCTGCCCGGAAAGCCTTGTCCCGGGTCTCGAGTGGCTGACTGAGCTCAGGTGTCCCCTCCTCTGAGAGGCCACTGTATCTGTCAACTAAAGCAACTTCTCTGGAACTCTCCAGCCCAATCCCTGCTTTCCTGCCTTTAGAACACTTAGCAGTATCTTAGCCTAGCCTGCTTATTTGTTCTTGTCCGACATTCCTAACGCACACACACCCCCACACACACTCAGTAAGTGACCATGACAACAATGACGTTCCTCTTTGCTGACCTCTGACCCTGTTGTGACCCCAGCACCCACATGAGTCTCTCACACGTAATGAGGACCTTAATAAGTACTGGCTATTAACCACATTCATCACTATTGAGTCCTCGGCTCAGAGCACTCAAAGATGAGACGTGAGCTATGATTCTCCAAACCAGGGAGAGGCTGACGAATGCGATCTGAGGGGCTCGTGGAAGGCTTCAAAAACCAGATGATGCTTGAGCTCATCTTGGAAACTGTGTCCCTTCCACCAGGGGACAAGGAGGCAGAGGTGGGGAAGGCATTCTAAATTCTTGATAGAAAACACTGGTAAACATTTCCCCCCGAACACCCTCACCATGTCATGCGTTAAGTGCCCAGGACAGGCCAGAAGCGGAGCTTTACATACAACCTCTTTAACTCCTGGAGAGCAGTGCTATCACACACAGGCTACGGAGCAGAAAGCCGAGGGTCGGAGAGTTTAAAATGCCCGGCCATCTGTAAAAGCTCGTCCCGTGATGGCGCCGCCTACCTTCCTCCTGTAATAGAACCCATCCTCAAATTACCCTGTGAATAAAGTAGGAACTGTCAATGCAGACATCCAGGGAGTTCAATAATTAGGTACTTACTTCATAAATATCTTTATGTTTATACTAACTGACATTTTCAAGTTCCTAATCTTTAATAAGAATAAGAGATTGTAACCCTCTCCTGTTTATTCCTCAGAACAACTTCAAAATTCAATCCCTTCTCTAGAATGCCCCACTAAGAAGATACAGAGAGAGGACAGCGAATCACTCCAAAAAAATCAGAAGTTAATACAATTTATACAACACAGCCCAGATAAGCTGGCCACATGTACCTCCCAGATACAAAAGCGTCCACCCCAGGACACTCGTGATGGGGGAGACTCAAGGTGGACGGAGGGGCATCTGAGGTAGTCTGACTGTGTTGGCAGGTAAAGGCTGTGGCACTGACAGGAGAACCGGCATCGCCACGTGAAGAGGATAGCCAAGGAAGGTAACCGCACAGGCATTAAGAGCAGGAAACACAGACCTGGGTGCGTGGTGCTCAGCGGTACCCAGAGTAACAGCATCCTGGGATGGGCCTCCAGGACCACAGCGCCCCGGGCGAGGCTGGAAGCTGCCGAGGTGACTGCCTCAGACGTCAAAGCCCAGGCACTTGTCTTCAAGGCAACTCAGCTGCTCTGCTCCAGCTTTAAACTCAGTGAAGCAACATTCTGATTACGATTTGGCTTCACGAGTAGGTTTTCTACAGGAAAATGTGTTGATTGCTGACATGAGTATTCCAGTCGGCTTGACAGTACTATATCTCCATTTAAAAGAAAACCATCCTAATTTACATAATTATCTTGCAAAATTTTGTGATTGTGACTTTGTCAGATTTATCTCTGGTTATTGATAAGATCATGTTTTGAGAACCGCAAGCCGGAGGGCCAATCCCAGGAACCCAGATTCGATCTCGCCCTTCAGGTCCTGTCTTGTCTCAGAAGCCCTGACAAGAACACTGCTTCCCCCTCCAAGCCCTCCCTTCTCCCCAAACACACTCCTTACTGCTTTCCAATCACCGCCCCAAACTCATACCCTCCATCAAACCAACCCAGACTGAACTCACGTCTCCTCTACAGTCACGTCACAATGGTGTCCACCTGTCCTAGCCTTCATCTTCACGTTAGCCAGAGCTGATGTTACAGTACATCTCCACATCACACATACCCTCTGTGATATATAATAAATCTCTGTAATACATCTGGTACTTAATGCAGTTCTATATCAGCCAGAGCCAATACAATGTGTGCTGCACATGTTATATAAGGGCATTAAATGTAGGATCATAGTAAGCACACTGGGTTTGTACATTAGACTGGAAAAACGGTAAAGCAGCTAATGAAATTTGAGATGGATAACTGTAGTCTTACTTAGGTTTTGGTGTAAAAAAATGAAATCAATACAGTTTGGGGAATATAGCTGGAAAGATTCTCTCTTATGAAGCTCCATAAAAACCAACAGAACAGAATGGTTGCCAAAAGCCTTAATACCACCTCAGAACAGACAATGGTTAGAAGCAGGGTCTTTGTTGTTAGCGCACACACGGCACCCTGAGTTTGGGTTCAGACCCCGCGTTAAGACCAGCAGTGACAACTGCCCAGAGGAATACTGCCAGGCTAGACTGAACCTCTCTCACTTCCCAGGCCCCTTCTGTACTGGCCCCGAGTGCAGCCCACACCCCCCCCGAATGAACCGTCCCTCAAGTCCACCAGATGCCCTCCACCTGTGCTCCCAGACATGCCTTAGCGTCTCCTCAGCCCCTCTGCGCCGCCCTCTGTTCCCCTCGCCTGCCCGTCTCCAAGCGACCCCGCTGACCCTCGGCAAGACCCTTCATCTGTTTCACGAGCCTCACACTCAGGCCCATCCGCACAACGCAGGGCACGGCTGTGCCTCCAGCCTGGCTGTAGCAACAGCACCTACACTTGGACGCTTGGCTGTAACACACAGTAACATCTTCAGGATCAACCTGAGCTGCAGTACTTGGGGCTCCATTCAGACTGGATGCATTACAGGGCTACCTGTCTTTGATAGCTGCCCCCCCAAATAATGCCCTTTTCTTCCTCTGCAGCAGTGCATGTACTGGACTAGCATGGTCACTCTGAAAGGATGACGGTGAACATCACGAAGTTCACAGTGGCTGAAATGGGCTGAAGGCGGGCCATTAACAGGACCAACGGTTGAAGACTACTGCTTCCCCTGAGCATTAGGGCGGTGTGCTACCGCGCTTTATAATAAATACGTATTTTGTCTTTGTCCCCATTCCTGGCACAGAGCTCCTAAAATCCTTGTAATTTCCCGAGTGATAAGAGTACTAGGAGCGTCTTTTGGTCCAAAAAGTGTTCTGGGTGGGCTCCTGGAGGGATCCTGGATGGGGCCTGGTCACCAGAAAGACCAAGCCATGGTCAGAAGCTTGGAATTTTCAGCCCTGTCCCCCACTTCTCCGGACGGATAGCATCAGGACGGAGTTAAATTATAGGATACCCAGCTGGAGTCACAGAGAACTGCTTGGTGTGGGAACGCCTCCACATCTGGTGTCAGAAGTACTGTGAGCACGGCAGTTGTGTGAGACTAAAGGAGAATCGCAGGAGAGACCGGGTTTCACAGCCAGGGAACATGCCTGGGAAAATAATTCTTAAGCCAAGTAATGTCTATTCGTAAGTACAGTTGCTTTATACACTCGTAGCCAAAATTATAAATATATAGATAAATATGTGTGTATTTATATTTATAAAAAGAGCATTGATACCTAATCTGGTTAAAACTTCATCTCTAATAGCAATGAAAGTTTCAAATGATAAAATTAGGCTACCCAAGATCCAAAACAATTTTAGGACTAGTTTCAGTCATTAAAATATTACTAATTATTGCATGGTTATAATGTCAGTCCTTCTTAAAGTACTGATTCCCTACTAAACGACAATGAAAACGTTCATAATATTTTTCCTTTGTCCAATATTTTTTATTTTATATCCTAAGCGCAAGGAGGCAAGCTTAATGAAAATATATGTATTGATATAATCATATAGCTATTAATGATAGTTTAAGGATACATAGTAACAACCACATATAAAGAGATAACAGGAATACAAGTGTCTATTTTGAAAATAATTATTCTGGAATAATATTTTGTCTTTTTCTCCCAAATAACTGTTTTTGGGTGAGTTGGATTTTGAAATAACATTAAGCAAGCTAACTGATTAAACAAATGTTTTTCTAGTTTGCATTAAACGCTAAGGTTGGCCCCATTTCCTTTTTCAAAAAAGCATTAAGTTGTTTCTGAATCTCGAACATCTTAATGTCAGAAAAGTAAAGAAAAATTAAATCAAGTAAGGCACTTACCTTCACTATAATTACTAGTAAAAATATGTTAAATATATATTTATGTGTGTCTGTACATGTGTACACACACATACACACACACACACACACACACACACGCCCTCCTTTCTCTTTCTTTGAGCTTATCTTTTGTTTTTGTCCCTCCAGTTAAGGCCTCAACATTTCCCCAGGAAAAAAGAAGCATAACAATGGTGCCCTTAGATGCACCAGATTTCTCCTGGTGTCCTGGTATGTGTCAAAAATAAACTTTCAGCCTACATAATGACACAAAAATAAGGCATTGCATCTGGGTTGTGAAAGGTACTAGTATACTCTGCTGTCACATTCTTAGGAGAGTGAAAACAAATCCTCTATATTTCTATATACAACTATATTTAAATCTTTTCAATTAAGTACGATTCAAGAACCCTAACGAGAGTTTAAAAGCTCCCTCTTAAATAAAGCGTAATGTGAGGGACTGCTGGGCAGAATGACGGGAAGGTGGGAAAGCTGTGTGTAGTCGGGAAGACAACTCCATCAGCAGCTGAATGTAACAGCAGGGAAAGAAACACTCCGCAAGTTTAAACAATCCACGTTACGGAGTCAAGAGGGCATCTGCACGGAGACGAAGCAGCAGCACTGGCCTATGAACAATGAGGCCAAACTAAAGCAGAAGCAACAGACACCAAACCCTGCAAATCCAGCCTGGCCTACCCAGCCCCTGGCACTTACGGTCTCTGGGCACCGTCAGAGGCGGCCCGGAAGGTCGAGGGAACGGGGGCTCAGAGGCAGACAGGGGTCACGGCCCAACTCGGGCAGAAAGTGACTCCGTGCTGAGCCTCCACGACCCTGCCCCATGGTCACCACCTGAGCCAAGACCATCATCTCTCCACACACAAGCCAGACTGATTTTTTCAATAAATAAATAAACATAGGCTCTTCTCTTGCTCGTGCCCCTTCAAAGGCCCCCGTCAGAGTCGGAAGCAGCTCTCCACCGCCCACCTGCACGGCCCCGCGGACCAGGACCTGCCTTCCCGCCCCTCCCCAGGCCAGCTGCCCACCTCCGACGGCCCAGACGCTGCTCTGAGCCCCGTTCTCACGGCTCCGGCCTTCACTTCATTCAGATCCCTGCTCAGTCACTTCCTTACAGCAACCGGGCGGTGGGGATGGATGGGTCATTATCCGCATCGCACTGATGGTTCAAGGGTTTATGTCAACTTAACATGAACTTAAAACATAACTGCCCGTTTTCAATATGTGCAGTTATGTCAATCGTACTGCAACAAAACTGTTTTGTGAAAAGTCGTTTTCTTAGATTTTCCCCAAACTTGGTACACAGAACAGTTCCCGGCTGGCCCATCTCCCGACCTCTCTGATCCAGTCCTCTGTTTCGTTTCTCTTCCTGACTCTACCCGGCATGGCATTACAGTATATATTCATCATTTATGTGCTTAGACTCTGTCGCCAGGGTCTAGAGCGGTGGCCGCTCCCCAGAAAGCACTGATGAACATTTGGGACATAAATGGCTGTGTGACTTTGGGCCAGGTCCTCGCCTCCCTGGGCCCTTCCCTCGCAGTAAACCATGACAGGAGAAGAGACACTCTACGGAGAGGGCACAGACCAGACAGGCCTGGCACACCCTGAGTGGGAGACGCATCTCAGGTACCTAGGGGGTCACAGAGAATATCACAGATGTGACAACATCCACTAAGTCACAGGGTCCTTTTATTTATAATGAGTCAGTCACCGCTCTAAAATGATCAAGTATTTTCTCCCCAGCCTCCCAGGCTGTTAATCACTTAGGTGTTGATTTCTCATGGATAATCAGGGGTATTTCTCTTGAATAACAGAATCTGGGAAAACTCCTTACGATGCCCTTGTAGTTACTCCAGCATACGTCCTAGGGCTGTACAAGGGATAGTTATTGGAGTGCATTTTTAAATTTCTAACTTAATATGTCTTCATGTGCTCTATTTACTTTCCTAGAATTGCTGTTTGTCCCTGCTGGATCCCATTTTGTATAATTGCCCTATTCTCCCATTATCCTTGGTACTTCGATTAAAAATTCAAAAACTGATACTCTTAGCAATTATTTGCATTCAGAAAGGGAGCTTATTTCTGAAAATTAAAACTGTAAAGAAAACATACCAAGAGAACGAATCAAAGTTAATGATGAGAATAAAACACACATAAACTAAATTCAGTTAATATTGCAGGTGAAATAAATCTGCAAATATGAAGCTCAATAATGGGAAAAAAAAACATGTTTCAAGGTTTTTCTGGTAGTTAAGTAATTACGGGAAAAACTATGATGATAATAAAAGAAGAAATATCAAAACATTGATACGAAGGCATACAATCAATGAGAAGATAAAGTGATCAAAGGCAGAACTGTCAACAGTTAACTTATTGGAAACTCACGCTGCATAAGACCTATGAAGTGTTCTGGAGTTTGCCAATTTTCTACTAGATCCCTGTGCAAAACTGTGTGGGCAATTCAATAGGGTGTCGATGTTGACTAAAGCCTAATGAGTAAAGAAACCAAGAACAGAGAGGAAAGAAAGCAAAGGACCTTGGCCCCCGACCAGGGAACGCCCTTGTTCCTCCCACCCTTCACTGCTCCTGCCTTGTGGGGATTCCCATTGTTTACAAGTAACAGAAGCAGTGAATGTTTTCTGCTTAAGTCCGTTTAAAACGTCCACATCATACAGAAAAAAGTAAGGCTGGGTAAGTCTGAAAGTTTGGAGACGTTTGAAAATACAGTTGCTATGGTCTTAACAGAGAGGTAATTCAGGCTCTTGTACTGCACTGCTGTACATGAGGGAATTAAGATTGTTATTACCCATTATAGTATCTTATATGTGCCCGTTCCAGAATCAGAAAAAGAAGAAAAACAAGGTGCATGTGAAAATATTAAAATCTGAAAGGCAGTGGCAAATTTTCAGTACAATCAATTCAGTTCCAATGAAGGCAGTAGCAAAAGGTCAAAACAAAATCATTAAAGAAGTTTCTGAAGCTTCTAGAAGCCTCATTAGAAACCATATCCTGTTAAAAGTATGAAAACCCTGGAGAGTCAGGTGAGGGAGCAATGAAGTATGTGTGTTCAGAGTATTCCCATTAGCAAGAAAATGGGAGACCTCCCTGGGTGTAGAGAGAACTTAATTCCAAAGCTACTTCCCGAACAGCAAGAGAGGCACGAGATGCCTTACAGAATTTCTCACGAAAAACAGTGGCAATGTTATCAGAATGATTTCGATGAAGACTTCAGCGAACATAATTTGTAGGTATCTGTAATGCTAGAACAACTTTATAAAGGGATGCAGAAAACTTTCTGTCCGTGGTCAAGAGGAATCCAGAATAAAACAACACTTTCTTCTACCTAGGACTTACCTCTGGCCCAGGTTTTCATACCTTGATAAGTGGGACTTTAGAATGAGGTCTATTCTATTTTGAGTAGCAGAAATAATGAACATAATGTCCACTATTTACTGAGGGCCTACTAAGTGCCTGAGACTAAACTGTTTGTTCCCATCTTGTTAACTGCCTAATTGCTTGATATTTTAAAGCATGTAAATATTAAGGTTGGTAGGCAGGAATCAAGGAAGTCACAGGAAATGTTTTCTGGCAGTCATATACAGATGCCTTTAGACAGCAGTGGGCAGGTTTAGAAGACAGGAGCTGTGCAGTCACAAGATGATAATCCCTTACTGCTTTTAGGTCTGACCAGACTCTGAAGAGAGCTCCCTGGCACCCGCCCCGGGCTGCCCACTGCTGCGTGGGTTGCATCCAGGTGACGTCCGGAGAATGCCTTGTGGTCCATCAGTGCTCCTACCATCCACTTCTCACTGGCCTCTAAAACCGTTCTGCTCCTGGGAAGCCAGTTTTAGCTGGGAGAGTCATTTGGAGCCACCAGCCTGACCATAACTAGTGGGTGGTCAAAAAAATTGATCAGTTTTTTGTTGATTTTTATTCTCTGAATTGACTTGGGGAGCGGAGCGGTCACATCAAACAGATCTAGCACCCCTCCCCCATCGGGGTTGTGCTCTTGCTGTGTGTGCCCGTGTGTCAACCTCCTATTTCAGAGAGATGCCATCCAGGCTATGGGATTTCAGCAGAGTCATACTGTCTTATCAGCGGTAGGGAATATCACTGTTTATTCAGAGATTTCACAGTCCTTTGTAAAAAAGGACATTTGAGGAGTCAGATTTTGTTCCTGTCTATATCTAGTCTTCTTAACCTGGAAATCCATAAACCCTCCCTATGGCCTCAGATCCCTGAAAACTGTATGCAAACTTTCAGGAAAGTACCAGTATTCTGGGGTTTTGCTTTCCTTGCCATCTAACAAATTTGAATTATGAAAGAGATTGCCAGGAGATTAGGATTGTAATCTAGTATTATTTTTAGTTTCACAGAACTATAGCATATCACCCTGGGAAGATCCAGCAAGTTCATCGACTAAAATTTCGTTCTTTATTTTACATTTAACGGTGTGAAAGCAGAGAGGGGTTAAGAGGCTCCACAGATAGCGACACGACCAGCAGGACCAGATTCCACGTCCACTAGCTTCCAGCTTAATGCGCTTTGCATTTTCGTCAACATGCCCTCGCTCTTCACAAGGTGCTAGTGGTTCGTTGTGAGCATTTGATTTCTAATGTGTGTTTGCCTGAGAGAAATGTATCTGCTGAAAATATCACAAGCGGCTTCTTATGTACTATTTCAAGTTTTTATGCACATAATCCTATTTCTAGTTTTCTTCTACTCTGTTCCATCTGTTCTATAAACCAACACAATGGCTAACTGCAGACTTGTTTGATCCTTCTAGAGTTGTTTTCCAACCTTTTGACTGCCCTTTCTTTTCACATGCTGGCATGCTTTCTAATTTGCATGCTGAAATGAAACTGTTATAGAAAACACCTTAAGAGTTAAAAGTTATAGCATTTTTTCTTTATTTCTGACTTTAATTTTTGGAATACTTTGATTTGAAATGTTATTTTAAGGCTAACTGTTGTTTTCTCTGATTTCTAATTAAAGGTATCTGCATTTCTACCAGGTCTTCTCACACAAGTCTAAGATGCACAGAGACTTAAAGGTATTGATAGGTTCATTTTAGCCCCCGCCCTCGACATATTCTCTTTAACATTTTGTCTTCCCTCTCTCCTAAAACGTGAACTTGATCTTTCCCCAGGATTGATAATATATGGATGTGATGAGAGTGAGTTGTTTTTAAGGAATATAATTGTCAAAAATACAAATAAGATATTTCAGAATGACACGTTAAAGGGATAAATTAATTTTACATTGTTGGGAATTCATGGTGTACTATATGGGAATTCAGAACTAGCCTAATAATTCTGATAAAATTCAAACTTCAAAAGTGATGTCTATGGATACAAAGCTTTGTGGAAGAAGAGAGAGAACAGGGGAAAAGTCAGCTAAAAACTAGCAATCTGGAATATGCTGCTTTGTAAATAAAAGGAGCAGTCTGAGTAATGAAGACTAAGTGTGGGTTAACGTCGGTGGATACCTTGTATTAACAAGCAGCAGGTTATAACAAAGGGCAGGAAGGTAGGCGACGCCCATGGCACGGGAAGTGAAAAAAGCACCACTGAGCAAAAGCTCCCATAAAGAAAATCAGTGGACAAAGGACGATGAAAAGCATTTGCTCCCTTAAACAGTTAAAGCAGCATAAGCAGAAAGGAGAAGCAGGCAGGAGAGAATACACCTTCCTAAGACAAAAAAGATCTCCTTTAAAAAGGTGATGGGGAATTCCTACTTCTGACGGGGCTCAAGGTCCGCTGCCCACGAAGAGAAGAGCCCTGGGTTCTCTTACTAGCTGCGCACGTCACTGTTTTGGCTCAGAAGTCTTTCTCTCTTTCCAAATCAGTTTTGTGGGTGTGAATTTACAGCATTTTTCTGTGTTCTTGTGTAAAAGGGACAATAAAAAAGGAGAGGGGGCTGAAGGATCATAAGAGGAAAAAGGAAATGAAGGAGGAAAGTAGGAACAAAAGGCACAGGGGAGAGAACCACTGGTCTGGAAAGGGGCTCGGAGCGGTGAGTCTCAGTGGATGAAAATGCTTGGCTACACACACGGGTCCGCACGGGGCTTCCTCTCAGCGGCGAGCTGGGCACTGACGCCGGGCCCGGCACCGCTGCCCTGGCCGCGCGCAGGATGCGTCCTTCTCCGAGAGGAGGCGGCTGTGGCAGGGCGCCGCGTGTGCGCCGCGTGTGCGCCTGCGTGTGCGCCGCGTGTGCATTTTGCTGCTGCAGCCTGTCCTAAGCCTCCATTTCTTTCACATGTCAAAAGTCTCTGAGGGGGGGCTTCCCTGGTGGCGCAGTGGTTGAGAGTCTGCCTGCCAATGCAGGGGACGCGGGTTCGAGCCCTGGTCTGGGAGGATCCCATATGCCGCGGAGCGACTGGGCCCGTGGGCCGCAACTGCTGAGCCTGAGCGTCTGGAGCCTCTGCTCCTCAACAAGAGAGGCCCGCGCACCGCGATGAAGAGTGGTCCCCACTCGCCGCAACTGGAGAAAGCCCTCACACAGAAACGAAGACCCAACACAGCCAAAAATTTTAAAAAATAATAAATAAATAATAAATAAAAAATTAAAAAAAAAAAAAGCCTCTGAGATTTATTTTTTATTTTAAACGATGCCATTTCACATCACACCCCACTGAAGTACTTTATGCACTTTGCCAAGTCCAGCACTACCAAAAATGATCCTCTGAAATTCCCAAACGAGCTGCAATTAAGAAACAGCTCAGCTGAGGCTGGCGTGGAAAACATCATGAACCTGGGCCTTCTTCCTTAACAATATTTTTAATTCTCCCAGGTCACATGAAACGAGTGATAACTTCAGCTAAAATTAGGCAATACCATTCACTAGGAAAAAGGAAAAGCAAACTATATGGAAGAGTCTTGTTGGAAAGGCATTTTCCCCTCCTCCAGGATTACACAAATGAAGGAGAAAAACATAAGGTGATTTCTTGGAATGGCTTCAGCACAGTCCAGTTTGGGACAAAGGGTGGGACAGGAGAAAATCATCTGTCAGGTGACCAGCAATGACCAAGTCAAACTGACCAGGTAAACCACTAAGACGCCCTTCGAGTACTAAAACAAAAACATGTTTTCAATGGAAAGAAAAAATCTTATTTGAGAACTGTAACAGTATTAACCAGAAAGCCTATCATGGCATACGATTAAACTCACCTGGAGAGAATTAATTAAAGTGTACTTTAAAAAGTCTGTCAAAGACAGCAACATAGATTAGTTGTTCAAAGATAAAGCTTAAAAACTGTCAGATTATTTTAGTCGTTTTTCCCAGAATAGTTTGTTGTTACTGTTATTTTTACTTTTAAAAAAATAATCCATTTTTCATCTACCACAATAAACAGTTTCTTGTATTTAATTTTTAATGCATCTCTAATGCAAACCAAATCACTAAAATCATTCTGTTTTTAGTTTCGATCCAAAAAAGCAAAAGAAAATGAGCCTATGAATTGTTATAAAATATGCATTAATGTCTTCCAAATATAACTGTTAGAATATATGTTTAATTTAGAAATAAAATATACACAATTAGCAAATAAAACAATTTTAAATGGGGTTAAAATATTTCCTCTCTGATAGCTCACATTTTGTGACAATTCACAAAATAAAGTACATCTTTTAAAAAGGGTGAGTTTGATTACTAAAAATCAATAGATCATGCTTACAAAAACAGTGATTCAAGGGATTTATTTTTTCCTGGGGTGGAGCAGAGACTAAATGCCACCGTTATTAGAATTGCACAATCTCTCTGATTCTAACAGTGAACCTGGCTTTGTGAAATTTGAAAATTCCATATTTAGTCACACTGTTATTCACAAACCTTAAAATGATTCTCTAATTTGGAATAAAAGATTTGAAATGTTTTTTTTGCTTTCCATTTTAGTTTGTTACATATAAGATTTCTTGCCCATGTGTTTCATTACTTTTCTGTTGTGTACTCCTCAATAACACAGCTTAAACATATGATAAATGAATTAATAATCTCATAAACCATCTTCACACAGCCAATACCTTAGGTAATGAGTAACCCGGAGGTGAGGGTGTCGTGGACACCAGCGGATGGCCATTGGCAGCGTGTTTAAGTTCAGACGTGGAGACGGGTGTTGGAGGGGCCTGCCCCTTAGCTGTCAGCCGCAGGTTTGCGGCGAGCAGCAAAAAGCCAGCGAGGCATTCTGAGGTCGGGAGACTACAAAACCCAGGCTGTGCCGATGAAAAGCAACAGTGGAACAGAGCAGTGTTCTATAGGAAAGGCTGCTTTAATTACTACATTACTAGTATGAGGCCTTGTCTGCTTAAAAGAGGGGAGAAAGAAGTAGAAGATTAGATTAATGACAGAATCATTAAAAAATCAAGAAATTTAAAAAAAATAAAAAAATAAAAAAAAAATCAAGAAATTAAAACTATATAAAGAATCAAATTCATTTGACACTGGTATATTTATGAAGAAAATTTTAACAGTTTTATAAATACTAATAAAATGAAGGGGAAATGAAGTCTTTACAAAAATATTTCATACTGTCAACAGCTTTTAGAACATGATTCAGGAATTTTCTCTAAATCTTTTTTTTTTTTTTTTTTCGGTTTTAGAATTTAAGTTGCCATATATTGAAATGATATTCAAGCTATAAGAGTGGTTTTCTAGGCAATGTACGCTTCCCTTTCAAGGAACTAAACTCTTTCTTTTCTCTAAATAAGCACAATAAAATGGGGCAAGCTAGCACAAAACTGGTGGGAGAGCTAAAAACATATTTGCAGGACACTCTGCAATCTACTCAGTTGGTCAAAGTAGATTTATTTTTTTAGCATTAGAATGTCCATTAAATCTTTTGTAGAAATAAATCCCAGCTCCCACTTAAAAGAATCTCAAATATAGGTGGGGAGTTTCAGGTTTGAGTCACACTTAGCCTAGGGTCTGGAAGGCGAGGAAACGCCCTTCAGTGTGCTCTGGGTTCTCAAAGTAATTCATAAATTGTCTTCTTCCACCTGTTATACACAGGAAGCTGTAAACAGTCAACTAAGTAATGCAAGTCGTAAGTAGATGCAAGTAAGCAAATGACTAGAAAGAGGTCGGCATTGCTGCCTGCCAGAGGTTAACCAAGAGCTCTATTTCCCTCAGAGAAACACAGATGGAGACAAACGAAAAAACTGTGAGCTCTCCTCATTTCTACCCACAAGCTGCGACTGTTCCTTGGCTACGTTTGAACACTGGTGTGGCACTCAAACTGTTTATTTGAAACTCCTTTAAAACTAAACATAGGCTTTCCCCCCTTCACTGCTAATTACATACTTTTTTGTTAAAGAAGCAAGCCCTTTATCGCTCATAATTTCAGCTATCACTTTCTCAGGCATCTTCTCGGATCAATAGCATATAGTTAAGTGGAAGAAAAGGCTAAATGTGCTTGCTATTTGCAAAGCAAGGATTAATTTTTAGTTTTTAAGTGCTCTTCGTTTCATGTTAAAATATTAAATTCAAGTCACAGGTTCAAAGTAGTTACACATTCAAGCTTTTTGTTAAATATCTGTCATTTTTAAAATCTTGAATACTGGCATAGGGTATAATAAAATCTGTGTGCATTCTGCAATTTAACAGATTCCAGTGCTGGTGGCCATACGTCTTTGATGGCAAAACTACATGCGTTGTAGCACCATAAAATCAATAAATATTAACCTTTTCTGGCACTTTGTGCACGGATGCTTCATCAACGGCTGTCAGGTAAGAGAACAGTCAGTGATGAACTGTATTTCTCAGCTAAGAAATCCATAACAAATTTAGAAATCAACGTAGATTAACACACTTTTTAAATAAAAAAAAAATCATCTACAGATGTTATTTCCCATGAAAAGAATACAAAAGCTGGCAAGCTCACATTTCGAATAGATGCCTTCGGTGGGACATAAATATCAAGCAGCACTGTACCCCAAAGAACTAAATATTATACACGTCTCTCAGGCCCCACTTCTATAATTATATGGATTATATATAATCCGCTTTCGAACTTTAGGTAACATGCTAAGTGGGAAAATTTTTATTCCATTACAACATCCTATTTCATGTCTGTTAGCAATCCATGTTTCCAGATGAGTTACAGATAATACCGAGCACAATCTTATAAAGGTTTAAAAGAAAGGGGAAAACTATTTGGTAGAACCAGTGCCACTTTACTTGGTGAAATGCTCCCTGAAGTCACTGCAGTAGCGACTCTTTCCCTCTAACGCCAGGCCACCCGCAGGGCCCACTCCGTAAGATCCTGGTCCTTGATGACACAGGCTAGGAACTCCCAACTCACACACCAAGCACGTCATTCCAGTCACTTTATGGTGCACATTCAGGTTCTCCCAAGACAAACTTTTAGCTTTGTAGTCGTGGGTCAGTGTCACTGAACAGTTTGTTGTATTGATCAACTTAGGTGAATTCAAGTCTCTTAATATGTTGAATTTGGTAATTTAAGCAGCAAAGTGTAACTTCTTTTTGCAATCTTGCTCATTAGTATATCCACGTCTCTCCCTTTATGGAGGACAAACAACCTGTGTTTTCATGGTCTAGTTCCCTTCAAAAGTACTATGAAATTTCAACAGGGCAGCAATTCAGACAAATAACTCAATCTGCGGATGGAAAATGAATGCTCTATACATAAAGTAACAGCTGTGAGGAAGAGAACCCCAATGTACTGAAAGCTCCATTACCATAAGACCTAAAAGTCAGCTGTGGAGAGCAACGAGTTTACACTTGTCATTCTATCAGCGACATCTATATTTTTAATCTCTAGATAACTCAGCATAAGAAAAATCAAAATTCTTAGGAAAATATCAGTTTACTAGAGTTATATGTCTTTGGGTTGTAAATTTTAAAAATGACCCTTTTGGTGGAAATAACTAATGTAACTTCATTTTTGCAATAGATGCCACTGTTAGAACTTATGATTTTCAAAGTGACTGCTTTGGGGGTAGAATGCGGAACACCTCTAAAATAAATTAATAATAGATCTTACAATAGGATCTAATATCCAGTCACTCGTCAAAAAGAGGCTGGCTCTCAGAAGATGCTGAAGAAGAAAAAATAGCAGAATAACCCCAAACACATCAATAAGTCTTTGGTATTGTCCTTGGGACTTGCTGGGGAAAGTCTAAGACTTTGCCCTCACCGTCAGGGCAAACGTGGCGCCCGAGTCATCGGGGCCCAGCCGTGACCGGCCAAGACATGCTTCAGGCTCTAATGTCAAGTGCCTTAAAAAAGGCGTGTTCTGAAATGACCAACTCTCCTCCCTCCCCTCCTTCCTTTAACACTACTTCAGGTTAGAAAGGCTAGGAAGATTTTTACAAACCAGCCAAAGAAAGCCTTATCTTTCTGTTTGAAAGTCGGGTTTGATTAGCGTCCTGACCCTGCTTCCTGTTTAGCCTCGGACCCCTCATCCATGACGGGGGACGTGCATTTCCTGGCCTTCCCCCACATGTATCACCAAAACTTTAGCTAAGACAAAAATCAAACAGAAAAGTATAAAGTCTTTCTAGATCATCCAAGATTAAGAAGAGCTCCCAAAGGCAAGTGTGATGGTCTGAATTTTTCTCTGGAAACAAACATCCATGAGGCTTCAGTACCCTTTCACAGCTTGAAAAAGCCCACTTTCATTTTGCAGGGAAAATATGTGGGAAATGATTCAGGTGGACATTAAACCACCATCTCCATTTCCTCTGTAGTTTCTACTAATAATAGCTTATAACCTCCGTGCTCATCAGCCCCATGAAGGATCCACATCCAGAAATGGAGATAATTTGTTTTGGGCTGGCAGATTTTATTCTAACACTATCCTGCCATCTTGCACTAGTCACTGGAAATGTGAAGAAATCTGTGTATGAGGAGGGAAGTTATTCGAGCCCTAGAAGAGCTTTGTCAACTTTCTCTATGAAGAAACAAAATAATCATCAGTAAGTATCAACATAACCATTGTTGGGGGAATTTCTGCTTTTCTCTGTAGACTTCAGCTTTAAGGCTATGTATTTTCTCTTCTAAAAGCAACTCTGATGTAGCTCTACATTGATATAATCAAACGTAGGCTTCATGTGGTAGGAAATAAATGAGGGGAAAAAAAATCCCAGCAACATCATTTAGCACTTAAAGAAGCAAGAATTTAAAGAAGGAATAACGCTTAACCTATTTAATGGCACTCTGAGCAAGTCTGATTTATTCTGATTTATTACAACGCTACCTGTCTTTGAAATATTCAAGTATTTGCTTACCAATCCATTACAGTACCTGTGTGTGTTTGAGCGTGTCTGAGTATGTATTTGTTTTTGTTTTCCTCTCCATGCCTGGAATACCATCCCAACCTCTCAATCCATGGACTGCTGACAAGGAAACCTACCAAAAGCTCTTGCTTCAGGAAGGCAGGTCCCTGCAGAGCAAATGTGCTCAAGCACCATGAGTGACGCCCACCCGCACTGTGGCCCAAATGGCGAAGGGCAAGCGTGCGAGTGATGGGCCCACAGTGCCACGGGCCAGGGAGCGCGTGGTGCTGAAACACATGGGCTACGGTGACTGAGGACATCATCTGGCACACGGCCGAGAAAATCAGGGCTCAGATCAGCAAGCAAGTAGGGACTGGCCGAAGTCCTCTGTAACCATGAAATGCGTCAGAAAAATCACCGAATAACGGTTTTGTGAAAAGTAATGGGAAGAAACTGTATCAACAGAAAGCCCTGACTCAAGCAGTTTCAAGAGACAAAGAGATAGTGACAAACCACACCTGGAAGCATCTGCCACCCCTGCTGCCCCCGGCACTGCACGAATTCAGTGAGCACCTTCCCTCACCGCAACCCTGAGCTAACGAGGGATGTGTCTCCGTGAACGTTTTGAACAAAAGAAGAGTATGTGTATACACATGGTTCAAACAACCCAATTAAGAAACAAACAACAGAAGAAAACACAGTGCCCTCCAGAAGTGGAGGCCCTCCTCTTCACCTTCTCCCTCGTAGAGCTGACAGTGTCACCTGGCTTTGGGTCACGAGGCTGGAAGTGAACAGAAGGACCTAGACATGCGTGGGAACAAACCTTTACTGAGTGTAGCAGACACTTGCAAGAAACTTCATTTTTCTCTTACCTTAGTCCCACAAAGCAGGATCGATCATTTCAGTATCTTTAAGACAGTTATAACTTTTTACAAGGCACAAAGCTAGCAAGTGATTACAAATCTTACCGTGTCACCCCTCTGGTTACTTCACTGGCTTCCTGTTTTGCTTAGTCCAAAATCTCAGAGTCTGTCCTCTCCCAGGGTCCCTGCACCCAGAGCACCGATGGCCACACTCTCTTCCCCCAGCAAGTTCCTCCCCTGTGCAGGCCCAGGCCTCCAGGACGCCTCACTTCCCCAGGTGGGCTTTCCAACACCGCCGTCCCACTGAGTTCCACTTCCCTGTGGGTCACCCTTGGTCCTAAGAGTTCTTCACTTCAAGCAGGCAGCCCCACTGCTAGTTTGAGTTCTATCTGTACCTCTGGTCATTGTCTGCTCTCTCACTATGCCAAGCCCCCTACAAGCAAGGGTCACAGTTCAGTCCACAACCCTCTCCCCCGACCTGACAAGTGAACTCATGCATTTCTTCTAATATTTACAATCTTAAGGGGAAAGTAGATGACTTAATTGGCACTATTAGAAAAGCACTATGACAGAGACTTTATGTAATTTAACACGCTAATTCTCATGATATCCCTGACTAGATAGGTTTCCAAACCCAGTTTACATATGCAAAACCTAAAGCTGACAGACGTGGGCTAAGTTTCCCAAGATCACACAGCGAGGAAGTACCAGAGCCGGCTCAAAATTCAGCCAAATTCAATTCAGCTAAATTATTTCATTCAGATAATAAAATATTATCTCATTATCAGACAATAGTTTTTTCCACCATACCATGCTGGCAATCTAGATATAACTGGAGGAGAGGGATCTATTTCCTTAATTTTGATTACTGAGGTCTTTAGGATTGTTTTATAATAGCATTTGCTGCCTTCTCTTTTGATTATTAAAAGCAACATATTGTAGAAAATACAGAAAAGCTTGCACCTCTAGGTCCATCAATTTTTCTGAACAGTACATATATTAAAAAATAAAACTGGGGACATTCTCAGCATGTCATTTTAACATCTTTTTAGAAGCTCTTAAATTATAGAAGTAATATGTGCTTGTCATAAAAAAAAAAAAAAGCCATTGCAATACTGGGTTACATAAAGTAAAAAATGCACAGTATCCACGCACCATCTAAACTTACCTCTGAGACAGCCAATATTAACAGCTTGATGTAGATTATCTGTATGATTCTTTACGCTCATACAAATATACATGCAGGGACGAACACCCCCCCACCCCCGCCCAAACCCCTTTTTAAGAAAGAAATAGTCCTAGCAGGCACATTATCTTGCAACTTGCTTTTTGCATGTAACCGCCTATCACGGTCAGGTCAATACAGACACATGCAGCTCATTTTTAACAGCTGCATGTTTGTCCGTCGTGTGAACCGTCCCATTCTGACGGGCACCTACATGGTTTCCAGTTCTTGGCTGCTACAACAACAACATATCCTTACACGCTAGAATATTTATTCCATAAGATTGATGCTTGGGCTTCCCTGGTGGCGCAGTGGTTGAGAGTCTGCCTGCCAATGCAGGGGACACGGGTTCGAGCCCTGGTCTGGGAGGATCCCGCATGCCGCGGAGCAACTAGGCCCGTGAGCCACAACTACTGAGCCTGCGCGTCTGGAGCCTGTGCTCCGCAACGAGAGAGGCCGCGATAGTGAGAGGCCCGCGCACCGCGATGAGGAGCGGCCCCCGCTTGCCGCAACTGGAGAAGGCCCTCGCACAGAAACGAAGACCCAACACAGCCATAAATAAATATATAAATAAATTAAAAAAAAAAAAAGAGTGGCCCCCGCTTGCCACAACTAGAGAAAGCCCTCGCACAGAAACGAAGACCCAACACAGCCATAAATAAATAAATAAACAAATACTTTAAAAAAAAGAAAAAAAAGATTGATGCTGAACAGTAGAATTGCTGAGTCAAATGGTATGTGCATTTTAATTCCGAACTCCTAATCTGAAATTAGGAGTTTGGGATTAACATATACACACTACTATATACAAAACAGCTAAATCAACAAGGACACACTGTATAGCACAGGGAACTCTACTCAATATTTTGTAATGGCCTATATGGGAAAAGAATCTGAAAAGGAGTAGATATAAGTATTTATATGTGTAACTGAATCACTCTGTTGTATACCTGAAACTAACACAACATTGTAAATCAACTATACTCCAATATAAAATAAAAAAATTTAAAATAAAGATAAAAAATAAAATTTAAAAGTATGTCTAGCTTACTTTCTCAGAGTTTTAGCAACTCACTCTCCCCCAATAACATATGAGATTTCCAATTTTCCAACAAATGCTCCATCATGGCTCATTCTCAACCTTTTAGGTTTCTACCAATGGATAAAAACTGGCATTGTACAGTTTTGATGTACTGACAACTAGTGAGGTTAAACATCTTTGCATATATTTACTGGTAATCTGAATTTTAAAATGCCTATTCAGATTTGTCTTTTAAAAAAAATCAGTTTGAGGGAGGTTTCTGTAAATTAGGAATAGCGACCTCCTGTGAGAATACTAATTGTGTATTAATCCTGTATCTGTCTTATGTGTTGCAAATATTTTGTCATAATTGATTGTGAAACTTTGTTTACTTCTTTTCCCCTTCTGTTTCTGTTTTTCATGTCTTATGTAACCCTGAGGTTATATAAATATTATGAAGTTTGTCTCCATCATTACTTGACTACGTAAGAATTTAAAATAAAAATGCAATTCATGTGAATATTTTTAGAACAAAGATATAATGTCTTTCTTATTAATTATTTGACATCTACTTCTTTGCCTTTTTCCTTCACACTTCAATTATTAAGTGTCTGTGGTTGATAAATAAAAGATTCGAAAACACAATTAATTGTTTTAATAGTTCTGTAGTGATCTTCTGATGTTAGATTATTACTGAGCTACTGAACATCATTATATCTAAAGAATACTTGTTACTTTATACTTCGTTTTTAAATAGAAAACATCAGAGTGATTATCTGTCAATATATAAAGATCTAATTACAATAACAAAGATCAATTTTCTTGTATTTCAACTCCAATTTTTCAATATCTTTACTCTCAAGAGTGCAGATAACAGAATAAAAAATAGCATAAGAGAAATGTGGACTGTGGAAGTCTAAAGGATGTTTTAGGTGTGCATATTCAGATAAATGTCTACATGCCACAAGCAACAGAAATTACGTCCTAAAGTAACAAACAGATCAAAAATACACGTTTAGAATTTAAGATGCGTCGTTTACCTCCCCTTCTGGATCAAAAGTATCCCTACACTAGCTTTTATTAAACCCTGGATCATATCTTATCCTGCAATGTCAACTCTGTCTCCATGGTCTAAACGATTATTTTCTCTCCTGTAGTTTTATAACTTAGCCAAGGACGAGGGGAGCTAGCTGTCTTTCTTTGGTGGGGTGACTACTACCTACCCCTGTTTTGCTTGGTGCAAACACAGGCAAGTTCCTTTGTGAACTTCTCATTTTCTAGAGGTCATTCAGACCATAATTTCAGGCCTCCGCCGCTATCCTGATGGTCCTTCTTAGGAAATTGGACCCAGTGGGAACGTTTTCTCCCTCTGCTTAGTCCATGGGTCAGCATTTTCCTTCCCTTGTAGTTCTTAATTCCCTTAAGTGGCAATTATTTAAGACACAGTTAGAAAAGGTGCAATCTACATTCATCCAATAAAACCTAAATATTAAAAAGGACAGAAAAATTCAGCATGGTTACTAAGGATAAATGGGACAGCATTTAGCATTTGAAAGGTACCAATGAAGTGGTACATGAGTAAATGGACAAAATTTTTGAAAAATGATTGGAGGTAAAAAAAGAATTAAGACAAACTAAAAGCGCATACTATGTGTCAAAGAGATGGAGCATCTTAATTATAAGAGGTTAATATCACAGCCAGAGTCAAGAAATAGGTGGAAAAATCACTAATAGATACTGCCTGGAAATCAACCCAAAGATAACAGACATACAAAATCTAAATTTTAGATTTTTCAATAAGCATATGATAAAAATTAGATTAGTACTGTGGTTCAAAACACACTCTTAACAAAGGTAACTTATTTGTGCTAAAAGCCTTATGCTTGGGAATGATATCACCATGCCTGTGGAAAGACATATTAGAAAAATTATGATCACTGCATGGACATAATGAATGCATTCTAAGGTCAAAGGTTGTAAAAGAAGCCAAAGGAGAAAGGAAACAAGTTTGAACCATATGTAGCCCATTCATAAGCAAATGGCAAAATTACTGGAATGGGTAAAAAAGAGGGAATGAATTAAAACGACAAGCTATTCATGAAACAAATAATATAACAGATAAGCTGTACGTCTGTGGAATATAATGCTTCCAGGTCTAGCAGGTATCATCTTTATGAATACACCACCCTTTCCCATAGTTTATATTGAACAGAAGGTAACTAATTGTGAAATTTTAAGGACTAACTTAAATCCAGTTGCATACTTAAATTTTTTTTTTTTTTTTTTTTTTTTTTTTTTTAGGAGGCTTTTTTTTTTTTTTTTTTTTTTTAATTTATTTATTTATTTATGGCTGTGTTGGGTCTTCGTTTCTGTGTGAGGGCTTTCTCTAGTTGCGGCAAGTGGGGACCACTCCTCATCGCGGTGCGCGGGCCTCTCACTATCGTGGCCTCTCTTGTTGCGGAGCACAGGCTCCAGACGCGCAGGCTCAGTAGTTGTGGCTCACGGGCCTAGTTGCTCCGCGGCATGTGGGATCTTCCCAGACCAGGGCTCGAACCCGTGTCCCCTGCATTGGCAGGCAGATTCTCAACCACTGCGCCACCAGGGAAGCCCCATACTTAAATTTTTAAAACTTGATTTGGTCTTCCATTTAACTGACCATCTCCCTGGTATATCAAAAAGCAGTATTTTGCCAAGAAAATCCAACATGTGATATCTACGAAATATGGTAGATACATTTAAAACTGGGTTTAAAGTGGATATTCGTATATACAACTGAACTCATTCCATTAGGACCACTTTTAAGGTTTTAACTCCTACAATTAAGAATGGTCTAATCTCTAATAAATCTCTTATTCTATAGCACTACAAATGATCCTGCTTCTGTGAGTAAACCCTGACTGATAGAACACTTTTGGGATCGTGATATTTAATCCAAATATCACATATAACATAGTCAATTATCTAGTGTAAAATAGCAGCATAATAGTGGTTACACTGAAGCCAGGGTTGGCTTCATATTGCGTTACTAGCCTTATAAGTTTGGGTCAGTTATTTTACCTCATTTTCCCCCTCACCATTAAATTGGGAATAATGGTAGCATCGGGCTGTTCTGAAAAGTAAATGAGATGATTCTCTTGAAAACAGCCTAATAATTTGATAAACAGTGAGTGCTCATATGAAATTGTTATTATTACATAAAATATGGTCAGTTGTTTAGAATAAAATGGAATTAATCCATTGCTACTTTCTAAATCTTTCTTATGTTCTAGCGAGTAGGGAAAAAAATTACTGTGAAAGACCTAATAAGACTAAGTCAACTAGAAAAGAATTATTACAATATACGGATTTCTCTAATTCATTATTTCCCTCTTTCCTGGAGTATTTGTTGTTCTGCTGCCTTATTATGCTCCTTCAAGCCTGAGCCCTAAGGAGGGGAGTCTTTCCTGGTGCCCTACACAGATCACCTCCCAAAGCATCTCTGACATTTTCTGTATAGACCTTAGATAGCAAATTGGGTATTTATTTATTTGTGTGGTTGTTTAATTAATGTCCTTTGTCCACTAAATAAATCATTTCTACTAAGGCAAGGACCACACTCGCACTGCTGTCGTATTTTTGAGGCCTAGCACGGTGCAGTGGGGCATATCGTGGGTGGAGAAAGCCCAACATTTGTTTGGTGACACCAGGTCTCAACATAAAAGTAGTTACAAATTCTCAAGCAAAATTTCTAGTCACTTCAGAACGCTTAAAATGTGTTTTGCAACACATTAAGAAGCAGAATATCAATGTCATGAACTCAAAGAAGTTTACAAGACCTTCCCCATTTTAAAAAGTTATAAAAGTTACTGATTTAAACTCTTCTGTATGATTCAGAAGTCGTCACCAGATAGAGTGAAAGTGATTGTCATTAATAATTTGGAACTATTATAGAAAGGTTAGAGTACTGTATTTCTGAAATTGGTTGGCGCCTTGCTAATCTGATTCTACAGGGTAAAACCTGTAACTGGGATCTTCATATCACAATATTTTAGAATTCTATGGCTTGGGGTTTTACATAAGGATTCATATCAGAGACAAGAGCCCTACCTGTGGCTGGCTTAGCAATATAAGGAAAGAGTCCCACACTTGCGGAAACCTTACAGGAACTCCTATTTGCTCAGGAGGAAGAAAGAGTGGGTGGGGAGGATGGTCTTGTCTTTCGTTGTGTGGAAGCTCAGGGCTCACTCAGAAGGGCAGTGATAATTCCCTAAGCACACAGAAGTAGAGTATAACCACATATAAATAGTAGACAAGACGCCTGCATAAATTAACATGTTGTACCTTCAGGTTTAACTCAAAACCTTTAGGCCAAGAACATTCAATTTTATCTGTATCATGATGATAAACTATTGTTTCTTACATGTTGAGTGAAAATGATTATACATACTAATGTAGTAGGTGAATACCCTGACATCTTAATGCCTAGAAGATGAACACACCCAAATGATCCTGCGACAAATAATAAAACTATACAGCCCTGGATATCAAATGTCTTTTTCAAGGTAAAAAAGATGTTTAAAAATTTTATATGTTCAAACTGAGCATAAAACATCTTAAAAATGTCTTTCTAACACATTTTCTTAGACACAGAGAAATTGGGGTGAAAAAATAAAATATATTAAGTGCTATTACAGAATTACATCTAAAACCAGAATTACTTCTTTGACTGGTAAGAGACTCATGAGATCTCAAAGCATACATCACAAAAAACTTCTTTTCATTACATACAGGGGGAAAAGGCTAGAAATATGGACAAAGAAGATATATAAGAATAACATTAAAGTAAAGCAAACAAACAAAAAACACCCTAAAGTGTCATTCAGCCTCTTTTAAAGAGCTATTCCTGCTTTATTTCTCTTGATTCTTCAGCATTTTACTGCACGTTCTATGCAATCCAAGCTTTCAACTCAATCCCCTTATAATCCACTTTACTGACCCGAAGGGCCACTTCTGCCTCTAGGTGTTCCAGCCTGTCTCCTCTTCCCACCTCTCTAAATACTCAATTCTCACAAAGTCAAGTACCCTTCAGCTTGCCTTCTTGCACTTCAGATAAATCATCTTCGTTGACACTTGAGCTGCAAAACTTACAGCCACCTTTCCACCCCTGTAGCAAACACTATTTCCAACACTCGTTTTAATAGCAAGAGCGCTTACAAGTCATTAAATAACACTATAATTAAATGTGCACAAGAGGGACCACATCTGGCACCTATTCTGTCCCTCACTGAAACATGAAGCTTGCTCTGTCTGAATATCAAGGTTAATCTGACAAACCTAATCCTATCCATGGGTTATTTGTAAAACACCCAAGAAGTACCCTAGTTCAGTGTTGACTGGACGCTCTAGAAAAATGTCCACAGACTCAACAAATGCTTCGTTACTAAGACAAAGAATGTTAAAGTATGATACTTAACTGGGTGATAAGTGGGAAATGTCATGAGGATGGAATCTTTTAAAGAAAATAATAAACTTTAAGAGAAACTAACTGTAATACCACCAAACAGTATTCTAAAATTTCAAGAGAACTAATTGGGCATTTTCATGTCTCCTGTCATTTTACACCAACCAAGTCTTTAAAGCAAACCATCTATTTATTAGAAACAGTCTTTGTTGCTAATCAAAGGACAGGACAGGATATATAAACATGAATATGCAAGTGATGCAGGTCACTTTGTTCATATAAAATATAACTCAGAATATCTATTCTTATCACTCAAGAGCAACACCTACTGGCACAATTAAAAAGAACCTAGAAGGCACAGAGTAATTTCAATTCAATATTTTATTAATTAAATACTTATAGAGCACTTAACATATGCCAGGCACTACTTTAAGTACTTTACAAATATTAACTTATTTAATCACTCCAAGACATTTATCACTAAAAGAGATTAACTGACATAAACCCTACTTCAAGATGCAAAAGGATCTATTTCATTACTTTGAGATACAGATTCTATTTAAGCCAACAGAATCCAAATCTGTCCTTGCCAACATCTGGAAAGAAACTGGTATTATAATTCATTTTAACTTAGTGAGCCAGACAACCAATGTGGAGGAAATCCTGAAAGGCAGTTCCCCCAAGAAGAGTTCTCTCCCCACCAAAAAAAAAATTAAATTTTATATTCAATGCAATGTTAATAATTTATACTAATTGCAAAGGAGTCTTGCCTTTCCCTTTATAAACAGGAAGTCACTTAACGCTAGGTTTTTATTTTAAGCATACATTAAAATTATGATTTTTCACAAGATGAAAGAATGCCTCTGCCAATCACACTGACATGCTACTCACAAATGGCACTAATAGCTGTGACAAGAGTGAACTGTCTGAGCAGAGCTTTTTAAGAAGGATCTAGACCAGCCATCAAAACCACTACTTTATCTAGATGGGCCTACGCTATATGCTGCTGCAACAAAAGCTATTAGGTGATTTAAGTGACTACTTTATTATGATGGAATTTCATCTATTAAAAGAATGTATTTAAGTGTTTTTAATCTTACTTAGATATAGAAAAAAATGGAGTAAGAAAGTACAAGCATGTCTATAAGCTAAAATATTTTGCTCCTTCCTATTTTACCTGAATAAATAAACTTTGCAAATTTATTCACTCGATTTATATATTTCAAATGCTGATTAGCATGTATCATAAAACATCTTTTTGGTCTATTTAATTTTACAGTGTCAAGCCCATTAGTATAATTTCTGTATTAACTTCCCAATTTTCATTTTCTCCATCCCAATCAACTTCCTTCTCTAATGACCCCTCACCAACAGAGATACCTATTTAATATTTTCTAATATGGATATGTGCACAAAATATACAAGATAAGGGTAACTGGGGTTTTTTGTATTTGCAATTTTTAAATTTTTAACTTTGGTAAAATACACATAATATACAATTTACCATGTTAGCCATTTTTAAGTGTACAGTTCAGTAGTATTAAGTATATTCACATTGCTGTACAATCAATCTCCAGGATTTTTTCATATTCCAAAAGTGAAACTCTGTACCTACTAAAACAACATCTCCTGTCCTCCTGTCCCCCAGACCCTGGCAACGACCATTCTAATTCTTGTATCTATGACTACTCTAGGGACCTCATATAAGTGCTACCCTACAGTATTTGTTTTTTATGACAGGCTTATTTCACTGAGCTTAGTGTCCTCAAAGTTCATCCATGTTGCAGCCTGTGTCAGAATTTCCTTCATTTTTAAGGCTGAATAATATTCCACTGTATGCATGAATCACATTTTCCTTGTCTATTCATTCATTAACAGACATTTGGGTTATTTCTACCTTTTGGCTATTGTGAATAATGTTGCTATGAATGTGGGTGTACAAATACCTTGAGATCTGCTTTCATTTCTTTTGGATATATACCCAGCAGTGGAAATGCTGTATCATATGGTAGTTCTATTTTAAATTTTTTGAGGAACCACTATACTGTTTCCATAGCAGCTGTGCCATTTTATGTTCTCACCAACAGTGCATAAGGATTTCAATTTCTCTACACTCTTGTCAATACTTGTTCTTTTCTTTTCTTTCTTTCCTTCTTTTCTTTCTTTTTTTTTTTTTTGATAGATGTCATCATAATGAGTGTGTGGTGATAGAGCAAATTCTTTAAAAGTGGATTTCTTAGCTAGTAGGAAAATTATGATGAATTCAAAATACAAAATTGGTGAGTACTATTTAAAATGATGGCAAAGCTAACCAGAGAAGAATCATATTATAAGCAAAAAGTGAAAGCCTTTTCTTATTTATCAATATAAAGGATTAAGAAATAAGAATGCCTGCTCACTATATTCTGAATATAAATATGCCTATCTCATTTTATTTGTTCATAAGAGTTTTGAATGATTGGTTATAACAATTATCAGGTTCGGGAAGCTCTCCTCAGGAAGTCATTCAGGAGCAGGACAAGACAGTGACAAATCAGACAGATTCTCAATGAGTTTATATTAGATTACAGAGCAATGAAGAGATGGGGTACATAAAACTGAAGGAAAACACATGTACCCAATTATGGGAACTTAAGGATAAAATTTAAAACCCATGTATGCTTAATTTTAGAAATTGCTATGGTAATAGAGAGGAAAGAGATGGATGTAAAGAAACATTGCCAACTGATTTAACAAAAGTGCAACGGCAGTTCTACAGAGAAAAGATATTGTTTTCACCAAATATTGCTCAAGAAAATGACACCTATATACAAAAAAAAGAACTAACCTATACCTCATGTTATAGAAAATTGGACTCAAAATAGATCATAGATCTAAATATAAAATGTAAAAGCATAAAGCTTCTAGAAGAAAATACAGGAGTTAATCTTGGTAACCTGAGTTAGGCAAATACCTTTTAAATACTGTAACAGAAGTATAAACCATAAAGGAAAAACACTAATAAACTGGACTTCATGAATATTAAAAACCTTTGCTCTATGAAAGACACTGCTAAGAGAAAAAAAAAAAAGAAGTCACCGCCTCAGAGAAAGTATTTGACATATACCTGACAAAGGTCTCATATCAAAAATACATTAAAATTCTTAAAACAGATTGAGGAGCTTCAAGATGGTGGAAAAGTAAGATGCAGAGATCACCTTCCTCCCCCACAAATACATCAGAAATACATCTACATGTGGAACAGCTGCTACAGAACACCTACTGAACACTGGCAGAAGACCTCAGACTTCCCAAAAGGCAAGAAACTCCCCACGTACTTGTGTAGGGCAAAAGAAAAAAGAAGAAACAGAGACAAGAGAATAGGGATGGGACCCGCACCAGTGGGAGGGAGCTGTGAAGGAGGAAAGGTCTCCACACACTAGGAAGCCCCTTCGCGGGCAGAGACGGGGGGTGCCGGAGGGGGGAAGCTTCGGAGCCACGGAGGAGAGTGCAGCCACAGGGGTGCGGAGGGCAAAGTGGAGAGACTCCCGCACAGAGGATCGGTGCCGAGCAGCACTCAAGAGCCCGAGAGGCTTGTCTGCTCCCCCGCCAGAAGGGAATGGCAGGACATATTTAAAGTAATGAAAGCCAGAAGGGAATGGCAGGACATATTTAAAGTGATGAAAGGGAAAAACCTACAACCAAGATTACTCTATCCAGCAAGGATCTCATTCAGATTTGACGGAGAAATTAAAACCTTTACAGACAAGCAAAAGCTAAGAGAATTCAGCACAACCAAACCAGCTTTACAACAAAGGCTAAAGGAACTTCTCTAGGCAGGAAACACAAGAGAAGGAAAAGACGTACAATAACAAACCCAAAACAATTAAGAAAATGGTAAGAGGAACATACATATCAATAATTACCTTAAATGTAAATGGAGGGCTTCCCTGGTGGCGCAGTGGTTGGGAATCTGCCTGCCAATGCAGGGGACACGGGTTCGAGCCCTGGTCTGGGAAGATCCCACATGCCGGAGCAGCTGGGCCCGTGAGCCACAATTACTGAGCCTGCACATCTGGAGCCTGTGCTCCGCAACAAGAGAGGCCGCGACAGTGAGAGGCCCGCGCACCGCGATGAAGAGTGGCCCCCGCTTGCCGCAACTGGAGAAAGCCCTTGCACAGAAACGAAGACCCAACACAGCCATAAATAAATAAATAAAAATTAAAAAAAAAATGTAAATGGATTAAATGCTCTGACCAAAAGACATAGACTGGCTGAATGGATACAAAAACAAGACCTGTATATATGTTGTCTACAAGCGAGCCACTTCAGACCTAGGGATACATGCAGACTGAAAGTGAGGGGATGGAAGAAGATATTCCATGCAAATGGAAATCAAAAGAAAGATGGAGTAGCAATTCTCATATCAGACAAAATAGACTTTAAAACAAAGACTATTACAAGAGACAAAGAAGGACACTACATAATGATCAAGGGATCAATCCAAGAAGAAGATATAACAATTGTAAATATTTATGCACCCAACAAAGGAGCACCTCAATACATAAGGCAAATGCTAACAGCCATAAAAGGGGAAATCGACAGTTAACACAATCATAGAAGGGGACTTTAACACCCCACTTTCACCAATGGACAGATCATCCAAAATGAAAATAAATAAGGAAACACAAGCTTTAAATGATACATTAAACAAGATGGACTTAATTGATATTTATAGGACATTCCATCCAGAAACAACAGAATACACTTTCTTCTCAAGTGCTCATGATACATTCTCCAGGATATATCATATCTTGGGTCACAAATCAAGCCTTGGTAAATTTAAGAAAATTGAAATCGTATCAAGTACCCTTTCTGACCACACGCTATGAGACTAGATATCAATTACAGGAAAAAATCTGTAAAAAATACAAACACATGGAGGCTAAACAATACACTACTTAATAACCAAGAGATCACTGAAGAAATCAAAGAGGAAATCAAAAAATACCGACAAACAAATGACAATGAAAACACGATGACCCAAAACCTATGGGATGCAGCAAAAGCAGTTCTAAGAGGGAAGTTTATAGCAATACAATCCTACCTTAAGAGACAAGAAACATCTCAAATAAACAACCTAACTTTACACCTAAAGCAATTAGAGAAAGAACAAAAAATCCCCAAAGTTAGCAGAAGGAAAGAAATCGTAAAGACCAGATCAGAAATAAATGAAAAAGAAATGAAAGAAACGATATCAAAGATCAATAAAACTAAAAGCTGGTTCTTTGAGAAGATAAACAAAATTGATAAACCATTCATTAGCCAGACTCATCAAGAAAAAAAGGGACAAGACTCATCTCAATAGAATTAGAAATGAAAAAGGGGAAGTAACAACTGGCACTGCAGAAATACAAAGGATCATGAGAGATTACTACAAACAACTATATGCCAATAAAATGGACAACCTGGAAGAAATGGACAAATTCTTAGAAATGCACAACCTTCTGAGACTGAACCAGGAAGAAATAGAAAATATGAACAGACCAATCACAAGCACTGAAATTGAAACTGTGATTAAAAATCTTCCAACAAACAGAAGCCCAGGACCAGATGGCTTCACAAGCGAATTCTATCAAACATTTAGAGAAGAGCTAACACCTATTCTTCTCAAACTCTTCCAAAATATAGCGGAGGGAGGAACACTCCCAAACTCATTCTACGAGTCCACCATCACCCTGATACCAAAACCAGACAAAGATGTCACAAAGAAAGAAAACTACAGGCCACTATCACTGATGAATATAGATGCAAAAATCCTCAACAAAATACTAGCACAAACAGAATCCAACAGCACATTAAAAGGATCATACACCATGATCAAGTGGGGTTTGTTCCAGGGACGCAAGGATTCTTCAATATACGCAAATCAATGTGATACACCATATTAACAAATTGAAGGAGAAAAACCATATGATCATCTCAATAGATGCAGAGAAAGCTTTCAACAAAATTCAACACCCATTTATGATAAAAACACTCCAGAAAGTAGGCATAGAGGGAACTCACCTCAACATAATAAAGGCCATATATGACAAACCCACAGCCAACATCGTCCTCAATGGTGAAAAACTGAAACCATTTCCACTAAGATCAGGAACAAGACAAGGTTGCCCACTCTCACCACTATTATTCAACATAGTTTTGGAAGTTTTAGCCACAGCAATCAGAGAAGAAAAAGAAATAAAAGGAATCCAAATCGGAAAAGGAGAAGTTAAGCTGTCACTGTTTGCAGATGACATGATACTATACATAGAGAATCCTAAAGATGCTACCAGAAAACTACTAGAGCTAATCAATGAATTTGGTAAAGTAGCAGGATACAAAATTAACGCACAGAAATCCCTTGCATTCCTATACACTAATGATGAAAAATCTGAAACTGAAATTAAGGAAACACTCCCATTTACCATTGCAATGAAAAGAATAAAATACCTAGGAATAAACCTACCTAAGGAGACAAAAGACCTGTATGCAGAAAATTATAAGACACTGATGAAAGAAATTAAAGATGATACAAACAGATGGAGAGATATACCATATTCTTGGATTGGAAGAATCAACATTGTGAAAATGACTATACTGCCCAAAACAATCTACAGATTCAATGCAATCCCTATCAGACTACCACTGACATTTTTCACAGAACTAGAACAAAAGATTTCACAATTTTTATGGAGACACAAAAGACCCCGAATAGCCAAAGCAATCTTGAGAACAAAAAATGGAGCTGGAGGATCAGGCTCCCTGACTTCAGACTATATTACAAAGCTACAGTAATCAAGACAGTTTGGTACTGGCACAAAAACAGAAATACAGATCAATGGAACAGGATGGAAAGCCCAGAGATAAACCCACGCACATATGGTCACCTTATCTTTGATAAAGGAGGCAAGAATATACAATGGAGAAAAGGCAGCCTCTTCAATAAGTGGTGCTGGGAAAACTGGACAGCTACATGTAAAAGAATGAAATTAGAACACTCCCTAACACCATACACAACAATAAACTCAAAATGGATTAAAGACCTAAATGTAAGGCCAGACACTATCAAACTCTTAGAGGAAAACATAGGCAGAACACACTACGGCATAAATCACAGCAAGATCCGTTTTGACCCACCCCCTAGAGAAATGGAAATAAAAACAAAAATAAACAAATGGGACCTCATGAAACTTAAAAGCTTTTGCACAGCAAAGGAAACCATAAACAAGACAAAAAGACAACCCTCAGAATAGGAGAAAATATTTGCAAATGAAGCAACTGACAAAGGAGTAATCTCCAAAATTAAAAGCAGCTCATGCAGCTCAATATCATAAAAACAAACAACCCAATCCAAAAATGGGCAGAAGGCCTAAACAGACATTTCTCCAAAGAAGATATATGGATTGCCAACAAACACATGAAAGAATGCTCAACATCATTAATCATTAGAGAAATGCAAATCAAAACTACAATGCGATATCATCTCACACCAGTCAGAATGGCCATCATCAAAAAATCTACAAACAATAAATGCTGGAGAGAGTGTGGAGAAAAGGGAACCCTCACACACTGTTGGTGGGAGTGTAAATTGATACAGCCACTATGGAGGTTCTTTAAAAAACTAAAAATGGAACTACCGTACAACCCAGAAATCCCACTACTGGGCATACACCCTGAGAAAACCATAATTCAAAAAGAGTCATGTACCACAATGTTCATTGCGGCTCTATTTACAATAGCCAGGACATGGAAGCAACCTAAGTGTCCATCGACAGATGAATGGATAAAGAAGATGTGGCACATATATACAATGGAATATTACTCAGCCATAAAAAGAAACAAAATTGAGTTATTTGTAGTGAGGTGGATGGACCTAGAAGTCTGTCATACAGAGTGAAGTAAGTCAGAAAGAGAAAAGCAAACACCATATGCTAACACATATATACGGGATCTAAAAAAAAAAAAAAAAATGGTCATGAAGGACCTAGGGGCAAGATGGGAATAAAGACGCAGACCTACTAGAGAATGGACTTGAGGACAGGGGGAGGAGGAAGGGTAAGCTAGGACAAAGTGAGAGAGTGGTAGTGTATATATGGACATATATACACTACCAAATGTAAAATAGATAGCTAGGGGCTTCCCTGGTGGCGCAGTGGTTGAGAATCCGCCTGCCAATGCAGGGGACACGGGTTCGAGCCCTGGTCTGGGAGGATACCACATGCCACGGAGCGACTGGGCCCGTGAGCCACAATTGCTGAGTCTGCGCGTCTGGAGCCTGTGCTCCGCAACAAGAGAGGCCGCGATAGTGAGAGGCCCGCGTACCGCGATGAAGAGTGGCCCCCGCTTGCCACAACTAGAGAAAGCCCTCGCACAGAAACGAGGACACAACACAGCCATAAATAAATAAATTAATTAATTAATTTAAAAAAAAAATAGATAGCTAGTGGGAAGCAGCTGTATAGCACAAGGAGATCAGCTCGGTGCTTTGTGACCAGCTAGAAGGGTGGGATAGGGAGGGTGGGAGGGAGGGAGACGCAAGAGGGAAGAAATATGGGGATATATGTATATGTATAACTGATTCACTTTGTTATAAAGCAGAAACTAACACACCACTGTAAAGCAATTATACTCCAATAAAAATGTTAAAAAAAAAAAGCATATATACTATGCAATTACATTTATGTGAGTAAAGGATAGTCAAAATTAATTTATGGTGACAGAATTCACAATGATGGTTACCTCTGGGGAAATGGGGCACTGGTATTAGGAATAAGGAATTTCTAGGGTGATGGACATGTTTTATACCTTAATCTAGATATATACATATATGTATAAAAATTTATTGAAAAATTAATAAAAAGGAGAGAAACATTAAAAAAAAATTCTTAAAACAATAATCCAAGGGAAAAAGGGGCCAATATTTCAAACGATACTTCATCAAAGAAAATACAAAGAAGGCAAATAAGCATTGATAATCAACATCATTAGGAATCCAATGCAAACTGAAACCATGAAATCCCACTCAACTCCTATTTGAATGATGTAAAAACTGACAAATACAAGTGCTTACAAAGACGTGGGGCAACGGTAACTCTCACACAGCGTGGTGGGAATATAAAATGTGTAGACACTTTGGAAAACAGTTCAACGGTTTTCTTTAGAAGTTGAATATATACGTACCATATCATCCAGGTATCTCAGGTGTTTATTTACCCAAGAGAAATGAAACCTTACATTCGCACAGAAATCTACATGTGAATGTTCATAGCCCCTCTATTCATAATTGCCAAGAAGAGTAAATGTGGTATTCATTTAACGCCCATCACTGTGGTTTTGATTTGCATTTCCCCAACAAGTAATGATGTTGAATATCTTTTCATGTGTTTACTGGCCATTTATATATATATATTGTTTAGAGAAATAGCTATTCAGATTCTTTGCCCATTTTTTAATCAGGTTATTTGCTTTGATATTGTTGAATTATAAGCGTTCTTTATATATTCTGAATACAAGTCCATTATCAGATAGATTTGCAATTTCCCCCCCATTTTATAGGTTTTCCTTTCAACTTCTTGATGGTGTACTTTGAGGCACAAAAGTTTTTTTAATTTGGTAAAGTCCAACTCATCTATTTTTTTCTTTTATTTCTCATGCTTTTGGGGTCATAATCAAGAAAGCATTGCTTAACCAAAGGTCACAAAGATTTGTTCATATGTTTTCTTTTAAGGATTTTATAGCTAAGATAATTTATGTTTTGGACAAATAAAACAACGTATATTTATGGGAATGCAGGGGTTAGTATGCACACAGCCGTTTCCTAGTTCTGTCTGTTGAGAAGGCCAAAAAGCAAAGGGTGCACAGTAAACATATCAGGATTTCTAAATACCAATGGAAGGAACTAAGGCTCCTCAAAGAGACGCTGATTTTACCACCAGGGGAGGGAAAACCACCAGATGAACATGGATCACAGTTTGGTGTCAGAAAGTAAACAGATGCTCATAAAAGCATGAGGGCACATCAAAGGGCACAGGAGTCCTCCTGAAAGAGCTTGCAATGGCCAAAGCTGAAGCACTGTGAGCAAGAAAATAAATAACAATGATATAGTAGAATTATAAGCCATAGAGTAAAAGAAATCCATGCTGGTAAAAATTAATAGAACAAAAAATAATTGGAAGAGAAGGGACAGATATTCCTTAAAGAAAAATTCCAATTAAATGTAGAAGGAATGGGGAAAAGAGAAAATGACCATTAGAACTCCACAGATCTTGTTGCAGTCAAGATCCACTAATGAATGTCAAAATTAGTGGTTAAATGCTTAAGGAGAAACAGGCTATTGGCATAATCTGAATGTATCTCCCCTGAGAGGTGTATTAATTAAAAAGGGGAAATAGTAAGCTTGTAGCGGAGAAATACAGAGATGCCATCTTACTCAACTGGTCCAGGTTACATCATCTGCCCTACCGTACCCCTGATACACTCCACATCTATTCTGAGAAATTCTTAAAAACACCGCAACTGAGTCATGAGTAAACATCAGACTAATGCAAAATAAAGAACATTCTACAAAATAACTAATCCATATTCTTTACAAATGTCAAGGTCACATAAGACAATGAAAGATGGAAAACCTGCCATGGACTGGAGAAGATTGAGGAGACACAAGAACAGAAGGGCATGTTGGTTTCTGAGCTGAATTCTGGAAAAGAAAAACAGCAGAATGCAAAACCTGGTGAAATCTGAATAAAGAATATAGTTTAGAAAACAGTACTGTGCTAATGCTAACGTCTGGTTTTGGTAATGGCACTGTGGTTATATATAATGCTAACATTTGGGGAAGCTGGGTAAAGGATATATGGGAACTCTCTGTACTATTTTTCCAACTTTTCTGCAAGTTTTTTCAAAATAAAAACTTAAAACAAGGAAAACTTGCTAAATGGTAATTTTGCTTGCTAAAAATAGAAATAAGTGAAATTGCAAATGAATAATAATATGCATTTTTACATCTTCAGAACTAAACTTCAAAGCTAATTAAACAAGATACCTCCACTTTCCTCATAATTTGAAAAACTTGTGATTCTATTCTTCACTAAATGTCTTTGCTGGAGACAGCTACCTGTGATATAGCATCAGCAGTAGGACCTGTCACCACTTACCTTGTTTCCTCATATAAAACTGCATTTTAGTTGGGGTCAAGATACGTCTGGGAAGTTGTGTAAATTTTTAAAATATATAAATTATATTGAATTAAACAGATGATAAAAGGTCTATATAAAAATAAAAGCCACATCAATTACCTGATAAAATCATACTGCCCCTACTATAACTTTCCACAATCAGTTTTTTTTCCCTTAAAATTTTGATAAATGAAGTTGTCAGGGGGGATAAGATCACAATTTTGCCTGCTGATGAGGTAACCATACTGTATGTGCCTGTATAACCTGTGGCAGCGAGGAAAGCAGCCTAAAAGACAGTTTCAACGTGGCTCTGAATTATACAGGCTAATTACACTTAGCGAGGCCGCCCAAGAAAGAAGAGGATAGAGGTTTTTTTTTTTCTGGAAAAAAAAATTAAACATCACTTTAAAACTTCTCTTTAAGATTATGTAGTTAGGGGATGAGACTGAGTGCTCTTAAGGCTTGAGATCCATCAAAAATGATTAACTAAATGGATTTACATGAATTTGAGATATTTTCAGTGAATTCTATTAGGTATTACTAACAAAAGCCATATTTTACTTGTGTACTCTGACATTATTTTAAATGTTGTGAATGCCATTAAGGACTTCACAGAACATTAAAATATACACTAGAAAGGACATTATTTCAAGATCATATTCGTTTTAAAAATATAGTATGCAACATACAAAGAATAAAAATAATTCAAATAATACGTTTCTACTCTGAAAAAGTTTTATATAGACCTTTTCTAGCCCTAACTTTGGATATATACTCAGACTGACATGCTAATATATGTCACACACATGTAAAACATATACATACATATATAGTTATGAGACTCATTACTCTCAATAACAACTTCAAATAAATGCAAAATACATTCCAGTCCTCTCCTACTACTTTCTTAGTATTAAAACAGCAATAAAAAAAAGCCCAATGCCTTTATTTCTACAGAAAATCTCAATATCAATGATAACTTTTGCTCTTTCATATGTATTATTTAATTTGAACCTCATATTCAAAGGAAAGGCTAAACATTGTTAGTCATTTTGCAGCTGAGAATACAGATGTAGAAGGTTGAGAGACTTGCTTAAAGTCACACATCTCAATCACAATAAAGTCAGGACACTAAAACCTAGTTCATTTGACTCCATCTGTCCATCCATCCATCCATCCTCCAAATTCTGTACCAGGCAGTAGAAGCACAACTGTGAAAACATTTACCCTAGTGGGTTTTTTTTTTTTAATTATATTATACCATGCTACTTCCTAGTACACGTTTTCAAATTATCTGATGTCTTAAAACTCAATATTAAGGCTTCCATGATAAGAATTTCATTAACCCATAGATGCTGATTTTTTGGGGGGGGGGGTGTATACTATTTTATGAACATTTAAATTTCACCAAGAGTTCAAGTATATGCTAGCCATTTGTTCAGATTTTTGAAATAAAGACAAAATGGGCAAACAGCTTTAAGGGTGCAATGTATTTAATTAACACTGCACAATATATTCACCAACTAGACAATCTAAGGGGTGGTATAACTATACACGTAGGAGCACCAAGTATAGGAACAAACCCTGGAACTGGAGGAAAAACCCACCATTCAGGACTGAACAGAGGTCCTTGGTTACTGACAGAATCTCCCCTTGACTTCAGACTTGAGACAAACCGAGGGAGTCTGTCAGTATACAGAGACCACTGCCTTCAGGACCAACACACAGCAACAGGATGGACTGGCCAGAGCCAATTCAGATTGTGGGGACCGGTCTGAAGCGAGCAAGGTCGGCTGGAGGCTGGAAATGTCGCAGCTGAAGGCCAGCATCGGCCGATGACAGCAGCCACCTTCTAAAAGTCGCTGATTTCTCCACAAGTTCCTAATGCTTTTCCCAAACAAGGAGTTGTTGTTTTTTTTTTTAAAGCTCCTGGATATGTAGGATTATATAATTGGAAAACTCTTGAAGACAAACAGGCATGGATTTCAATCAGCAAGTTAACCTCTTGAAGGTTCTTTTTTTAAATCATTAAATTGGGAATAACACCTACCAAAGAATTTTGCTTTGAAGATTTAATGGCCTAATGAAAAGTTCAGCACAGACACTATTACTACCTTTCCTCTTTCTTTCTTTGCAATTAAAAAGGCAAAACATGCAAAATAATAGAGTTCTTTAGTTCCCCATACTAACCATCTAAAATAGGAAGCCATACATATTACAGTTTGGAGGACTGAGGGAAGGAAATGGCAGAAAGTGGACCAGAGACACACAAGGGGCAAATATTTCCTTAAGCCTGCTCCACAATGTAAAGTAGATAAGGGAAGTTTTTAGACATATACTGAAGACATGTTAGAGAGAACATATTTATTCTTCAGGAGATTAAATTTTAAAATATTTAAGAATGTTAATTAGAAAGTTTTGAAAAAACCTATATCAGTATATTACTCAATAAAAGAGAAATGGTGATGAGTTCAGAGTCAGCTTAACTCACCAGTAAACCGCACATTTACTGACACACAAACACAAATGAGACCATCCTGGAGAGCGATTATATTACTGAAAAAAAGGAGACTGATGGAAAAATAGTGCTTTGACATTATTCACCCACTGACTACAAAGAATGTAAGATAGTCCTAAACTTAGGAATTCCAACAGGAGTGAGAGTGAGAGAGAGCGGAGAGAGAGGCCAATTAGCAAAATACCTAATCTGCTGTGCCATGATGGACACAAGGCACCAGACTATGTAGATAGGACTTTGAAAGAAACAAAGACATTTAGCAGCAGTTAAGAAAAATAGTAAATTAACCCATGGATGATGTCTGAGGTTAAAGAATCAAATTGTTGAACTGTTAATTATTTTAGGAAGTCTTTTGTTAAATGGTGAAGTATCAGGAGACTGGAAAACAAGGACTTCAGTCTGAAGGTTAAAAAGAAAGAGGGGAGAGGCTGAAAATTATAGAGCTGTAAGTCTAACATCTATATTAGGAAATAAATTTGAGATGATACTTATAGATGAGCTTAATAATACATTTGGAGAAGTACAATTTAATAGGAGTGAGTCAGCATGGATTTACCAAAGGCAATCATGTCAGAAAAAATTTCGTTCCTTTTTAAGTTGAAGTAATAATTGGTTTATGTAAGGGAGAACCAATGAGAAACTGTCAGGATTTTCTGAGATTTTTGGACCTTTTCATAAAATGAATTATTGTACAAAATGTCATGACATGTGTCAGGGCACCCAACTAACAAAAGGGGATGAAAGTTAATGGGGTTAAAAATAGAGGGCCAAAGAATTTGGGAAAAGACTGCGTTCTACAAGGCTCTCTATATATCAGAACACTAATGTTTTTAATTAATGATGAAGAAAACCTTTTATATTACGAAATTTGAATATAGCTCTAAATGAGAGGGAATGGCTAAGATACAAAAGGCTATAGCTGTTTTATCTTAACCGTGATAAATTAAGCAAATGGGCTCAGAGGTGGAATATGAAACTTAATCTGCCTAAGTATAAAGTGATGCACTTGGATAGAATTAAGGAATCAGTTAAATATAGTTTAAATGGTACTGAACTGGTTACCACTAGAAAGAAAAAGGATTTGGAATTTTGGTAAGAGTCAAACTTTCACATTCTTATTCTTATAACTGGGTAAGAGAAATGCTATGGAATGAAGTTAAATAATACATGTCATAAAGAATTTAAAAACTGACTATCTTATAGGAGAATAAAAAATTCTAATCTGTGAAGAGGGTTTGATAGATTCATGTGCTATCATCCTGCACAGGCAATAATCTAATGTATATTGTAAATGATTAAGTATTGATATATATAAAGACTAATGAAAATCGTATCAATACAAATATGATAAAAAATATGACAGTAGAAAAATTAAGGAAATTAGGAAAAATACCATCCCATCACTTAATGCTTAATTTCCCCTAATAAGAGAACACCATTTGATTATTACCTTTGGAAAAGGCAGAAACATTTAATACATTTAAAGTCCCAGCTTCTCAGATGAAAATATGGAACAACTAAGCCAACCTCCTAGTCTCCACGCAGCGCTCATCCTGCGGGGAAGTGGCCACTCCACGCCTGGGCCCTCCGGGCGCGTCTGTGCAGGCGCAGGGAGCACAGCTTCAATTTGAGCCGTGGAGGCATAACATCGAGTCTGTCTCTTGGAGTCCATGAGAAAAAACATCTTCTTCGTAGGCACAAGCAGCAGAGCCCTGGCACACCCCCTCCACTCTCTCCTTGGCCCTCTCCATCTCAATCCTCAGGTTATTTTTAAAGTATTCTGAAATATTACCACCCAAGTCCAATTGAAGGTCACCTGTATTGCAAACATAAAGTGTGTGTAATTCTTTCTCAAGGTGTAGTGAATGAACACCAAGCTTATTCATGGATAAGAGAGATGGGAGAAATACAACTGCTAAAACTATGAAGCTCAAATAAAGATCACTTTTGAGATGAAATGGATTTCACGTAATAGAGAACAAGTGTAATGTACAATGACAGAAAAGATTCTGGCCACTTGCAATCTGACATCAGTTTTGCGGGACTAATGTGATCGTATAATCTCATCATATTAGATCTAGAGTGGACCTAAATGAACCTCTTTAGAAGTTTAGGGGTCAAGGGAAACCTGTTCTTTTAAAAAGAGAAGTACCTACAGAAAAGGGTACAACTCAGAGAAGAGCTTGAGGAATTTTCCCCAATTGAACACAACCGAGTCCCAACACCAGGGATAAGAAGGAGAACCAGGGCCGCCTCTCCTCATCCCAGGGACTGCTGGCCCCAAGGGGACACAGACTCTGCTCTCTACACCACAGATTAGTCTTGGCTGCTTTTATATTTAATAAAGAATGAAGTCATACAGAATATACTCCTTTTTGTTTGGCTTAACTCCATCCAGTGATACGATGGTGAGATTTATTCATATTGTTGCTTTAGCTGTAGTTCAATCATTCTCATTGCTGTAGAGTATTCCATTAGGTAAATATGCAACCTTTCTACACTCTACTTGATGGACATCCGAGTAGTTTTGGGTTTTGACTATGATGAGTATATCGATTATCGAGTATAAATAATAAAGTAAAGGACAATTTCAAGTAAAAGATTAAAGTTGTCACTGCAGATAAAAGAAACAAAATGCAGCTATATGCTGTTTATAAGGCAGCTGGTATAGCTATACAATATAAAACACAGAATGATGGCAAGAAGTATTACTACAGAGAAAAAGGAACATTTCATAATTATAAGAGAATTATATATTTTTTCTTTATCTTAGGTGTGTATGTGTATAAAACAAACCTAAAGTTCCAAGTATCCAGTGATTTATCTTTAAAATATGTAAAGCCAAAATTAACAGAAAAACAGACAAATCCATAATCATAGTGGGCAACTTTAACATACCTCTCTTAACATAGCTGATAGAGTTAGCATAAAAAAAAAATCAGTAAGAATACAGACAATCTGAACAATACAGTAAAGAAATGAGGTAAGTGACATATAGTAAACACAGAATACAGCACCAAACAACACCGATATTTCTAGTATGTCTCAAACATTTACCAAAACTCACCATATGCTGGGCATAAAGAAAGTATAAACAGATTCTGAAGGATTAAAATAATTCAGACTATGCTCTGTAAGCACAGGAGATATAAGCTAGAAATCAATTTATATTACTATTTCAGTAGTTAACAAAAAGATAATTAGAAAATCCCCAAATGCCTGGAAATCAAATACTACATTTCTAAATAATCCACTTTTATTTAAAAAAAATAAATGACCACTTGTATCTTGTTTTTCAACAAAAGCTACAACCAAAATTAAAGCTCACATATAGCCTTTAATTCTCAGGAGTATGAAACGGAAAATGATATCAAAGTCATTCTTCTAGTTCCCAACAACAATTGAGAAAGAAGACAATGAATCACCAACGGAAGCCAACAGAGAAGAACACTGGGCAACGATGGATGCTAAGTATTATCACGTCAAACAGTTTACATATTGTACCATCTCGGTTAGATCATACGAAAACTGTGTTGTACGCGTCACTATCCCAGGCTTACAGAGGGGAAGACTGAGACCCACAGAGTTAAAAGAGGGTTTCCAAAGTCATCCGACAGCGGAATGAGAGCTGAAGTCAAAACCTAGCCTGCCCTGAAGGCCATGCACACAGAAACACGGGATGCCACAGTGAGGAGGGGCCTCAGAGATGGCGCGGACCTCACTGCGGGCCCCGGGGAGCACAGCCACAGGAGAACCACTTTCTGCAGAACTGTTTTCCAACAACAAAAAAAATTAAATACCTTATTTTAACATAGACACTTCCAAATATCATCTTAACTAAAATTTAAAATACCCCAAATGACATTATTTACAATCTTTTCTGTTGCTGTTGTTGAACGTTTTCCTTCTCGTGAGACCATTAGATGTTTCATCTACGTGGGAGAGCCAAGTCAGATCCAGAGTGAATCTGTTTATTTGTTCTGGGGTAGTTTAATAAAAGAACTGCTTCATATGCTTCACTGAATTTTCGATTACAGATTTCTCAACACATGAATAGTGTTGATAGCAGAGAAGGCAGCTGATAGTCACCGTCAGGTCTGGGCCATAACCCACTCTGAAGATTTCAGGCCACCTCCTGACCTTGCACAGTACCATCCATGAGGGATTCCTCCACTGTGCTGCCTAATTCCTCTACCGGACAGCATGGAAGCAAGAGCCCGCTTCAGTGTCTCACTTCACACGGAGGAAGGCGCGTTCCACACATTCATGAAGTGATCACAGTTGACTCAGAATTACAAGGTGAAAAAGTCAATCTAAGAACTATGCCGTTTTAAAGTTTTCTCTTAACTGAGCTAAGTTTATCAAAGCAAATCTATTACTGAAGAGCCATCTTGCCTTGCACGGGGTGAATAAACAAGTGACACCCCACAGGCACCACATGGATTCTGTTTGTCAAAATACTGAGGAATGCTACTGTGACTTATATAGAAGAAGGATCCAAAAGAATCATAAAAATACAAACAGAAAACTAGGATCCTATGCACAAGAGCATCACACACATACACAAGGAAACTAGGATAATTTTTCTAAAAAAGATTTTATACAAATGATATCTCAAAACAGAACTCTCAGCATCACTAGGGCAGCAATGGCGTAAGCAAAGAGTCTGTCCTTTCTGTGCAGAACAACAAAAGGAATGTGTTTCTTTGGTCTGCAATTAGCTTCCTCCCCCTTTCTTTGCTGTTTACCTCATTTAAGAGCTAGAGACACCTTATTTTAGGAAAATAACCTACTTTTAATGTCTAATTGGTGCAATGGAAGAGAGAGACAGAATGTGTCAATATTACATCTTGAGAAGCTGAAATAGTGAAACTACCTTGAAAATGGTACTTTGCTGACAACCTACCATCAGTTTAGATCATTCTGCTTGGCCATTTCTTGAAGCACCAGCTTTTAGGCAATATTTCTGACATCTGCATTGTCATGCACTCATATTAGTAAAGAATCCATAGGTACTCATGGCCAGAAGCTATTTCCATTTGACTTTATCTGTTTTTGTGAACTACAGCTGATAAACTGTCTAGTTCAAAACCTTTTCAGTAACAACCTCACCAAAATGCAAAGAATATTGACCCCCGTTTTTCTTTTTCAAAAACAGACGTGGGTACAACAGAGATTACTAAATCAGATGTTTTACCATGACTTTAAAGAGTCGATCTGATGAGTATAAACAGAGAAATTTGAGAGCACATCAGCAGAAAACAAATAATAACCTTACATGCAGTGTCAAATGGATTAGGACTATTATTCTACCTCAAATTACTCAACAAGTTCTGTTTCTTTCACTGTAGACATTACATGAACCAATGTCATTTACATAGTTTGCAAAGGCAGCCTTGCATCTGGGGTGGGATTTCACACAACTTTCAAACACTAGTGTCACTTCGCCAGCATCAGCAACAACACCCACAATCCTTTGCACTGATCATTCTCGGCACGAGAGTACTGTGCTAAGAGCTTCATAGCCAAGATCTTTTTAAATTCTCACAATAACCCTTTAAATAGATCCCACCACATCGATTTACGTACGAGAAATCTAAGGTGATGAGATGAGCCTGCCTGCAACCCACACAGCCAGGACGGGGAGGAGAGTTTACATACAGCTCCAACTACTCCCAAAGCACCTGCCTTAAACATCCCCTGGGTCCCCTGGCATCCCCTGGCATTATTTAAATACAGTCCTGTTTGGGCTACAGTTGGAACTTCCAGCAAATGTCCTGCAGGGGAATACCTCTTCCGACAGGTCCCATACGCACCATCCATCACCCGGCTACTCCGCACGGAAGAACTCCGCACTCAAGGCCCCCTTGTTCACTAAACAAAAGGCTGGGCCCCAGGGGTCAACGTGCTTAACCCTGCAGTTGGTGATGCATCTCTGATCCTTCCACAGCATCTGACGGCCAGTCCAACAAGGCCAGAGTGCTCTCAGCAGCCTCTGCCATCACCAACGTTCCCTGAAACCCGTATGACGGTCCCTCCTAATTTTGGGGACACGTGTGGCACTCTGTTACCCCATGCAGGTTCTCCTGCTCTCCTCAGTCACATTCTTCTCCTTTCCAGGTACTTACTGGAAAACCGTGGTACAAGGGACAGGGCAGGCATAACATTTTAAATCACAAACATTTTTTGAAAAAGATTAAAAACCTTATCAATTAGCCAAAATACGAAGCTCAAACAACTACTACTGTTTCAGCTCAACCGTGTTTTGAGTATTTGCTATTAATAACTCTGCTGTCCTGCAATGATTATTTCGTCATATTTGCTCTTGATGAAATATAATTGAACAGACCTATTTTCATAGTTGAGGGGGATAAGACCAAGTGTTCTTTTTTATAAGTCTTGAAGCAGATACTATCACACATGCTACTACATTTAAATAAATGCTGGTAATGCACAAACAGCCTAGTAACTATTGTGATGAGTGAAGCATTTTATATAATAGTTTTAGTTTCTTACCAGCGTGCAAGTAGGCCAGGTCAGGGTTTTCGATGTCAGGATGCTGTTCTTTCAAGTGGTTCCGAAATTCCACAGGGACGTTGGTTCCATAGTCACACTTGGGGCAGTTGTACATCTTGACTCCTTCATGTTTGCCCGTATGTAGAATGTGTTTGCGGATATTTTCAGCACAGTTTGACCTACCAAGTAAGAAAGAAAAGTAAACAGAATTAAGGTCAAATCAATAACATGAGACCACAGATCATGATGGCAGTGACCACTCATGTAGGCCTCACAGGTGTCAGGTGCTATGTATGCTATAAGTGTTGTGCTCTGTAAGAGTTAACATGAATCCTATGAGGCTGGGAGCTTTTGTAACCTTGGTGCTAATTTCTAGGTTGGCTTTTACCTGAGCGATTCATTTCTATGCAGAACTGGAAACACAAAGTCCCAAGTTCTATGATTTTAATATCAAATTATTCTGGTACCACTTGAGGGCAGTGAAGGAGTTTCCTTAATCCCGAGAACACACCTTGCACCACGGAGTACTGATACAAAGGCAAGCCCCGTCACCTCCACTGAAATTGGAGCACTAAGGGAAAAAAGATGCTTGACTTTTAGACCTGTCAAGTGAGCAGCTTCTAAGTAAGGCTCTGAGATAGTCTGACGATAGAAGAGTAGCTGGAAACAGCCCCTCAGCCCACAGCTGGGCAATGCGCAAAGTCCCAGTGAGGCTGCTGTACTGGTGTAGGTTTGAAGAGGGTGGACTGAATAAATACAACTCAGGGTCTGTGTACTGCCCACCAAACTGTCCCTGAAAATAGGCTCCTCTCCCGCTGCTTTCCTGCAGACGCAGAAATGCAAGGCCTGAAACGGCCAGAACCCCGGGCACAGGGAACTGCTCACGAGGCAAACTGTTCCGCCTGCTCCCAGCCCTCTCAGCACAGGCACCGCGACTGCGCCCCCGACCCCGTCCACACGTGCAGCTGCTTCCCTTCCGTCTCTGTCGTCGTTAGGGTAGTAGTAAAAGGCGCCCAGCCCAGGTTCAAGCAGGTGTGTGTGTGTGTGTGTGTCTGTGTGTGTGTGTGTCTGTGTGTGTGTGTGTCGGGGGTGAGGTGCTCAACCACAAAGAAACGAAGAATCAGATGGCCTCAGATTTCCAACAGAGCGAAATGAAGTGCCCGAAGAAAATCAAGCACTATGTTTATCAGTCTTCCCTGCAGGTACTGCTGAAGGATAAAATCCTGTAGGACGATGTCTGAAGAAAAGGTTCCATGTCCAGAAAAAGTTAGGACATGGTAGGTATTTAGCAAACGCATCTCACGACGCACTGATTCAGATCATGAGGGCTCCACAACGAAGCTTTCTGTGGCTCCGCACGGCCGCAAGACTTCTAAGTGGAATTATGCTTCTGTGTAATACGTAACTGCACCCAGGAACGCACCCTGGGAGCACTGGTGAAGAATACAAAAATGGTTATAACCCCAAATTTTAGAATAGCTATGGTGTCACTCATACGTAGAGGCAGCAAACACCTTCAGAAACGCAAAGACTCGGTAGACATGCTAGCTGTTCACTCAGGACCAGAGGAGGGCGGAGCGGTGTCATCAAGCAAGCAGAGCTCACGGCCGTGGCGCTGGGAACAGTGTCCCACAGGGACGGCCTTTCCTTCCAGCACGTGGAGGAGCTGACCTACAATCACCTTCCTCCTGAATGGTAGCCTACGCTGTGCTGACAGCCCTACAGCTGGACCCGAGACACTCCTTTGGGAAAGCTTCTGCTACTTCCCCCCCATCCCCAGGCAGGGCCTGGCATCAAATGTACACATCGGCTCTATATGGGTAGGAAGATGAAGTCAGATTCCTCTCAGCCTAGACTAGAAAGAAACACACCAGGCCGCTAATGCCCGATGCAGCAATGCCCATTTCTTTTTTTTCCAAACATACTTTAATGATTTACATATTAATGCTTACATATTTTTCAAAAAACTTAAATAACACCAAAGAAGATGGAGGAGGAGGAAGAGGTGCGGGAGGGGGAGGAGCGGGAGGGGGAGGAGGGGGAGGAAGAGAACGGGCGCAGCAGAGATGTTCTCAGCTGTGTGCACTTTGCCTTTGGCAAGGGCTCTGTCAAGCTCTGTGTTGAGTCTCTCTCAGAACTTAGACTAAATCTGCATAAGACAGTTAGTGAACGTACGCATGTACAACTTATCTCTTTCTTGTCACTACTGGATTATCAAATTTGCTTTCTATATAAATTCCCTACTGTTAATTAATAAGCACTGTAATAGGGTAATGATGGGTAAGAACCTCACGTGTTCTGTGTGCCTGCCACTGGCCTGGCTACTTTGACACTGTCCCAGGACCCCGTGGCAGAGACTGTTGAGGGACCATCTCGGAGATGAGTATCAACGGCTACAGGGCTAGAAAAGTGGTTAAGACAGAATCTGAATGTCAATTTTCTGTGCTCAGGGGCAGGGCATTTCAGGCACACCACAGTCCTCCTTCCTTACAGTATTTACGTATCAAAGGTACTGGAACATTCTAAGAAAAGAGTAGGGTTCTAGAGTCTCTTAAATGTATAAATATTCTTGGAATAAATAACAGCTCTGCATCAAGTTGACAGAAGTAACACAGAAAACCATCTGAAGGCAGATGAGACAAATGTCCACTCTGTGCGAGTGAAAAGGAAGAGGACCAGTTGGGGAACTCACTGGGTGAACTGTTCCAAGTCATTCTCTGAGTCAATGGATCTCCCAATCGTTTTCCATGGCATCACAGACACCCCCTAAATTCACCACTGTTTACTGACATCGGGGAGTGAAAACAAAACCTACTACTGTACTTAATTATTACTGTCTATGAGGACTGTTGAGTCTTTGGTGCCACCTATATTATTTCCTTATGGAAAAAGCTAGGCATAAAGAGTCATCAAAGACAATCACTGATCAAGTGAGGAAATTAAAATTACCCAAGTACACACATTTCAGTGTATGATGTCTACTTAAATGGGGGACGATATAAGCAACAAATCCTAACCTTCGGTGAAGGAAGAAAGAGATGACTTTGAAAACTGAATATTTTGTTTTTGAGAAGTGTGTATCTTGGATAAAAATAAAGCAATATCTCTTAGTATGTCAATAGCACGTGGAATCTAATAATCAGGGGACTATTACTGAAGCAAGTGAAAGTGGGGAGGGAGGATTAAAAAGACGAGAGCCTTCTTTTTATTTAAAAATATAGACTAAAAACAAGAAAGAAGTGGTGTGGAACTTGGTATTTCAGGTTAAGGATCGTTTCATACATATATTTTATACCTATTTATTTTTATTTATTATATATATATATATTTATATCTTTTATTTTATGTAAAGAATACATCTGTGTGTATACTTATAATTCTGTTTTATACACACATATAAGAAACATTAAATATATGCAAACAAGAAGAAAAAATAGTCAATGTCTGTCTGCAATAGAAAAGATACATTTCATCTATTTCGTTGGTAATAGCGTATTTGCGTATTATCATAATTTGTCCTGCATCTAATGTCATGCAACATAAAATTTTTTAAAATACTGAGACCAAAAGGAACCTTTCACACCTACAAAATCAAACTATTTCAATCCAAGCCTAAAAAGTAAAAGCTATAACATATTATATCAACATCATTTAAAGCAGAACACCTATAAAGTAGGGGCAAACTGCAATCCCTATACTTGAGACTATCCTAAAACAGGTAGCTGACTATGCAGCAATGTTATAAGATTCAGTGAACAATAAGTAGATTGGGTAACTTTAGCCAAGGAATTCTGAATGACATTGAGCCCCAAAATGATATTCTTCCCCAAAACAGAACTTCCAAGTGGTAATTAGAATGGTAAGTTGAAGAGGGACAAATGAAGAGCAGGTCAGGCAGGAGAAGTAAGGATGGCCTAGGGGCTTCCCTGGCGGTCCAGTGGTTAGGACTCCACGCTTCCACTGCAGGGGGCACAGGTTCGAACCCTGGTCAGGGAACTAAGATCCCACATGCCATGTGGCATGGCCAAAAAACAATAAAATAAAGTAGAAAAGGATGTTCTAAGACATTATTTCAAACAGGGTCTGACCTAGATTGCCAGGAATTAACAGCAGTTAAACCAAGTGGGCATACAATCATTAGGAGTGGGTGACTGAATATGTCTTCAGTTGGACATTGATTTTTAAGGTAGAGAGTGTATTTTTGTCCCATGTTCATAGATTGGAAGACTTAATATTATCAAGATGGCAATACTCCCCAAATTGATGTACAGACTCAGTGCAATCCTATCAAAATCTCAGCTGGATTTCTTATAGAAATTGACATGCTGATCCTAAAATTCACAAGGAAACGCATGCGACCTAGAAAACTCAATACCATCTCACAAAGAACTAAGTTGAGGACTCACACTTTCTGATTTCAAAACTTATGAAGCAACAGTAATCAAGACAGTGTGGGAGGACAAAAAGAACAGATGTAGGAGCTCTTAGCAGGGAAAGTGGGACCACCGTTCCATGGGAAGTTAGATGCCGCAGCGCAGGGCTGCAGGCTCCTTGTGGGGAGCAGGGATCCGTGCCGGACTTGCTGGGCCCGTGAGCGCAAGCACTGGGTTTACGGGGAAGGCCTTCTAAATTATGAGGACGTTTCACATGAAATTGTGAAATAGGACATGCTGAAAATCTTGAGGCAGCTTTACATATACGTACATACATATGTGTATAAATATATAAAGCGTGGGCTAGGCAATTAGCAAAAGGACCAGAGATGTGACCTGACTAATTTTACGGCTTCTTAAAAAATATGTAATAAAGGAAATATTTTATTCAGTTCAAAAGCAGTGCATTTTAAAATAATAAATTAATAAAATAAACCACAAGTGCTTCTAGAATGCCAAAAGATTATGTCAGTACTACACGCTCACTATTAACACAAAAGCATGTTAAATTTATGTTATTTAACCTAATAAGAAGGAAGCTTAAAAAAAAATCCTAGTGAATATTTTTTTCCTCTTTTGATGCATATTATTTCAGTTATTAAAAAATAACGCACCGCTGAAGTTGAAGAAACATACCTTCACATATTTCAAACATCAAACAGTCTAGTGATAGACAGATATAGTAAAGCCTCCTCCCAGCACGGGCCGATCACCCCCACCTCCACCAGGGACCCGGAATCCCTAACTTCTTATCAATCTTTTGGGAGAATTAAGAATGGTTTTTCCAATCCACAAACACACTGTATCTTCTCTTCTCCCCTCTTCTTGTATGTAAATTTCTTGGCATAACACATGTCAGCAGCACCTTCGTCTGCCTAACAACAGAGCGTGGGGATGTTGTTTCCACGTGACTATGTAGGAGCAGAGTGTCCTTCCTGATGCCTCCCTCTACCCTCCCCTACTCCCTCCCTCTGCTCCGCCTCCTTTCCTTCCTCTGTTAATAGCCAGGCAGTATTTCATGGTAAGGACAGAGAGTATTATATTTAACTGACCCTCTACTGATGAACATTTAGGTTGTTTCCAATCATTTGCTAGTATAAACAAGGTTGCAATGAATCATCTTGTGAAACACTTTCCATTTCTCAGGATGCCAAGAAAATCTCAGGATGCCAAGTGGAATTGCTTCCAATGGCAATGGGCATATGCTTTTGTAATTTTGATAAATGCTGCCCAACTGCCCTCCAGAGGAGTTGTAGCAATTTACACTTCCACCAACAATGATCGAGAGAGTCTGTTTCTGCACATTCGTGCCGCTGTAGTGTGTTGTGTTACCAAACTTTCAAATTTTTGCCAACTTGGTGGGTGAAAAATGGTAGCTCACTGGGGTTTCAATTTTTAACCTTTAGAAGTTTTAATCTGCATTTCTCTTGTAACGAATAAAGTTTCTTTGAATATTGAAATGTCATATGGATTTTCTTTTCTCTGTACTGCTTTTCCATATTTTTGATCAGTTTTTTTTCTAAGGGTTGTTAGGCATTCTCTTATACATAAAGGAGGTAGATACTTTATGGCAAAAGTAACAAATATTTCTTCCTTAGTTTCCTTTAGACTTTGCTTACAGCATCTTCTGAAAAGCAGAAGCGTTTTATTCTGTTCATCTTTTGTCCTATGGCTTCCTTACTTGGAGGTCATAAAAGGATTGTCCCAAATTTGGTTCTAGTACTTGAATAGTTTCATTATGTTCCACTAACTATTAGATCCCTTTCAAAATTCTCCTAGAGTGTGGTGTGAACTGTGGATCCAGACTGCTAGCCAGAGCTGTCAAGACAACATCTTAATAGTCTACCTTTCCCCCACTGACTTGAAATGCTACCTTCATCAATATTTTATTTATTTGAAGCTAATTCTGGATTTCCTATCCCAGTCTGCTGGTCTGTCTATGCCTGCGTCCATCTGTTACAATGAACCAAACTGCACAAGGCTCACATCTGGTAGAACTCATCCTTCTGCATTGCTCCTTTTCCTCCCAGGTCACAACTTCCCACCCAAGCCATCAGGTCGTCAATCACAAGACTGTGCTGGTGAGCTGGTGTGGCAAACATCATGAGTTAACTATGGAACCAGACAGAATAAAGTAGTATCACTAAGACACAATCAGGTAATTTCTATGTATTTATTAACATGTACTGGTAATACTGTCTTACCGATAAAGAAAAGGAAATGCAGAGAGAGCGGGCACAGATGTCATGCGCTAACGTGCACACACATCCCAATGAACATTCCTTTCCTAGTTCCCCAAGGGAAGCTATGTACCTGCCTCACCACTCCCAAACTCCTGTGTGAAATTAAAGACTGTCTTGGTCTACTGCTAATAATCTGACAGGTTGTGTATGTAAATGGACATTAAAATCTTCTGAAAGTTCTACTTAAAGAACTGTGTTAGTTTTCTTTAACATTCTCCCTTCCACACTTTCTGACCATGGAGTATTTTGTTGTTGTTGTTGTTGTTTTATGGGAATAATATATGTATCTCATAAGGCTGTCATGAGGGTTAAGGTAAATGATATTACACAAGTTCAGAAAATACAGGAGGTACTCAGTTCGCTTTTGATTACTATTGCTAGTCTTTCTATTAAATGCAGTACAGTTCAACTATTTGGATCATCATTAGCAATTTTCTCACTGTATACGAAAGGCAATTTCAATTCGTTTGAAAAATAGATTCCCCAAACAGTTATATAGTGCATGCATGCATATATGTTTAGAAATGTGATTCCTTTTTCTGCCTGTTCAGAATATACTTTTTGAACTAATACCCTTGAAAAGAATTACTCTGTAGTTAAGTTTGCATTGGAACAAGTGTATTATAGTACATATTTATCTAAAAGTTCAGTTGAAAGAGGCTTCTACTGTATCTTTAAAAGAGTAATCCAAAATGAATAAAGAATAATCCAAAGGAAGTCTTTTTGTAAACTAAATTTAAGAAGTTTTCACATTTTTTTACCAGTAGTATTTAATTATAAATTCACTGAGCAAAAACTGAGTCTAAGAAAGCCTGGGAAATCTCCAAGGGAGAAGAAAATAAAGCTGCGAGTCACTGCAGGTGGCAGGCAGTAACCAATACAGCAGCTCAGGGCTTCTTCCACAATTTATGTAACACAGCCCAGGATACAGTCCTCTGCCACTTATGTTCTCACGAAAGGACCCATAAAGAAAGAGCCTGGTAATTTTAGATTATTAAACAGTTGTGCTGGTTAAATTTAAAATTGGTTAGAGGGTACAAGAATACAGAAGTTCATATTCCTCTGGTTAAAATGGAACATTTTATCAACGATGTTTAGCAAACAGATGAATGTCATTGGGAGTGTTGAACGCAATACATCATCAGGACAAAGAACACAAAGACCAATGTATACAAGGGATAAAGATGTCATTTCAGATCAATGAGGAAATGATGGGTTATACAACAAATGGTGTTCAGTCAATTGCCTATCACGTGGGGAAGAATAAGTTAGACTCTTGTGGTCTTATACCATGCAAAAATAAATGCCATTTGGACTTTAAGATTAACCTAAGGACACTAAATTATAAACGTGCTAGAAGAAAATACCAGAAAATATTTTTATAATCTTGATTTGAAAGAGCTTTCCTGAATAAAATTCAGAACACAAATGCTATAAAAAGATGTAGCAAAAACACTTCATAAAACTTAAAACTGCTATATAGCATAATAGTCATAAATAAAGTTAAAAGACAGGGCAAAGAAATGGACAAAATATATGAAACATATATAAAATGATTAATATACAGACTACAAAATGAGTACCTATGATTAATAAGAAAAAAGATACAAATCTTAAAAACTGGATAAAAAACATAAGCAAGAAATTCCTAACTGGAGATCTACAAATGGTTATGTAAGCATTAAATGACTCTAGTAACCAAGGCAATACCAATTAAAGCCTAAGGTAACAGAAGGGCAAAATTTAAGAAGACTGGTAGCATTAATGAATGGTAAGGGAAACGAATGCCACTGGTAAGTGTCAGTTAGCAAAGGCTTTGGGAAGACGTCTGATGACAGCCTTCAAAAGTAAAATACACACATACTCTTGGACTTAGCAGTTCATTTCTAGAAGTTATCCACAAGGAGAATCATTAAACCATTATTTATGGCTAAACACTAGGGGAGAATGTGAAACTAGATGTTTGCTTACAAAGGAAATGAGCTGTTAATTTACAATGACCCACACTACGGATTTCCATGCTGCTGAGAGGTAAGCGTCACCCTGCAAGCCTGCTTCCCAGAGTAGGAGCTGCTCCCCTACAGAGCTCCATGGAAGCCAACTACATGCTGGTAGAACGCTGGGAGGGCGGGCACAGCCCGATCACAGGAAAAGCAAGGGCACCCCCAGCCGTGAGTGTTCACGTGGTGCCAGAACAAGGCAAGCGACCTGGCAGGCCAGGCCGCACGACTGCTCCCGCACAGCCCTGACCTCACGCCATCCAGGGTGGACTCCCCAAGCCGTGGAGCTGACCAGTCCCATGGTGCCTTTCCCAGTCTGACGCCAGGCACCGCAACGTCCCTGAGTGTGGCTCCAGAGAACCACAGGTGTGACAGGTACAGAGACAGGCTGAGGGGAGGAGTAATGATGACACGCCTGTCTCTGAATCTCCCTCAAGTGCTACGGAGGAAGCCCTGGTGTGTGTGGGTGCAGCTCATCTTTCATCCCTATTTGTTGGACAAAAGCCACTCAACAAAATAAGGTACACCTTATGTACTACCACGGAAAAACTTCCAAGACACACTGTTAGGTTAAAAAAAAAATAAAGCAAGTCCCAGGTAAATACATATAAGAATCCTTTCAGCTTTTGAAAACTATACAATATACTCATATAGATACACAAATGCATTAAATGGGTATTAGAAGAAAGCCTAGCAAACTATTGATGGTAATTATATGTATGGAAAGGTTTCCAAGGCAGAGGGAACTTCTACGTTTGCTCAGTATATTTTTGGATCACTTGGATTATTCATGAGAATATCTTTAAGTTTTACTCATGTAAAGCAAATATAATCAAAACATGCAGTTTAAAAACAACTGGATTGGATAGTATTATACAGAATGTAAATGTCATACACAATACAACAGTATAGCTGACATAAGTTGGTAATAGAAAGGAAAATCAAGTGTAAAGATTCTCATGCTTACATAGACATAATTCAATTTGATGAATCAAGTAAAAGATTTAAGTAAGGTAAGTCAGGTGGTAAAGGTAATCACTTAGAAAACCAAAATGAATACAGTAAAAAAATAGGGGAGAGAGGAGAGGTGTAGCGGTAAACCACGTGCATGAGCTAACTTCCTGATCTATGACAACAACCGGACGCTGCCTATAAACCAAGAAACAGAGAATCAGCAAAGTGTTTAGGTTATCTCTACCAGGGCAAAAATATGAATGATCACAAGTGGTTACGTCAGGAGAGCGGGGCGTGAAGAGGACCTGGAATGGGGCGGGATAGTAAGACTGACTTTTCAAATGATGAAGTTCAAATAGTAAAAATAATATACAATAACAGTAAGTTTTATAGGCATCTAAGTAAAATAGATACTTAAAAATAGCAGTATATTTCATTACTTACAAAATTATCCACAGTTTCTTTTTTTGGATAATTTTGTAAGTAATGAAATACACCATTTCTATAAACTCTAAGGCAAAAAGAATTTATAGAAATCAGAAGTAAGCACAAAACACAATCTTCTGAACATTTTCTGCAATATCAAATTTTAATTGGACAATTTCTGGATCACCCTGTTCTAAATTCTACGAATTTTCTTTTTCTTTTTTCCTAACTGATGGCTAACTATTAAATAGGACAGTTCCTATCAGGTCACTTCTCATTGTTTCCTGCTCGTCATAAATCCCAATTCTTTGAAATCAATCGCTGTGACAATAAAAACTGATGTACATTAATTTTTCTCCCCATTTCTCAGCTATAGTTATGTTAACATTTGTTATGTGATATAAGGGGATGTGCGTCATCTGACGATAACACAGAACAGTGTCTCACAGGAAGAAGGAGCCCGTGAGTTCGCACAGGAGTGGATGAAGACGGTCGCCTGACTGACCGTGCTCCAGCCACTGCTCTCCAGTGGCTGGAAGGATCCAGGTTCTGGGCTCTGCCGCTGTGTCGCTGTCAGGTATTCACAGCCCCGTCCCGAGTGCAGCGACCACTACCACGTGCTCACGGAGAAGCCGCCACACGGCAGCCACAGTGCTGGCCCACGTGACCCATGCGTGGGCTCTGCTCACCCGTACGTCTGAGTGCTGGTCTAAAAGCCACAGGGCAAGGCCAGCCTTTCAGACCCACTGGGAGGTCTTTCAGAACAGAAGTAATTTAAGCCTAATTATCGTTATGATTTCCATGGGAAGTCTATAATTACAAGAAAAGTCTATTTTCGTAGGTATTGATTTATTATTTTCAAAATGAATTTACTCAACAAATATTTATTTAGTGCCTACTACATTAAAAGAAACATAAAAATGAATCATTTTGGTTATATCCTCAAAGAGAATACAATGTGATAGGAGAGATGAGCCATGTACCTCAACAACCATAACAAAAGGCCATGCTGCATAAAATGAAACTTAATTTTGAAACAGGGTTGAAAATTCCACCTGTCTACTTACAGGACTGCCACGCCCCCTTCAGTGACATCTTTAATTGAGAATGGCCTAAAATTATCTTGTTTCCACGCTATTCAAAATGCTTGACTGACTTCAACTGACTTCAAATAACACTGATCAACTGCACACTTGCCTATGGATATGCCACTGCCTTTGATAGGATTTGCACACTGCTCTACCGTTCCTTCTATTCCCAAGAGTATGTAGAACTTCCCCTCTGTTCCGCACCATTCATGTTCCCACATTTACATCCACTTAAATTCCTTCTCTATTCATATCCCTGCTCGTTTTGGTTTCTACAACCAGTAAGAGGAATAAGCTGCTTTGAATTTAACAACCTGTTCCACCTTCCACTCTGCTGGAGAACAATGAGATTCACAAGGAAGAAATAGTAGGAAGCGACAGTAAGCTCTGTCTCTGTTAGAAACCCAAATTATTTCGTTAGCATTTAACGCTTCAAGAATAGTCCCACTCACACAGTTTGTGTGGTTGTAGAACAGGAGATTGATTTAAACACGTGGCCAGACGTGGCTTGTCCTCCATGGCATATGCAGGGAGGAGGGCCACCCGCCAGTGCAAGCCCTACAGAACCCTGACTTCTCCTTGGTTCTTCTTTAGCCCAAAGAGGAAAAGACAGTTACAATTTCATTAACTGTTCACTTCTCAATATACTGAATATATATTCTCAGTCTAGAGGAAGGTAACTTGCTTTGAGAAAAGTGCAACCTAGTAGACTTTCATCTGCCATGAAGACAAGCTATAAGCTTATATAAGTAAGTTTAAGTAATTACCAGATGCCGTATCCTACGTGCTTATGAGAAAATAAATCCCTGTTCTCTCAGGTAAAAGCGCGTAGCAGACATTAATGGTGGCCTATCCTTTAACAAAACAGAAATATTCCAGCATCCAAATTAGTCCAGCACGATGCCTACAGGGCTTCAGGGAAAAGGCCTTGGTGGCCAACGTTTCACATATTTCAGTTACACAAAATTGTATATATAATTTTGTGTAACTGAAATATATATATATATATATATATATATATATATATATATATACACATATATATATTTTTTTTAATCACTGACTTGGAATTCTTTTTTTTAATACCATTGGAATCTTTTTTTTTTTTAATATTCATTTGTTTTCTTTATTTTTTTTTTGGCTGCGTCGGGTCTTTGCTGCAGCGCACAGGCTTCTCTCCAATTGCGGCATGCAGGTTTTCTCTCCCTAGTTGTGGCGCGCGGGCTCCAGGGCGCGTGGGCACACGGGCTTAGTTGTCCCACGGCATGTGGGAGACTAGTTCCCCGACCAGGGATCCAACCCGCGTCCCCTGCACTGGCAGGCAGGCTCTTTACCACTGGACCATCAGGGAGGTCCCTATATATTTTTCTTTACAGCAGGAATCCTGTGAGTCTTTAATATGCTCTTCATTATGCGTCTGAGGAAGGCGGTGCAATACAGCAAGTGTTTCTCAAACTAACGTGACCACAGAAACGTTTTTCAAGGCTGAGCTAACAACGCCGCTTGAAGTTAGTGACTGGTGAAACCAGAACACCAGGTTAGCCGTACACGTCACTCCTCCTCCCACGCGTTTTCTGTGCAGCCGCAGCGAGTGCTGGTGGAGATCCTTTCCGCTGTTATCTTGCCACGCTTTTTATACTGGACCTTTGAAATAAACAGAGTCCCCACTCCAGCTTTTCATTTCTACAAACCTACGTCCTTACAGCACAGAGTGTTAGTCTCTCCTCTTCTGTTAACTAGCTAATTTAGCAAAGTGAAACGCTGTGAAACCAGGAAAGGCCCGTGGACGAGAGGCCTTCCGAAGAAAAGGACCTTTAACAAAGTTCAGGCAAGTGCAGCCTGCCCCTCCTGCTAAGTCCAAGCAGTCACTGGAATCGTAGTTGTAGGGGAGGCTAAGGAGGGCAGAGAGGTGCACAGAGATGCTCACCAGGGCCTGAACTACACGCAGGTGTGCACTTACCGAGCTCTGGCTTGAAATAGCTACAAGTAATACTGCTTTACAATTGAAGATATAAATATATGTACTAGTTTACTGTAGCTTTTCTAGTTGAAAGCTTTTCAAACTTAAGGTTATATAAGTAAAATTTTTACTGACCCAAAAATACATTTCACAACATTTCTGAGAGTCTGGGCCACACTTGATTTTACTTGGGACAATCTTACAATGTCAAAGAGACCAAAAAAAAATTAAAAGGCTGGATTTAAAATACCCACAGCTTCTGCACACATGCGTAAGAGCACACTTCACTGGGGAGGTATGCAGACCTGATCACAATAATTCACTACATGCCCAAAGACTCCCTTGGTCTATTAGGGGCACGGGAGGGGCTGCCATAAAATTTAAAATACTTCTCAAGTGGCTGAAAGGAGAGCGCATCCCTCACACCTGGTGTACTGGAGGAGCCTGGCCAGCAAGCCACCAGGATTAGAGCGAGGAGGTGTGGCAAATAATAAGACAGAAAGTTTATTTTCTGGCCACAGGAAACAGTGAACTTCCCTGTCTTTGAAAGTCTCTTGAAAGGCTCTTTCTCTGGCTCTAAGTTTATTCCTTACAAAGCTCTCTGAGGTAAGTAAGTGGATACTTACAGTAGATTTAAAATGCATACTTCATTTTGTAAAATTGAGGCCTATCAAGGAGCGTTTAAACTTTTTATAATTGTAAAGTTGTGTGATCACTTTTGAAGAAAAACTTAAGAGAATCACTGATTACGAGGGGCCATCGAATTTAACAATCTACGTCCATTTTTACAGAAATGCTCCACGGAATCCATTTAACAGTCATAACTGGTTCATTTCAGCCACTGCACACAATGCTTCCCTTTGTCCCCTGTAAGTCTCTCAAACGTCTTATTTTAAAGGAATATACAGTACTCCCGGAAGACATTTTCCCATTTCTATTCTCTTCGACTCCTGCGAGCCCTTGTTCTGTGTGATAAGGCAATCTCCTCCGGGATCGGAGCTGTGTAGTTTCGCACCACGAGTGACAAGGACTCGACTTGAATAACTGCTGTGCGCAGGTTGTAATTATGTCAGCTGGAGTGTTGAACAAGGGGACTGATTAATGTGCGCCCCGGCCCAGGCGCAGTCCCTATCAAAACCTCCGCGCAGGCCAGCAGTGGGGACGGGTTAAAGCAGAAAGACAAAACATGCTGTATCGTCCATGATGGATGAATTGCTCCAACAGTCTTCAGGCAGATGTTCCAGGACAGTATAATATACAATTACTCTGCCTTATCACTTTCCCAGGGACAATAAAGCTTCCTCCTTCTATAGCTCATGTGAGTGAAGGCAAAATTCGTTTTACTTTTACAGCACCGACTCACTTATCATGGTGCCTTGATTGTGCTTTTACAGCTAAGGCAGACATAGCTTCCAGTTTTAAACTAAAAAAGAAAAAAGAAAACCCTTAAAAATAAAACTGGAGCCTTGTTCTGAATCTCTTTTACATCAGAACCCACAACATTTTAGAAGATTGTTGTGTTAAAAATGGATGCAAGGAAGGTAATATGGGTGTGTGCGTGTGTAGTTAAAAACAAGTACACATAACAAGAGGTAGGATTTGGATTCTGTAATCATTACATTCATAACGTCATTTTCACAGGCCATACAGAAATCATTAATTGGAAGGAACATGTAATTAATTTATATATATATATATATATATATATATATATATATATATATATATATATATATGCTGATATCGTCCATATATTTCCCAGGCACATAGCTCCTTGAGTCTGAGGGTACATTTCCAATGACACACTTATTCACTGCCATTCCTAGGTGGCGTCTTTGAGAGCCTTCTTCCTTAAGACAGCTGTGTTAGCAGAGAGAGAAAGGAAGCTGCCCCAACTATTTCAATAACACCTTGCAGCCAATGCTAAAATGAACCTACCTCAGGGGCGCTGTGGTGAGTATTTCTACTACCTTTATTTGAACTCATGGAAATGGTGCCAAAAATTTGTTACGAGATGTACAGAACTATCTCAATTTGCAAAGGGAAATGTGCTTTTCATTTTTAAAGTTGAGAAACAAGCTAAAACCAAAATCTGAGAGGCAGCCATACCGTCTTGTGGTAACCATAATTTATAATGAAACAAAGCAGCAAAAATTCCAAGAGAATCAAAGGAAATCCATACAAAATGCTAGTGAATGCAAAAGAAAAGCATACATCAACCTGTGGGGCAATATATATGACTTATTTCCACTTTTTAGTGGTTTAGTACAACTGACACCAACACTCAGCAGTTATAATATACCTTAAGTCATGAAAACAAATCATGTACCCTACCTCACCCTAAGGAGTGATATATTTGCTTTCTCTTTCCATACTATACACACACGAACTCCAATACCCACATGGTCCTTATTATTAACGTTTCTCTTGGTAGGACCATTCCAGTAGAGTATACGTTTCTAGAAATATGGCAATTTGAAGAAGGCAGGGGTCAATCTAAAACAGTGAAATAGAAGTTTTAGTACAAATGGACATAAGAAGTATAATTAAAGCTGTGATTGGTAAAAGAGTTATACCATACCTGTAATTATTTGGAAGCAGTCACGCAAATGAAAGGTAGGTAAAACAAACAGCAAGGGATGTAAATATATATGGGGGTCAGGTGTCATCACAATAAACGTCTGTGAGTTTCCACTGGCTTATGATGTCACTAGAGGGGCCCATGAGATTTACTGGTCTTAGAAAAACCCTAAGACATTAGCAAAAATTGTTTAGAATAAGTCATAGAAAAGATGTCACACTTTAAAAGATTACATTTAAGATGAGTGTTTGTTAAATGATTGCCCTGAATTGTTTGCTAGTGCCAAGCAAATTTTTGAATTACGTATAACAGCTGAAGTAATACAATATTTTGTGGAAGTAAATTCCTCATAGAAAGCAAATAAGTTCCACTGTTTGAATGTCCATGTAGGGAGGGCAGAACAGTCCCATCACACAGTCTCTATGTTCTCTGATTCAAAACTTTGAACACAGCAAAGGTAAAAGTTGGTGCTACGCAGTATTCCCAAACTGTGGGAGGGTAAAGATTCAGAGGTTTGAAGCTGCAGCTCTCCATCTCGAGAGGTCCCAAGGTGGGAACAGGGAGGCACTGCTGATTCTTCAAAATCGTTATCAGCGCCCCTGATGCGTCACAAAACCCTACCTGACATGCATCATCTGAGCCCTTAGGTAAAGGCACTGCTCAGCTTCATTATTTCAGCTGGCTCTTTCACCTCCGCTTGTAAGCATTTTAGTAAAATTTTAAAAGCAATCTTCAGCAAACAGATGAAAACAAACACGCAAATACAATGTGCATCCAGCTCTCTGCGCATGCAGCTATCCCAACTCCCCAGACGTTTTCAGGAAGCAGCCTTCAAGACACTCCTTTCAAGACCAGCTAACAAGTATCCTCACCACGTCTTCACCTCCGACCCCTGGCGTGCTTTCTGCTCCTACCCCTGGGCTAGGACCGGGCTTCCCCAGAGAACCCGTGCTGTCTGGGTGGCTGAGGCGGGTGCCCTGCCCTGAGTGCTGACTGCCTGCTGCCCGGAGGTCCCTTCCATTTCTGGAGGCTACTTCTCAGTCTCTTTGACACTTGCTCTTTGCCCCTCTGCTTTTCCGTTTTCCACATTTTCCAAGGGAAATGCCAATCGCATCAATGCTTTAAGTTCGACATACACCAGCACTGACCTACACATTTACTGGCACGTTTCCATGTAGATGTCCATGGGCATTTCAAAGTCAACGCATCCAACCCACACACATCATCGTTTTGCTAAAGGGATCTCTCCTCCGGGAGTGAGGACCTGGTGAATGGCACCGCCGCTCACTCAGCAGCCCTAGCCTAGGCATCTAAAGGATGGCATGCATCTTTCTGTCACCCTGTCCCCAAATTCATCCATTTGGTCACCGTGTTCATTCATTCTACCTCCTAACAAGCACTGGAATCTGCCTCTCTCTACATCCATCGTGGCTACTGTGTCAGTTTAGGATTAGTCACTTATTTCTGCCTGCACCTTTGCAATTGTCCTTTAAATGCTCTCCCAACTCCTGCTGTGTCCCTCTCTGCCTCTTCATTTGCACTGCATCAGTGATCACTGCAAAGCAAAATATGAATATGTCAGTTCCCTCCTTAAAATTCTCCACTGGCTACGCACTGCCTTTGGGGTAAAACTCAAACTACCTGGCATGGACTAAATGGCCCACCGGACTTCTTGCCCCCCTTCACCACATAATCCCATATGCCCTACAACCCAGGCTTGCTCACAGGACTTCTTGTCCCCCTTCATCACAACCCCATATGCCCTACAACCCAGGCTTGCTCACAGGACTTCTTGCCCCCCATCACCACATAATCCCATATGCCCTATAACCCAGGCTTGCTCACAGGACTTCTTACCCCCCTTCACCACAAAATCCCATATGCCCTACAACCCAGGCTTGCTCACAGGACTTCTTGTCCCCCTTCATCACAACCCCATATGCCCTACAACCCAGGCTTGCTCACAGGACTTCTTGCCCCCCATCACCACATAATCCCATATGCCCTATAACCCAGGCTTGCTCACAGGACTTCTTACCCCCCTTCACCACAATCCCATATGCCCTACAACCCAGGCTTGCTCACAGGACTTCTTGCCCCCCTTCACCACATAATCCCATATGCCCTACAACCCAGGCTTGCTCACAGGACTTCTTGCCCCCCTTCACCACATAATCCCATATGCCCTACAACCCAGGCTTGCTCACATGAGAAGATAACTTAAAATCAAATGAAAAATATAATTTGGGAGTGGAAAGTGGGACAGAATCTTACTTTTAATTAAAATTAAAGCTATCTGAGGTTTTTAGAACAAAACTGATTTCTCAAATTCAAGTGTCAACCACTTTTTAACTCAAATAATTCAATCCAAGAGATTAACTGATTTAGTTAAGCATAAGCACTAAAAGTTTACCACGTTTTCTCTGTATGGGAAAATTCTAATTTGTTTTATGACATGTCATGTATTTCTTAAAAGTTGTAATTTAAGATGAAAAAAACCCAAAACAATCAGGAAAGATATGACCGAGTTCAGTTAATCAACATGATTCAAAATTTAAATAGTGAGAGATGCCCAAACAGTGTCACAAGTGATATAAAAGATACAAAATGAGAGAGTAGGGTTGTTTAGCAAGATGCAAACCAAAAGAATTAAGAGTAAGGAACTAAAGTTTAAGGGGTAAGAGGAAGGTTAATATTAGGTTAAAATTCCCTGTAGGGAAAAGTATCACATTACATATTATGCATATTATGTTACTGAATAACAGATTCTGGTTTATTTCAAGTACAGCTCACTATGCAGGAAGGAAAGGCAGAACACCATTTTCCAAAAAAGGAAAATATTCGGGAGTACTTCTTGTTATACAACTTCTCACAAGCACAGTACTTCTCATAAACAGGAAAAAGCCCACAAAGGTTTTGTGCTACATTCCCTTAACTAAGAAAATAAAGATGTGAAAGTGAGAAAAGATGTAATCTTGTTTTCACAAACATTCTTAACCTAAAGCCAAAACAAACACAGGTGCTACCAGGAAGGCAGCATCTTACTCCACTGAAGGGTCTGAGGTCTAGAAGGCACACTGCTAGAGAAGCTGCCTCATACAGCCCACTGGGTCCCCACTACCTAAACATTCCAAGTGTTTCTCTCCTTCTCCTTCCTTCTTCCAGTTTTCTACAGGCCCCAGAGAGGCAATACTTCAGAACATACTGAAACAAAGGATCCAAAAACAAAATGAGATAACTAAGATCTTAGCATTCTCACTGAACTAATGACAGGTGGTCAAACTTGTATACACTTCAGAGGTATTATTATTTCTCTCAACCCCACATCTGACCTTGTGAAGTTCAACCACATGACCAGAAGGGTGTGCCTGATGCTGCACTGACTGTTGTTCTAGATAATCCTGGTGATTACAGAGCTTTCCTAATAAGCTACACACTGTATGGGCCTCTAATGCTGGGAGATATAGATAGTTACGTAGTAAAGTGTTTTGTTGTGTGATAATAGCTCTAGTGTCTGAGGAATAACTTATTATGCAAGAGACTACTGCCCAAAAAAATTTTCTATTTTTTTCATCTCTAAGGCCTTTCTTTCTACCACAATCTATACAGATATATCTAACTAGCACCCAAGGGACTGTCCCTAGTAATTCCTTGTAGAAAGACCATCCCCAAAGATAGTGCTGGTCCTTTTACAATGACTGGATTTGGGACTCAACAACAGCAGGTTAAATAAACACGTTTATCTAGATTCTACTTTAAGAGATAGCAAAGGGAATGTATGATCACTTTGTGTTCAGAACGGCTCTTTTAATTAATCTGTGATCTCAATGACAATTTCAGCTATATCAACAAACAATTTACTTATAGTCATATACAAATTATTTTAGATTTTTCTCCCTTTTAAAGACATATGAGCCAATTTATAATTTTTAATGCTATGGAATCTATTTGTTTTCCAAGTCTACAGATTTTTTTTTTTTTTTTACTTAACCAAGTTTAGTTAGATGAAAATTTACCAACAGTAACTAAAGGTCTGACATAAATACTGTACTATATTAGCACATAGGCTTAAACAAAAATTTTTAAAACTCTATGTGCTTGGGTGTCTCAGGGCAGAGAAGAAAAGTGTGAGTAAAATATGCTACAAATAAACATAACATTAGACATATACGTTATAGAAAATACAAAACTAAATCAAAACCACAATTAGAATTACTGAGTTTTTTTTTTTGAAATTCACTAATAAAATGATCAGAGAAAATTAGGAGATATTTGTTCAGAAAGAATTCAATTTCTGCTGAAACATAAACGTTAGGAATAAAATATACACTTACATACAGTACAACTTTCATAATTGGATAGAAAAACCTGAAAATACAATTATGTTTTTTGTTAGGGAACCCCTCAAAAGATCCCATGGAAACTTACCAGAAACATCTACTCCACGTGAAAGACAGTACAACCCCATAAAGTACCATCTTGACACCTGCTAGAAGAATCTTCTTAAGCAATATTTATGCAGCCAATGACCAAACACGGTTCCACAAACCAGCCACGATACTGACACCTACCTGTGGCTCGCTGAACTGTGTGAGGGTAGCAAGCAGGAAGGGGCCATCGACCAGGACAAGTACTACAACCATAGTTCAACAGACACATCCGCCTCCCAGAGGAAACTGACCACAAACGGAGCAAAGCCCTGCAATCATCATTATCCCAAGAAAAGTTTGCAAAGTAACTGGGCTTCGAGGCTTTCAAACTAACCTTTCAGCCTAGGACATCTGCTTTTTATTCCATTAACTGGATTAGAAGTTAAAATCGAGTAGAACATAAAAAGATAACGAACAGACTTGATATTAATGAAATAATGTTGACTGGTACGTTTTATTTGTTTATTTTTGGGTGAGAATATTTAAGTTCTACTCTCTTAGCTAATTTCAAGTATTCAAAACAGTTCATCAATGATAGTCACCATGTAGTACATTAGCTCTTCAGACCTTATTCATCTTACAACTGAAAGTTTGTATCCTTTTACCAACCTCTCCCTGTTTCCCCCACTCCCTGGCAACTACTTTTCTGCTCTCTGTTTCTATGAGTTTGACCGTTTTGTTGCTGTTTTTTTTGTTGTTTTCGCTTTTTTAAGATTCCACACATAAGTGATATCATGCAATATTAGGCTTTCTCTGTCTGGCTTACTTCACTGACAAAAAGTTTTGAATTTAAATTTCGTTCTGATATAACTAGGCTTGTGGCATCAATCAAACTGCTTCAAATATAAATTAAAATTAGACATTTTCATTTGATTATTTTGATGTAGTGTCATTACTCTTCAAGAACTTCAAAATCACCCAAAAGAAATAAATGCTACCTTTGATTCTTCAGAAAAAGAAATGTGTGCTGTTCATTTTGGTATGTATAATTTCACTTCTCTCTCAGTATATATGATGTTCTGCTACAAAGACAAAATTTATTTTTTCTACTTGTTATTATTCAGGGCGAACCCAAGTTTGATCCATCTATTGCTTCTCCTGCTACAACCTGTGAACCTGCACAGGAAGCCAAAGGGAAACGGGAACCCTCAGGGGAGATCATCCACAGGGAGGAAATTATCCCCCGCAGAGTCAGTCCCCAAGTCAGGATGCTGATGAAACAATGGAAGACAGAACAATGATCCCATCATATACTGAGGCCTTAGTGCCTTATTATTCAGTAAAGCCTGATAAACATAAAATGTTTATACAGCAAAATTATGTAAAAAGGCATACTATTCTCTAAGACCTGAAAAAGTTTTCGTAACTGAGACACTTTATAGAAATAGGTATTTGAGAAATTAATACAAACTTTAAAGGGAAATAAAGATTTATTATAATTTTGTTATCATTACATCTTAAAACTATCCTAAAAATGCTTCCAGCATCATGTAAAGTTAAGACAGAATTCAATTAAATTAAAAGTATTTTTTGACAAAAATTTTCTAGGATACACACACACACACATATTTCAAAGGCTTGTGACAAACACTAAATTTTACCTAGTCTAGTCACATGTGTAAAAACTTACCACATTTGATTATAAGAAATACTAAACAAAATATTTAGAAGAGTAATAAAAGAGACGTTGGGGAATATCACAAAAAGTACATTTTTTGTTGAGACTCCACTACTTGGGTCAAAGGGTAAATCAAATATTCTTAGCCTCCCCTCATTTAAAAGGAATGAAAACTCTTCTTGAGATCAAAACCTAGTGCATTAATGATTCTATGGAATACACTGGCCAAGAGCTAAGTAAACCATCAAGTAAGGAAAAGAATCAGAGTGTATTTCCAAGTTAAGCAAACCAATGGGGGTAAATCTTTAATATGAGGCAGGATTTATAAATTTTATTCCTCAGCTGTATGATATGTCATATTTCTAACTAGAGTTATAATTTCAAATAATAAAAAAAAATAGTGAATAAAATGAAAAGTAGAACAGTAAAAACAACTTTTTAAAAGAGTGTGTGTAACATTGGCAGTACTAAGGCAATTATGCAGTTGAGCAAAAATCTCAGTCTTACAAGATCAATAATAGGGACGCAATATATAAATGATCAAACTGCAGACTTTGGCCTGAATTTCAGTTTTCTTTGATTTACTAAATGTCATTTAAAGTGTCATATAAGATTATCCTTAATATTTTTAATACTGCAAGTAGAATTTTGTGTTACTTTTCATGACTTATCAGTGGTTTACTGTTTAATATGCATTTATTAACCTTAAAAAATGGAAGCCAATGAGAAGGTGAGTTTCACGTAAAAGAAAGCCCAATTACAGCCAACTTTAGTGCAAGTCATCTAATCTCATGTGAAAGCCAGTGTCATCAGTGGAACAGAGTGCAGCTTGATATTAATAAAATCCATGGAGAAATAAGGATTTACATTATTAGAAAGGGTACTTACTATAACATATTAAAGTTTTTTCTATTTCTCTCCTTAACAGAGAAGTGACAATTAAAACATAACAAAAAAATAAAAGTATAGAAAAATGTTAGATTGTTTCCATGTTAAGGTAGAAAAAAATCTAAAGAATTTGCTGCATAAATAATATGGTAGGACAGCGTGCTATGAATCTAAATTTATGCTTCGAAATTATAATGAATACTAATTAATAGTGAAAAAGTTTTGGAGCAATGATGGAATATACTGATCTATAATGGATTAGAATTTTGGATATCTTAGACAGTAAAAGCTTAGGAAAAGGGTACACGTTTACATCTAAACAGAATGAGATGTCACTGCCTAAATTAATAATGCAAACTTGAAATATAGCCCCAGGTTCAAAAGACCAATTATAAAATTCTTTTGTAAACAAATCTATATTCACATTTTTCATGAATAATTATAACTACTAAAATTTCTCCACTAATGTTCAATTTATAAAATGAAAAGTATATTTTCAAATGCAATTTAAATAATACTTCAGTTTCTAATGATGGTAATTTACCTGCAAATATGTGTTAATAATGACAACAATAGGAATATTCTACAGGAATAATGTTTATCTATTTATATTAAGCAGACAAAAATCTAAATATGAAAAAAGTATTTAAATATTTTAAGCAATAAAATATTATGGAAAGATACAGATAAGACAAATACGACCATATCTTCTCAGGAAATACGTGATCATCTTATACATACTTTTATTCTGCAGAAATCATACCGACTCCAATTTCTTTATCTTGTGAAAGAAGACACTTTGTTGTTGTAAGGTAGATATTGTAAGCATTCTGTTCTTCCCATGCTATGCAACCAAAACAAGCTTTATGAACTTAACTATCTGCTCATTTCAAAATCTTATTCTCCTCAACAAGAAAACGAAGGTATCCATTGAAAATTCTACATTTCATTCATAGTCACTAACTTTAGGAGTGTTCCTATATTTTGAAGTTTTTCATACTCCTGGTCAAGTTAACTTGTCTTTTGTTCATTAGTAAAAGCAAACCCAACCTTGTATATACACAGAATGATAAAACTGTCCCGTGAACAGAAAGTGTTCAAACTAATTACTTTCAATAATATTCAAATTATTAAAAAGGCTTAAATAAAGATAAAATCACCCTTTTATCAAGGACTTTAAGCATTTCAACAGGAAATTTGATAGCGATCACTAGATGTAAACATCCTGGGTATTAATTCATAGGAGAGTGACAACAGTCTTAGAAAACACCAGCTCCTTTTCACGACAGTGCCTCACAGAGGTCTGATAGGGACGGGATCCAGCTGGATCCAACGCACTGCTCAACGGACGTGATGCTACTTCAAGGTGATATAACTTGGATAGGGGACAAGTAACACGACCTCGACCTTCGCAGAAGTATAATACAATTTCAAGCCCAGAAAACCTGAAATACTTAGAAATATGTTCATGCATACACAGACTTGAGTGTACCAAAATACAGTACTGATCAGCCAAACAAAATTCACATCCCAATCTTTGTAGTAGTACTATTAATAGCCTTAAGTCATACTTCTATGAATTTCTTCCAAAAAAATCATGGACATACACAGAGATTTGGGTAAAAGTATTTTTGGAGTAAAAACCTGAAAATGGCATAAATGTCTAAAAATTTAATAAAGTTATTATTGTTTATCAATCTAACTTGAGGCCATGCAAGTATTAAAATTATATTGAAGAAAAGAGTGATTTTCAAACTAGGCCTTTTGAAACTCCAAGGTATTTCAGTAATTATCTAACAATTGATTTTGGGTTTGTTTTTTTAAACAACTTCAAAAACTGTAAAAAAAAAAAAAAAAAAAAAAAAAATCCATCATGGCATGTATTATAATTTTCAGACACTAAAGACCTTCAAGGCACTGAAACTCTTGCATTACCTCACTGAACAGTATCTTGAGGTTTGTCAGGTCAAGTAAAACCTACAACTATCTGAAGTCCTAACCTGAGATGAGAGTGAGAACAAGGGCTGATGTGCACAGCCAGGCTCTGGATAAGCGATCTAGTGTGTTCCCCACCGTACGTCAGCAGTGTTCCTGAAGTTCGTACCCAAAGCACTTGTCTTCCGTCAATGAGGAAGAGGCTGAACAGCTGCAGTGAGCGAGGCTGAACAGCTGCAGTGAGCGAGCCTCAAGGGCCTGAGCTCCCGACTACCCGCCCCTGCCGAGCGCGCTGCAAAGCCGTAAACTGGACACCACGGCTAATCCAACAGCAACTGTTAGCAAGAACTCCCCCCATTTGAAAACTTTTTGCTTGTCAAACAGTCTTACATGATGTTCGTTAGTGTTATAATAAGTGACTTACAGACTATAACTCTGAAATCTGTAACTGTTAGATACCACTTTTACCTATTTTATCCATGGGGTCTGTACAAGATCTTGTTTGAAGTAACAGTTCTACGACTTAAAAATTATAGTTTGAAAACCACAGTTACACAGGATTAATGACATAAGGTGGTTATACAATTTGTTAAGTGTGAAAAATAAAATTTATAATGAAAGAAACCGCCAAAAAAAACAATGATTCAAAACAGGCATAAAGTACAGACTGAAAGGATATAATCCTAACAGCTAAGAGTGATAATTAAGGGAAATTTTTATAAATTTCTAATTGTTTCCCTGTGTTTTGCAGGGAAGGCAACTACAGTATGACCTCTAATAAGGAAAAAGAGCATTCAATAACGTTTGTCTTTTAAAGAATTCGTATTATCAGCTCCTTAGAATTTCTATGTCTACCTCTAATTGGATCACCATTTTATTAAATCTCAAAGAAACACCAATCTAGTGTTAGGCAAAGACAGAACTGAGAAAATGTGGAATGAATGAATAATTGATGAATGAAATATACCCGTAATATGTCTGTACCATTAGATGACCTTCAACATAAAACTTAATGCAATAATGAGGATAATAATAGAGATTATGGCAATATATTTACGGAACGCACAGGCTATATCCACAGGAACACAACAATGTATTTCTTAATGAAGGCTTCAGGTTTAAGGTACATATTCTGATATGTAACGACGGCAGGCTGCACTGAAGAACTACCCTCAGCGTTTCCACATCTTCACGCACAACAGGGCCCATGAGACCTTCAGCCCCGCAGCTGGGCTGATCAAGGCCCTAAGAAGATGCCCCTCAGCTGCCCGCCCATCCCGTGGTGTCTCACAGACCACAGTGAGCTCCGAACTCAATGCTCACAGGCCCCCCACAGAGCGTGATTGAGCCGCAACCTACAGCCGCCTTTCATTTTCCACCGGGCCCGGGATACGCGGACCTTGTCACAGAGTAAAAACAGGGTCATTCACCACTCCTGCTTCTCTGCCCCTGTGCTTTGCGGCCTCCGTGAAGTCACTCTGCAACCTGGCAGATGTCACTTAGCCGCTGTGGCCTCCGCGAGCGGACGGAGCACTCATGACCTCCAACATGCTCTCTGCACAGAAATGCCACGCTGTACCATCACCTCCCCGCATCCTCACAGAACACACACGTGACTGAAAGCTACCCATCTTTTAAGCCACGGCTGGCAGGCTTTCTCCTCTAGCAGGACTGATCTTGTTCCTTCTCTCTGCACTCCCCTGGTGTTTTTAAATACCACTGATACATGTACTACAAATATTTACTAACATTACCATTACAAGTCACCCATTATGCTACAATATCCTTAAAGGCAGGAAGCATTTCTTACATTATCTTCATTGTCTAAATGAGTGCCTCACTCATAGTAGATGAGATGCCATATGCGTTGAATAACTGATTAATTGGATCACTTGAAAGTCAGGTGTACCAATGGATTATAAAACCTAAATGTGGGACTTCCCTGGTGGCGCAGTGGTTAAGAATCCGCCTGCCAATGCAGGGGACACAGGTTTGAGCCCTGGTCCGGGAAGACCCCACATGCCTTGGAGCAACTAAGCCCATGCGCCACAACTACTGAGCCCACGTGCTGCAACTACTGAAACCCGCACGCCTAGAGCCCGTTCTCCGCAACAAGAGGAGCCACCGCAATGAGAAGCACACGCACCACAACGAAGAGTAGCCCCTGCTCTCCACAACTAGAGAAAGCCCGCGTGAAGCAATGAAGACCCAACACAGCCAAAAAAACAAAAAACAAAAAACCTAAATGTTAAGATTGTAAAAAATGGAAAAGTATTTTACATTTTTAAAAACAGTCACCAAAATTAGGTGGTGTAATGAACTCCCACTCCTAATATATGAATCATGCTTTAAATCATGCTAATTCACGTTAATCAAAAACACAATTCGTTTATGGTGAGTTTAACAGGATTTTCACCCACCATGATGACCCACTTGATTCCACTTGCTTCATAATGGATCGTTACCTGTAGTCACACCAGGGGCACCTGTAGGGCTTCTCTCCTGTGTGTACCCGCTTATGCCGCGTCAGATGAGATTGGGTCGTGGAGGCAAAGTTACACTCATCACATTTAAAAGGTTTTTCTCCTGAAATATATCAAGAAGAGTTGTAGATGAATAATTACAAATATTGGAAATGAAGGGCTTAATCTGTTATTAACAATTAAAAAGACACTCATTTCCATGAAATTTTAAGACTACACATACTTAGGATATTTGAATATTTATTCACAGAGTGAGAAAGTTAGAAGATACCATTGATTTTTATTTCTCTATGAGAACAGAAGCAAGATATACATTATGCAGTTCACATGTAACTTATACAAACAGGATTCTAAATTATCTAATCCAAATAGAAACACACAGTGAAGCACTCATCCAGATAAAAACATAAATATCAGCTTCGGTTTAGCACTGTATTTTGAGTCATTTAACAAACTCTGTTAGATTAGGGCCATTATAAAAATCTCAGTGAGGTTAAAACCATCGAAAAGTATGTAACAAAGATATACTTTGAATACACAGTGTAAAGTTTATTAAAATCTTGAAGTTAAATATGAAGGAAAAAAATAAAACCAAGCGATAACTTGACACCAATTTAAAAAGTGTCAGAAGTAAAGAGAAATGATAATTCACTAAGTTGAGTAAAAGGTAAAGAGGCCTCAAAGAAACATTTGAAATAATATTTAACAGCCCTGTAAGTTCCATCTCCCCTGTGTAGATACACCTGATCTCTGCACATACAGCTCAACCCTGTGCTGGTTCAAGGACCTGCCCAGGACTCACGGCCCTCCGATCAATACCTTTCTCTCCTTCACACACAAACTCAAAGATATCAGGTCTGACTGGTTTTTAACTCCACTAGCTGCACTGGCTGGTGAGCACCTGAGATGGGGTGATTTAATTTTAATTGATGTAAATTTAAAAACTGATACTGAATTCACCTGTTGAAAAAATGTTTAAGTCTAGAACAGCTTGGAAATGAGAATCTACTTTTTGACATGTGAATTTTATCAAACCTAAATACAGATCATGAATTACAGATAAAATATTTGGCCTCTGTACTGAGATGTGCTGGAAGTGCAAAATACACACCAAATTTCAAAGTCCTGGGGGTGGGGGGGAGAATAAAATATTGGTAATAATGTTATATTGACTTCATGTTGAAACGATAATAATTTGTATGTATTTGTTTGAATTATCTATTTATAAAAAATAACTTCACCAATTACTTTTTCCTTTTTTTAATATAGTTACCAGGCAACTTAAAATGATACGTGTACAGCTCACATTACCTGTGAACTAGAGAAAGCCTCACACCTCTTCCTCAAAACACAGTTGTGACATACAGAAATACTCTTGCCAAGAGACATTTTTCCTGAGAAATTTTACACATAGGATGGATTAATTTTACATATGTAACTCCACTTGTTACTTATTTCCCATGTTTTCGTAATAGTTTTATAAGTATACTAACATATAGAAAATGAGGGATGAAATATCTTGGTTTAAAATTACATCTATTCAGCTAGCAACAAAACTATGTCTGCCCTGAAAATCAGAACGTTTAGAAATTTGTCCTACATTCTCTAAGCCTGTTTATATGGCCTTGCCCATAACTGCAGTAATATTTACTGAATGCATACACATCTCATCTGATGGCATTTTATCTGTCATTGCAGCCCAGGGCAGCAGTTAGAAGAAGCCAAAAGGACTTCAATCCCAATCCAGGTTTTGCCATATTTCACTCCCTACCTGGTAAACCTCTGAACAAGATCAGGATGATAATACACCAAACATGGAGATAATTGTGAGGATTAAAGCAGACAAGGCATAGGTAAGATACTTAGGAGGGTGCCCAATAACCAGTGCTTCACCATTATGGGGACAGGACTGCCTAAACACTGGAAACTGCAAACTACTCTCACAAAGATAAAAGAAGCAGCACACAAATGGTTCTCATCAAGAGCTCATGACCAATAACAAAGTAAAAACCTATAACATACATAAAATAATTAATGGTTTCGCAAAGTTAGTGAACTTGACATAGAGGTATCATTTAACAGATCCTACCAGGGAACATTTGACTTATTCTTGTAAAAAGAAGATCATATACAAAGCAGAGTAAAAATCTTGGAGTTGAGAGGGGTTTTTGTCTCTTTTAGCCATTTCCCATGTACTACACCCCAACCAAGTGGTCACCCTGGGTCAGCCTAAATAACTCTTTGTTCTCAGTTTCTAAACCGCTGGTCAGGTCACTTAAATTGCTATAGACAGCTCAGTTGTACTGAACTGACTTATACAAAAAAATAACTTTCACGATGATGGCAGGTTTTGCTTTTATTTGAGGGATAAGACATGATCTTCGAATTGCATAGAGTTAAAATAAAATCGCGCAATCTCTTCACATTTGACACAGGAATATTCTATGTCATAGAAACATATAAACCTTCATACACAAGCATATCTGAAAACTTCCTCCTTCATTATAAAGACTGAATTGCTCATTAAATTCAATTAAGAGTATCTTAACTGTACACCGATGTCAAAGAATAGTTCACATGGAAAACAGAAACACAAAGGGAAGCACTCACCTGGATGAAAACACTCATTATTAATTGCTTCAGTGACTTGACATCACCTGTCTAGACCTGACACAGGAGGCAGAACGGAGCTCTCACCACAATCAAAGTAACGAACATAAGCACCACCACAGAGGTGTCCCTGTGCCCTGTCTTTCTTCTGCTCGTTCCATCCCCAAGCAAACGTTCATTGCTTTCGGTCGCTATGTATTAGTTAGTACTTTCTAGAAATGTACACACATGGAAACATGCAGTATGTACTTCTCTTCTGTCTGGCCTCTTTCTCTCAGCTTTATTTTGTGCGTCACTCCCGTTGCTCCAGGTGTAAATACTTTATTTTTACTGCCGAGTTGTAGAGTAGTATTCATTACGTGAATGTCACGTGTATCCACTGATATGGTAGGTAGATACGTCACTTTGTAAGAAACTGCCAAACTGTTTTCCAAAGTGGTTTGACCATTTTATGTTCCTACTAGTTGTGCTTCAGAGTTCCCATTGCTCCAGATCATCACCAACATTCAGTGTGCTTAGTGCTTTAAACCTGAATTTCTCTAATGATGATTTGAGGACAGTTTCATGTGCTTATGTGTCATGCATTTATATTCTTTGGTGAAGTACCTGTTCAAATATTTTGACCCTTTTTTAGTTGGTTGGTTTCTTAAAACTGTGTTCTGAGAGCACTTTATATATTACAGATACAAATCCTTTATAAGAGTTATGATATATACATATTCTTTCCAGTCTGTGGTTTGTCTTTTCATTCTCTTCACAGTGTCTTTTGAAGAAAAGCTAATAATTTACAAAGTTTTCAAGTTCTCCATTTATAATTTTTCAAGTTATGATTCTTTTCATTTATGAATCAGGCTTTTGATGTGCTGGTATCTAAGAAATCTTTGATAATCCATGATCACAAAGATTTTTCCCCTAAATTTTCTTTTAGAATTTATATAGTTTTAAGTTTTATATTTAGATTGAGTTCATTTTTGTATATGACATGATATATGGATCAAAGTTTATTTTGATTGCATATGGATGGCCAATTGTTCCAGCATTATGTATTGAAAAGATTAACTGTCTTTGCTCTTCTGTCAAAGCTCAGTTGACCATGTAGGTGTGGGTTGTTTTGTAATCTCTATTCCATTCCACTGATGTATTTGTTTACCTTGATGAAAACACCAGAATGACTTGATTATTGAAGCTTTCTAATAAGTCATGAAGTCAGGTTATATAAGTCAAGTTTGTTCGTCTTTCTCAAAGTTGTTTGATATTTCACTGTTGCATTTCTATATGAATTTTAAAATCAGCTTGTCAATTTCTTTAAAAAAAAAAAAGCTTGAGGGATTTGAAATGATCAATGTGAGAGGAAATAAAATCTTAAGAACACTGAGTCTTCCAATCCATGAACATGGGATATCGCTCTATTTAGGTCTTCTTTAATTTCTCTTGGCAATATTTTAAAGTTTCCAATGAAGAGGTTTTGCACATCCTCTGTTAAATCTATCTCTAAAGGTTGTTCCTTGGTCAAAAACAATGGACAAATATATGCATGAGTCTATTCTGCTCCCTTGATCTATCTGGAAATGTTTATGCCAATACAATACTGACATGACTATTGAAACTATATACTAAGACTTCAAATTAGGTAGCTTGAATCTTCCACTTTTAATATCATGAATCTAAGGGGTCAAACAATTTAAAGATTTTTTTTTGTTAAGCAAATTCACAAATATATTCTGACGTCTCCTTATTCCATTCAAACGAAGTGTTTGAAAGTATGTTGGCATCAGACTCACTGCTAACTGGTTTATTCTATTAGCCTTGGTAGACATCGTTAATCTATCCATTTTTCATGGATCTGGCAGGAATCTAGAGGGGTAACATTATGGAGTCATTGTCTGAGTCAGTGGTAAAAGGTCATCCAAGCTCCTCAAGGTTAATTTTCTTGGTGAGAAGGTTTAACATAAACATTTAAAAAACATGGTAAATGTATCAATCTTATTTCATTTAAACTTTTATGGCATTTTTATGCGACACAATTTAAACTTAAAAAAAACACTTTTAAAGAATAATGTCATTTAGATTCTCTATAACTCTAATAATTTGAAGTTCATGTCAAGCTGACATTGTATTGCAATAAACTATCAATTGTCATTTCATGCTTAACTTGACAACACAACAGATTAAACTATGTAGTCTTAAGAAATTGTGAAAAATCTATAGGCTGACAGAGAAAAAATATAATGCTACCAAAGTATGCTACATACTAAGCTACAACCACTAAGTAAAGGAAAGCTCAAGCATGTCTGGGCTCTTGATGGAAAAGAACTCTGTGTCAATTTACACAGACTACAGTTTATTCAATCTGTGCATAACAGTTAATTTGTAACTCAATTCTGTTACATGTTCAATACTATTGTTTGAATATGTTCATCGGTATCTCTTTTTTATCCAGAAACGATCATTTCTTCAGGAAATTTCAGGTAATTTCTTCAGGAAAATACACTTCAGAAATACAGAAGTAGCTCTTGTTTGTTAGTCTCAGTATATAGCAAAATAAATCGATATATAAATAACTTCTAGATTGTAAAATTTGAAAGAAAATCTTAAAAATGCTAAACAAGAATTTCAGTTTCCTAATATTTGTTAACTGCATGAAATGAGATAAGTGCTACGTGAGGAGGTGTACACACTTACTAAGGAAAAATTTTTGATGGAGTGATCAAACTGATTTGGTGCATTGGGAACAGTCCTTCTGAATTCTTTGTCATTCTAAAGCCAGAAGGATGAATAAACCTATGAGTGAGATGTTAACTACTCTTGAATAATGCTGTCTGTAAGTCAACAGGGCTGCCTGCATATATCCTGCTGGTGAAATTTCCTTTCTGCCTGTTTCCCTCACATAAGAGTATACAGTAGTTTAAATTGTGTTCTTCATACTTTCCTTTTCAAGTGGTAATCTTGGCGAAAATAACCACTGAGGAATATTCTGCACCTGAGGTCCCCGTGACAGAAGAGTAAAAGGAAGCCGGAGGAGGGACACCAGCACCGGCATGGCTTATGGACAGAGAGAGGTGTCCTTTGTGTGTCAACAATCTGTCAGACGGGCCAAGCCCTTCTCCTGGAAGCTCGCACGGCATTCCTTTGGGCGGGCTGGTGGTCATTAAGCCGGCCAAGGCTCTTCAACTACATGTGAGGATTTGCTCCTGTGCCCTTGAATCAAGGGTCTCTGACAGGTGACCCTTTTACCAGATAAAAGTAAATCTTGGAGTGGAAGATGTTTTGTGTCAGCCCCCTAGACAGTCTGTATTGCAGTGGGGAATTATTTACGCCATTTGGAACACTTTTGATACCTATCCCTTTCCAAGCTGATTGTAGTTTGGGTGGGCACTCTGTAGTAGAAAGGTAAACCATGTCAAAGAGGAATACATCAGAAAAACACAGATTTCAAATGGGCCCAACAAATCTGGCCTTGAAAAAAAAAAAAAAAAGTTCTGTGTTGCTTAAATATTATAAATCCAGCATAAAAGCTAAGGGCCTAGACTGAGTTGTACGAAGCTGTTTGGCTTAGTACTGTTTGGCTAAGCTGTTTGAACTGACTTTGGTACTAAAGAATCATGTTTGATTTGTGCCACAGAGGCAGATAAATGCCAAAAAGACAGATGCCTCTGTCTGCGAGACATTGTCCTACGTGGTATAAAGTTAATAGCAAAGTAATAAGGAGCCTCTGGACCTGACATAAAATATAAAGTTGTGCCTGCTCGATGCAGGTTCACGATCGATCACCTGTAAACGCCTGTGATCACAGCATGACCGGGCCCTCGGCAGCGGGAAGAGGGAGCACGGCCACGCTGCCAACGGCGGCACCGGGGAGTCTGCTGACGCCCAGGGCCACGCCAGGGTGACACCATCTGCATGGCAACAGTTGGGGCATCAATAAGCTGAAACATGAAGAATCAGAAAACCCCACATGAACACACTTTACCACACATATTCCCAACCTGTCCAACATAGTAGCCAAGGATGACCGCCATCCACTGGGCTCTTCTGCCATCTCTTACACCGAAACTGTAAATCACTGGATTAAAAGAAAATGTGATCACAGGTTGCTACTACAAACTTAAAATAGAGTTTTATGTTTACCAAGTTTGAGTTTTCAACATTATATTAACATTGGATATTTCTTGACTCAATAATAATCCTTATCCCACATAGAAATTTGTATCATATAAACTTAAGATCCAAAAGGAATGGCTAGCATTAATTTTCACTGATCTTATAAATACCATAATGGGCATTAAAGCTCCTTGTAGCTAAGCGCTAAATATAGCATATCAAGAATCAAAATGTACCATAAACAACATACTTCATGTATTTTACATTTATGCCATTTTGAGTATAACTGCCAAACTCAACTATTCTCATGGAACCCAAGTAAAAGTCTAACAATGAGTTACAAATTCTGTTACCATATGATTTATTATCTAAACTAGAACACTTCTTAGGGTAAAAAGTGGTTCTATTAATAGTTACGAGGAACATCACCAAAAATCAGCACTGTCCCAGGAATATATAATTCAGAAGTTAATTACTTATAAGACCTATTACAGCATATCAATAGGTAACCAACTTTAATAGATGTTTAAAACTTTTCATTCTTATGTGTTCCTAACCAAGGTATCTAGTTTATTTTGTTGAATCACCAAGAATGCCCATCATGAAAAAAAAAAAGGATTCTCTTCAATGTCCTTATCTGCTTAACTTGCCTCTTCACTGCTTTCCATTCTTTTTTTTTTTTTTTAAATGTGGACCATTTTTAAAGTCTTTATTGAATCTGTTACAATATTGCTTCTGTTTTATGTTTTGGTTTTTTGGCTGTGAGGCATGTGGGATCTTAGCTCCCCGACCAGGGATCGAACCCGCACCCCCTGCATTGGAAGGCGAAGTCTTAACCACTGGACCGCCAGGGAAGTCCCGACTGCTTTCCATTCTTAATCGCAAAAATACCTGAAGCTGCATTGAGCTACAACCACATCTACTTGGTTCCAACTCGCAGAGGGATTGCTGGCTAGAGAGTCAGGTGGTTCCAGAGGCTGAGACAAAGATGGGAAGGCAGGGCTGTTGGTAAGCAGGTGAGAAGCAGCTAAAAGGTGGCGTGAGCAGGAAAGCAGACGGGGAGGGACCGACTGAGAGGAAGGCGGGCCCCCCAGCTTCACCCCAGCTCACGGACCACCCCCAAGGCAGGGCTCTGCCGCAGAGAAGCAGCTGGTGTGTCTGCACACCGGAGGCCAGACCCTGTTCTCCCCCTGCTTGACACGACTTTACAGGACACCTGATCCATAAGACACGCAGCAGGCTTACTTTATAAATACGTAAAAGCAGACGAATTAAAATCTTGTATTATTCAAGCACAATTTTCCGTAGACCCTCAAGTACACAGAGTTTACAAAAATCGGAAAGACAGGCAATCCAGGGCCAAGCACGAATGCGGGGGGGCCCCCCTGGGCTGGCTGCCTCCTGAGCGGCAGGCCGAGGGCCGGGCGGCTGGACTGACCTGTATGCTGCCTGCGGTGCTTGGTGAGGGCGTGCCGGGTCCCGCCAGCAAAGCCACACAGGTCACACAGGAACGACTTCTCGCCTGTTGCAACAATAAACAGATGACGGACTGTGGAGGTCACAGATCATTAAAACATATCTATCAAGGCTTTCAGGGTTACTAATTCCTCCAATCAAATGTTTCCATGTAAATATGTCAAATGGGAATGAAATTACCACTGCGGTTTATTGACTGTGATAAAATCTGAAAAGCACCACTGAACATAATTACATACTTGTCAGACCCATAAAAATTAGCTTTATTATCAATGGAATGGTTTTGTACAACTTCATTTCTGGTAGATGTCTTCCAGATGGGGCTGCTTTATGCACTTGAACAGTTTTTAATGCATATCCTGATTTTTTTACAATTCCCATACATCTGGACTTTCTGAGCTGACTAAAGATTGCTTGGAACTGTTAATATACAGTATACATGATTCTGCTTAAATAAAACATACTGAATTTTCTAACAACTGAAGGATATTGAATCGGTTTTACCTGATTCTATCAGCATCTTCTTTAATAACTTCCTACTTAACAATAAGAATTAAACAGTTTCATTGAATATACTGAAGATCCCAAGTAACAATAAAATCTACATTACTCAATTCAGTGCTGTTTATGTTCCTCAAACTTTCATGGCACAAAAAAGGAAGTCTAGGGATTGCTAAAGAAATTGTATAAAAACTCCTATTATTCATCTTTAGTGATAACTCTTGACTGGAAAACTCTGCAACAATTAGAGTCAGATTTGGCAGACTTTGTTAAAAATGTTTAAATGTTCATTTTTAAAAACATTTTTACACAAGCTAACATTCTGCCCTACAGTTTATAAATGCAATCTCTCTCTATTCTACAGCGTATTTGGGCAATAAGTGCTGGCACCTAGGCAGTTTATCCCGTAAGGCTCCCAAAGAAGAGAAAAGGAGAATAAAAATGCTAACACCTTGGAGAGAGTCAGTGAAATTATAAAATACTTTTCAAAAATAAAACAAATCATTTTATCTATCTTTATCTACTTTACTCATGTGAATGTTTAATGCAACAAGTCTTTCAAGGGTTTTTGCCCACGTCAGCCTGCTTTGTTCTAAAATGTTTAGGTGTATCACAACAGAAGTTTAGCTTGAGGTGTTGTGGAAATGGTAATTGGCTTTTTAAGGTTAGAAAAAATAGTAAATATAGGAAGGCAGAGTAACTACCGTAATCAGAAAGTCTTCCCTTTACCTGAGAGCAATACTAGCTTCTCTAATTTAAATGAACATATATTAATAAAGAGAGTTTTAACCAAATTATGTTTAATCTTATTTCCCAATGGTACATTAAAATGCTCATTATTATCATTTATAAAATAAAGCTGAATTTAAGTATTTTTCCTATCTTTACTTTCCTATTTTGGGGTTAAGTTCATTCCTTGGCATCATTATATCAATACAGAAAAAAAGAATAGAGTAGATGGGCTGCGAAGAATAAAGTTTAATTACAATCACTCATTTAATTATTTAATCAATTTGAAATATAAATCTTTCTAACTCGCTGTATTATCAATTAAATAACACTGAAAGTAGACTTTTTTTAAAATCCCAAAAGATAATTTGCTCGTTAATATTAACATACTATTCTGTGTTGAGACAAAATTGTTCTCTACAATTTATTCATCACCACAGCTTTGTGGGCATTAACCCCTTCGAGTGTGCGGAAATGTGTGTACTGCGGTCCACACACGCACACACAAGATCACACACACCTATGCATCTGGTGGTGTGTGGCGGAGAAGAGACTGGTGCTGTGCTACCCAGCCAGCAAAATACCTGATGAGGAAAGAGTATTCTTACTATTTCTGGACTCAAGCAGACTATGATTCCTTTCCCTCGTTTATGAACTTCTTCGCAATCTACATCTTTCTTGTAAGATATAAACATTGACAGACAAATCCTAATGAAATTTACATTTTTACAGGTATATGTGCTGCATGTATACACTAAGTTTTATTCCCTTTCCTATTTTAAGATATGTATAGGCACAAAGACAAAATTATCAATTTTCCATGTGATTTGGTTCTAGATATATTAGTGACCTTGATTTTTTGATGTGCAGGATTTTTATCTAGGATGTTAGTCTGCAATGTATTGTATGTCATATTTACCTTGGTGGCTTGATTTGTTTGTCACTCTAAATTCAATTTTCACTTGCTCTTTTTTTTTTTTTTTTTTCCAAGGGGGTAGGGGGAGTTAGGGTTGGATAGTGGACAATTGAGTATTTTTCAAGAAAAAAAATTTTAAGAAAAAACTAAATGTAATATACTCAATAAAAAGGGGGTTCACTTAACATGCCATATTTATATGATAGCAGAGATATAATAGGAGACTTTTCTTAACAACTTGAATTAGTTTCAAGTGTGCCATTTTGCTTTCAAATGTAGAAAGACACGGAAACCAATCCTTTATTTTCTATTAGAAAACAGCCACTGTCCCCTATCTCTCATTATGGTGCAGACTACAAGACCTAACAACAAAAATCCATATTATTGATCCAGCCAAGTCTCCACAATTATTCTTTAGAAGGAAACGCCGACGATAAATTACATCTGCACTGGCTTTTCATCTGCTGTTCGATATAAGTGATCTTTCAGGGCAGGCTGGAGACCTTAAATCGTCAACGCCCTTGTCAAGGAAGCTAAGGAGGCCTGGGCTTCCCACAAACTGCTTCAGAAGAACTTTTAACCTATAATTTCTAACAATAATACAGGATTCTTGGCAATCAGAAGAACATTTGGGAATGCTGATTAAAATTTATTTTTTCCTTGAAACAAAATACTTTCTGAGAGCTGTAAAGAGGAAGAAGACCACAAAACACCAAATAGCTCTCAGTAATCTCGCCACAGTGAGATAAGGCAAGCACTCGACTACACACTTGTAAGGAGTTTAGGGGCCCTCTGTCCTTAGATAATGAAAAGCATGTCATATACATTGAATAGAACCACAGGGCAGGTAGGAGAAATATATTCATGAAGGTCCAAACTGAGAGGTCTCAGGACCATGCCCAGCACAGATGTATTCCGTGTGCTGCTTTTACTATCAGTTGGTTTAAATTTCAAACAGTCCACTAAATGTTTTGATGTAAAATGTATGTGAATTTGTACTTTTTCAATTATCTAAAAAATTTATACTAGCTAAATTCAGTTTAGTCTCTTTGTAGTAATTTCAAAAACTCTTGGATCTGATAGTATTCTCTTAAGAGAAATATTAAATTGATTTAAAAAATGTCAAGTGGTACATAAAAACCAAGATTCGATAATGTTCAGAAACATTATGGCACTGAGTCCATATCAGTAACAAATATAAGACAAGTTCTCTATGAAAATTTAATCTCCTCAAATGATCTTCTATAATGATCACACCTAAAAAGATATGTTTAAACACAAACACATATATGTACCCACACGCAACATAAATCAGCTTTGGAATATGGAACTTATTTCATGTGAACACATGCCCGTGTGCACACGCACACACACACAAATATTAGAACGTCACTTAAAAATTACGCTAAGCGTCATCAAAACACAAAGAAATGATGCCATACCTTTTAACATGTAATTACCACAATCTCAAACTCTTCAAACAGGGATTCCTTTCTACGGACTGCTGCTGAGACGACCACCCCCCACTACCACCACCACTGGGCCCAGGCGGACGGCACACCTGTGTGCGTCCTGTAGTGGTCCTTCATGGCGGAGGCCGTGAGGAAGGAGTAATGGCAGGTAGGCCAGGTACACTTGAATGGCTTCTCCCCCGTGTGGAGTTTCATGTGGTTGTTCAGGGCCCACTTCTCTGTGAAACTTCTATCACACAGGCGGCATGTAAACTTCCTGCATGGAGTGGAGAGAAAAGGATGCAAATATTACCCTCACGGGAGCACCTCGGGCCCAGACAGGTGCCGCTCCAGCCCTGCAGTGTGGCGAGTGCAGGGTGTCGCGAGGAGAACTGCGGGCCTGGTCTGTCATGTCTGTATAACCAGGCATTGATTTTTCTGTCCAGGCCTGGCACTTCAGCCATTTATTCTCTGCTTTGCGGTTGGGCCCAACGGGTTTGAAAAATTCTGTTACAGTCCAGTCACCCCTGAGGCAAATGTGAGAATAGATTTCACCTGTACAGGCCTACACCACTTATCCAGGGCACGGGCTGTCAGAGCAAAGGCTAAATGAAAAGCTATCCGTACTAAACTACTCAGACACCCCTGCTCTCTGCCAGGCGGAGGCAGCTGGGGCCGGGCGGCACTCAGAGCCCAGCCTGCCCGCAACGGCACACACCACGCTGCTCCCTCGGAGGAGAGGCGCGCTCCAGGGGCGTCTCCTTTTTAACAACGTGTCCTTCTGGGTTACCACACGGGTACATAAAAAGTCCCCTTTGATAAGAATAAAAATAAGATTATAAATACAACTTTTCATAAAGTATGCCTTTGAGAAAAAGAAACCTCAATTATTTCCTGTATGGGATGAAAACTGAAAATAACAAATCAATACTCACGTCAGAAAATATTTCAGCCCCACAGTTCCCAGTTAAAGATCTCTGAATACCTTTAATAATCCAGGCAATATGAACCATCAACAAAAAAACTTTAATACTTTCTCTGGTCGAGCTTCTGTCCCTTTTCACTTGCATTCGGGAAATCATCACTAAAATTTACTTTTTATTTCTAATACAATTTAGTTTAAAGCAATCCCTGTGACTAATAATGTCCAGCTAATTAATTCAGGATAATGAACAGTCAAATAAAAGCAAATTAAAACCCAATATTCAAAATTAAAATATTTTAATAAGTTGACAAGCACAATGCCACAAAAAAGACAGACTATGGCAGCTTGATTTGACTATCATAAGTTTGGTCTACACTTTTAGCAAGTTAATACAATTTTAAAAATAAGATTATAATATCTGCGTTTTAAATTATGATATAAATAAGGAGATATAAAGAGTATACTCTTTACATAAACGTTTTTAACTAAAATTTTACAAACTTTCTTAGTCCCATAAGGGTAGAAAAAAATATCCCAAGCTCCAATTAATTAATTTTCTCATTTTGAGGCAAATGTGGATTACTTTAACAAATTAATCATTCAGGTTTCACAAATTCTTCATCGAATTATGAAATTACCTTCTATAAAAATCTCTCTTCATTTGTTATATGTAGTAATATTTTTATAACATTATATTTTAAATGCAACAGAAGTAAAAACTGCTAAATATTTAAGAAATGCCATATAAAATATCTTAAGTGCTTCATTAATATTAAAATTGCCAATTAATATGTTTATAGAATGTATGAGTAGAGAAACTATATTTACACCCCTCAACACAGACCGACTTTGAAATTACTGTATCATTTGATCATTGCTTACTGGTACTAGAGAATGACAAACATAACTAAATACTTCGAAATGCGCTGTAAAAAAATATCATGTCCGTATATCTCTTTGACGGGTCTTCATGCATTTAACATTTCAAAACCATGACAGGGATCTTATTTCCAAGATAAATTCCCCTATGCACTTATTTCTTCATGTATTTATTGTGGATCTAACCTTCTCCTAAAAGAAATAAATAAGGAGGTTAAGTAGATGCTATCTTTTAATAAATAGTTACTCCGGACTGTATTACAACTTTATGAATGACAAAATAAATCCCTCATTTTTAAATCTTCCACGATGTACATTTAACAAAATTACATCTATGAAACCTCAATATATGTACTCTATTATTCATACATAATAAAAATGTTAAACCAGAGCTTAGAGCCTGTCATGAAATGACAAAAGCCAGATAACAAAGAACTAAGGCCACCGCTTGACTTTCAGAAAACCTCACGTGTTTTACAATTTGCTTTATGAAAATAAGTGCATGCACTGGTACTTTGAAAAGAACCTGAAATGTTACCAATGTAAAGTGTCCTTATAAAGACTAAGACCTACTCATCAGTGGGGGGTTTCCTGGAACTGCACAATTCTGAGCCTCAAACTCTGTAAACTATCTGCCACCATGCAACGAGTAAGGACGACGTCCATCCAAGGGATCCGCTCTCCTGGGGGCCTTCAGGAAGCCCACCTGGATGTGTCACTAGGACAGAGCCTAAGTGAAAATGTGCAGTTCTGCTCTGCCACGAGAACCCAAGAAGGAAAGGCATCACTGTGTATTCTTCATGTACTTCAGAAAGACCTGAACATCCACTATACCACAAACACTGTTCGAGACGGTAGAAACAAAGAGGGAAAAGAGTCAGATTTGGCTCTCAAGAAAATCACAGGCTCCTACGTGAGGAAAATCCTTCACAAAGATAACCTCAATGCCAGGAAAAAACGTAAAAGGCCATCATAAATTTAAAAGAAGAAGCAATTAATGGGACAGGGCGGAGTAAAGAAGGTCTCCCAGAGATGGCATTTAATTTAGACGTTGGAAAACAGGTGGAAATGCAGAGCCAGCAGGAAGGACGGGTAAGGGGCAGCGTGGGGAGAGGCAGAGAGGTGGGCGCTCCGGGCCCCGACAGGCTGTGTCAACTGTGGCTCTATCGGCTGCTGCCCCTCAACTGGGGACGGCCGTCCAGTTTCCCATGCATCAGTGAAGCCCCGGGACCTACATTAGACTGGGTTAAATGATATAAATGCTTTTCTATCCCCACATGGTGGTCTTCCATCAGAAACTTCTTGTTTAACTGAATTGACAATATATTAAAAAGAGATCTATTTGGCATAAAATTCGCTAGTCATCTCTCCTTTTGTGCAGGGAGTTACAAAGTCAGTCAGTTGAAGGATGTACAACGAGTGACAATCACGTAAAAGTACAACCTAAAAGGGCAAACAAGGTAAGCACACCAACAGTATGATGGTGTTTGGCTCACCGTATATCCTACGGCCCATAAAAGTGCCTGGTACCCAGAGCTGTTCCATAAATAACTTTGGACCAATGGGATGAAGGGAACTGGTGGTGAAGAGTCTCGTTCCTTACGTAATTTCACCAGACTCAGAGTCGGAATGTGAGATCTGTACACAACAGCAACAGCGGTCATTCAGGCCACCCAGGGCCCGCGATCCTCATGCTGTTTGGTCTTTTCTCCTTCCTCAGCATTTGTGTTTATTTTATAAATGTCAATATTTCAAACATACAGCAAATGACAGAGATGCATATCTACCACCAAGGCTTATGTACCCAGATGATAATATCCATGTTTGCCGTATTTGTTTCATATCCTTTCTCTGGTATTCTAAACATTTTAAATTAATTTTTAAAATTTAAATATTTATGAACTGAACTAAAAAGAAAAATGGTATGGCAGGCCATAGCACAGGGACAGCAAAGGTGCTAAGGAGAAGGCCACGTCTAGGGGAGAGCAGGTGGAGGTCCACATCATTTCCACTCTGATGTAATCGAGCTACTTTATAACGTTTGATAAAAAGTTCAAAATGCCAAATAGTGCTATGGACTTGTAATGAAAAAGGGCAGTTTGTCCCCTCCCCTTTCCTCAGTCTGCACTAGATGTTTCTACTGGATATAAAGTGATCTTAGAAGGTTTCAAAAGAAAAAAAAAAAATCAGAAGCAAAATAAATTAAAATGGTACCAGACTTCTCAACAGCAAAGCAGGAATTAGAAGACAATGTAGCAATGGTTTGACCATTTTGTGGGCAATGATCTTAAACACAGAATGTTCTGCGTCATCACACCTTTGAGTGGTTCCTACCAAGAGGTGTTGTCATTACAAAGTTCCTGGCTTCCAGGGATTATTATCCAGTTTTTTGCTAAAACTTTTGGAATAAAACCCATTTTCGTGTGGGTAACTGTCATATGAAAGTTAAGAGTTATATGATCAATGGTACTATCTTAATAGATACTTCTGCCTTAGACTGTGTTAGAGCAATTGTCTGTTTATGAATGCCTAAAGGGCAGATAAGTTTTGTCAAAATATATAACACTTCTACTTTGAGTTGCGCCCCTAACTTTATCTTTCCATATTACTACACAAGGTAAGTATCCTAACAAGAGAGTCTATACTCCTCTTGTTCAAATTATACTTTTAAATGTTATTTAAAATTTTTAAACCCTATTAGGTGGCTTATTCAGTCAATTTATTAGCAAATTAATAAAAAATCTGCACACATCCCACTTACATATGAAGATAGAAGTACTTTGATACTTTGATGCTTTATTACTTTATGATTTTTGAAATACAGTAAGAATTGTCACTAGTATATTTTTATGTTCTTTTCTAATCTCTCCAATTCAGAATAATTTGGAATACAGTTGCTTTAGTGATGCATTTTAGAGCTGTAGATATCCTTTGCCTTTCTCCCGGAAAGCCCAGTCTGGGTTAACATGATTGAGAAACTCAGGCTCAAGTACAGACATGTTTAAAAAAAAAAAAAAAAAAAAAGTATCCCCATTAAGATGTAAACAAACTTAAATATCCATCAGCTGCGGAGTAGAAAAATAATGAGTTTAATCATAAAATGGAATATCATAATGAAGTTAAAATTAATCAATGAGCTACATTTATCAGCATGGGTTAAACAATCTCAAAAATGTAACTGCACTGAAACAAAGCAAGTTAAGCATAGAAATATTAAATATAAACATATGAGGTCCACATGCAAAAACATGCATGACATCATAATTTGTGAATACTGCTTGTTTCTGAGAAGAGGGGTAAGGCATGCATATGGGGCTAGAGAGCTAACTACAGTTGCACATTTTTGTTGTTTTTAAAAGGAATACAAAGTAAACAAGGTCATATGTTAACATCTTAAAAAGTGTTTTCATTGTTTTTGAAAAATTTCACAGTTCAAAGTGAATATTTTAATTAAGTAATCCAAAATTTCTTTTCTACATGTCACGTCAAGTTAATAAATCATACAAATTCATATCTGCAAAAAAAACAGCAATGAGCAAGATCTGCTACAAATGAAATGAGCTAAACTTTACTAAAACATTAAATAATCATGCAGTTATTATCTTTCAAAACTCTGAAACAAAGGTGCTGACTGATTCAAAATGACTACTTTAACAGTAAACTGATGTTGCAAAACCTTAACTGACAGGTATTGCTGGTCTTTATGAATAAACACAGAACTGAAAACAATACAAGGCTTGTATGATTCCTAGCAAAACAGTCCAATATACTAATGAATCTGTTTCAACAATTTCTAAGTTACTCAGATACTACCAATATGCAGGCTGTTTCTTTGGGATAACAGCCTCCTTTTAAAATTATTATAATTTAATAATTACATAATAATACACTAAGAGATGAAACAAAAATAGAATATGATGGGGTCTTTGCCCAGTAGGGCTACCTTACAAATTTCTGCTGAGCTGCAAATAAAACTGAAAAACAATCACTTTCTTGAACAAAGAAGCACATAAAAGGCATATAAAGACAACCACTAAAGAGCAACTTCAATCTCAGTTAATTCACATGAGTCTTAACGCTGAAAAAGTATCCAAAAGATAACAAAGCAAAATGAAGTTCAAGAAATTCTGCCATGGTAACAAATCCAATATCTATACGCATCGGAACTGTGAGATGCCTATACTGTTTCTGGCCTAGGAAACATCTGAGGAAAAACATACAGTACTGTTTTTAGACTTAAACTACTTATTCATGTAAAACAGGCACTAAATCCACATTAATTACCCCAATATTACTCCAAAGTAATCCTGTTCATCTTAGTTTTATGAGGTTTCAAGTACTATATATATGTTTAAATAAAATATGCAACTTTAAACTGCATGGAAAGTAAGAATCTCTGTTTTCTCTAAATTGAAAATTGAAAAGGTACACTGACAGGTGAGTAATAACAAGGAATACACTCGGGGTTCCTCTGGCCACCTCCTTCCAAATACTTGTGTGTGCGTACTAGATCCAAAAGAAAACCTGACTCAATGAATGAAGTTATATCCTGAAACCAAAAATATATAACACTAATATCCAGATTATTTAAATCAGGCTGGACTCTGGAGAGTGACCTGTTCCTGATTATATATAAAACATGAGCATGATTTATATCAAGAAGCCACAAAGACCTAAGATTAGGAAGGTTTCATTTACTGAATTCAACCCTTCAGAGTCAAGTGTGGCTTACAGATGAAAGCTGGAAACCTCCTGTGAGGGCTTTTATACAGCAAGCAAGGGAGCCTGCTACTTAAGCCAAGAGTCTTGAGTGCATTTTTTGCCCTGAACAGGTGATAATTAGCCTAATTAACAGGCTAGATCCTTGTTAACTAGTTGGAAAAGAAATTTAACCTCATTCTTGCTGAAGCCATCATTTTAAAGCCTTTTAAGGTATTATTCAGATTCCAGAGGCTGTGAAATATGTTTTCTGGCCCTTTCAGTTCTTTCCAAAGGTTGCAAAGCTTTGTGTCAAAGTTACTTCTGGGAGGAGCATTGCCCGAATATTAATCCCTGGTTGCCTTAGTCCACTAAGAACCAAGAGAATGACTCATTCCAAAGAAAAACATTCAAGGATTACAAGGGCCATGCCCTCAAGATTGAATTCATCCTTCAAAATCTCATTCCCATGAAATTTTTCTTTGTCAAAGAGACCATAAACTCTGGCCTACCCCAAACCATCCTATCAAATTTGACTGGAATTGTGCCCGTTCCACTGCATGTGCTGTATCCAAAACTCCTCAGCACAACAGGGGTTAGGAAAGGCTCTGTGTAAAAGACAGTAAATATTTTCTACTCGGTGGGCCCTCAGGTCTTCGATGCAACTTCTCAACTCCGCCTTGGTAGCACAGAAGTAGCCGTGGACAGTACATAAACAAGTAAGCGTGGCTGTGTTCCAATAAAACTTTGTTTACGAAAACAGGCAGTGGGCCTGATCTGGCCTGCAGATGGTAGTCGGCCAATCCCTGGCTTAGGTGAGGTCGCATCCCCCCACCTGCACCCCCCAAAAGCACCCTGATCTGTACAGGGTAAAAGAATCCGAACCAAGCACTGCTGGCAAACAAAGGTCCACTAAGCCCCTTCGCAGGGTTTGAGAAGTTGGTTCAGTCCTGAAATAGTTCATGTTTCCTGCAGGGCTTTCAAACGCCAACATGAGAAGAACAGGTGGAAGGAATTATACTGCATATGAGACCCATTCAGTGCAGGCTGCCCCGTCCTTTTCAAACTACCCCCTTTCAAGTGTGTCACAGAGCTGGAGGGCTTGCAAAGTTGAAATAATTTTAACTAACCATAGAAGTCAAGTCCTGGAGAACAAGACGTATATTAAATTGCCACAATCCTCTAGTCTGGACTAAATGAAATTTTATCGCTTCAGGTTAGGTAAGAAAACACTGGATTTACGCAAGGAAGGTTAAAACAGCAGTTACAAATAAAGGACTAATGTTACTGTTTAAAGACCATATAAAGAGAATTTCTTTTAAATCATTGCTCTTACTGATATAAGTAATTTGAGCTAAAATGACAAAATGCATTTCAAACCCCATTTACACATTCATCCCAAATGTCTTGACTGACGTTCAGTCTTCGGACATTTATAACACAAGCCTAACAATCTTCAAATTATAATAGCTCAGATACTTCTATATCAATTGATCAATTTTTTAAAAAGTATGTATTGGAATCTACTGTGTGTCTAGCAATGATTCATGCATGTACAGACCTGTAAGTGAAGGAAAGATACATACGCCTCCCCAAAAGGAGCCTGTGCCTCAATGGCAGACACTAATGTCAGTGAGATAATTAGAACCAAAGCTCACCACATTTTGTTGGACTTTTTAAAAAAGCTTTTTGAAAAGATGTTTAGAAAAAGCATTGGTGAATATAGAGTGAAGCAGCTGGAAAGGCTTCACGGATGAGGTGGGGCTTCAGGTGAGTCGGAAAGGACAGAGCAGACTCCAGTAACAAGGGCGGCAGGCAGCGACCAGCCTGGAGGAGGGCCCGGCAGAGGTGGGGAAGGTGGTGTGTGTGTTAGCCCGGAGCTGATCACGGTAGGGGAGGGAGTGGGGAGCAGGCTGCGGAGAGGGGGAAATAAAGCTGCATCCTTTAAGCTGAGTCAGACTGAAATGGCCCCGATAAAAAGACAGAGAAATCTGACTCTGATCTGACAAAAGGAACCACCAATCTATTTTTTGTTTTTCTTTTCCCCCTCTCCGATCTCCCTTCCATTGTTTGTTTTTCACAATTATTTGACTATAATTTTCTAAGGAGCTAAATGTGGCTTTATCCTTCACAAGTGCCCATGATCAAAAAGATACAGTACACTTGTATACAAGCCACAAATATGTACATGTCTGGGAAAAAAACCTACCGTAACAATGTGCACATCTGAGATTCATGACAAACTCATTTATACACTGGGACACATAACACGTAATCTTACAAACAGCATGTCAGCACTAACAAAGACTGCTATGTGTCTAGCTATATACCTACGGATGCTATAAAAATGTTATTTCAGAGCTCAGAACCTCACAGACTGTACCAGTTGCATGTCAATGGAAAAAGGTTTTACTAAGTTTTCTGATGCTACCCTTGCCATTTCCAGTATTAACTATATTAGAATGAATTGGTTGGTAAATATGAATAAGATAGATTTTACCAGTAAGAACAAAAAACAGGCTTATAGAAAGAAGCACGAATTTAAAAATCAACTACAAAATCCCCTAAAGTTATTTTCTTTTAATTTTTAATATGTTAACATTAAACACAACTGATATATTAATGGAAGCTGAGTACAAACAAAAACGTCTGTCCCAATTCAGACAATCTGTCACAGTCCCACTCATCAAGAAACTACGATTTGTAAGGATTTTATAAAAGTCATAAGGTCTTCACACCATGGTGTTATATTATTATGCCAAAAAATGTGTCATTCACATTACTATATGAAGCTTTACTAGGACAAATACACATTGTAAAGAACATCAGGCATCTGTATAGAATGGATGATTCCAATCCCCTTTTGCTAATAAAGCTGACACTTTCATATGAATAAAACCGCTCAGTTCCTGGCATGCCATTGACTCAGAAATAATATTTGGGGTCACATATTCATGCTGCTGGGGAAAGAGAAGTTAATAAGTGTCTGGCCTTGGGCAGCCTCTCTGAGCCTCAGTAGGACCATGTAATTTTTATTCCTGGTGTGTATTCACGTCAATATTTCTAAAAATACTGAGCACAAGACATCATTTTATATTACAGTGTAGATCACTGGTGTTCTATGAATAGTAAATCATGAGAATTATCTATTAGTTCACAATTGTTTAAAACAGCGATAATAAGAAAGTCATAGTTTCCTACTTGGATTCCTTACGGCAATCCTTGTCAGCTCCAACTCTCCAGTGAAGAACTATCAGAGTATTTTAAAAAGAGCAGTAGTTTTCTTAACAAAATTAATAAGCCGAAGACAACAAGGCTGATCATAAGCAGTGCTTGGGTTACACCCCTAACGTAGGAGATTTAAATCTGTTAATACTACAGCACCGTTAGAACCAGCAACTGACACCAGCGTACGTAATTCTCTAAATATTAACATTAGTTAAGGGGCAGTGGACCACCACTATATCCAAAATGCGACTTCATACAGGACTCAAGTACACAGTAGGTTAAATGGAAATGAACAAAATAGTATTTCTCTCTACCAAACAATTTAAATTCACCTTCGATATATGTATAAAAAATTATATTTTTTTCCTAAAAAATATTCTTGTACAATAATACTGGAACGTGTTCCACAGACCCGTGCATCTTACGTACTAGCAAATATGGGATGTTTACACTCTATCCTGTAGGTCCTTATGTATCTACTTTGGAAACAGAATTTCTAGACATTTGAATAGACTTGCCAGATTTAGAAAGGGCTGTCCACCCTGATGGTGACTGCGTGATTTGCTGAAGCAGGAAAGGCAGCCTTTCCAAACTTAGGTATTTCATTGTCCTGGCCTTTGTCATCATCTCGGCCTTCTAGCATGTCAGGATGATCTAGGGAACCATTTGAGCTCAAGGTAAGATTAGCTAGAAGGGTTGAGATGTATTGCCCAGTAATCTCAGAGTTCAGTACGAAATTGACCCTTTCTGAGACCTTAGTCCGAAGAGCAGCAGTTACAGTACACTTCTAGAGTAAATGTCTTGGAGCATTTGTGCACTGGAGCGTCACCAAGACATGATGTGAGTTCAGAAGATGAATTCAGCGTAAATACTGCAGAGCCTGATATAGATCATCACCTGCTTTATTTACATCACAATATTCTGACATTCATATATGTAGAAAGATCATGTTGTAAGGGATTTGATCTGTTCTTTTCTAAATCGTAAGTTCAAGGGAAAGTGCTAAAATTGGATTAACATAAAAAACAAGTTTTTAAAGAGTTTTAAAGTTATTGTGATTCAACTGAGAGTAAGTAGTTAAATACTAAGTAAGTAGTTAAATACTAGTAGTCTCTCCACCATTTCTCACACGTGTCCACCATGCAATGGGTGTGAAGTAGCCTGCAATGAAACAGGAGTAAAACTATAGAAAGTGCATACATATATGAGGTACATTTGGGTGGAAACAACCTCCTAAATGCAGGGCAAAGCAATTAATTTAGCTTCCTTTCAATACAAAAGAGTATTATTTACTTAAAAAGTTGGATGTGTACAGCTATAGAATTCTTTTCTGCAAAATAGATTTGTGGATTTCATCTACTTCTCATATATTCTAAATTATTTTGAAAAGATAAATTCAGATAGGCATCTATAAACACTGCATATAGATCATTTATACTAATTTTTCAAATCTTCAACACCTCAAACAAAAGACTATGTGGAATAACATCATTTATTATGTACCTTCCAGCATTCAAAATATTAAACTAACTTTCTTTCTAATATAATTAAGTGCATAAGCAAAAACAACTGGAAGGGGGCTTCCCTGGTGGCGCAGTGGTTGAGAATCTGCCTGCCAATGCAGAGGATGCGGGTTCGAGCACTGGTCTGGGAAGGTCCCACATGCCGCGGAGCAACTAAGTCCGTGAGCCACAACTACTGAGCCTGCGCGTCTGCAGCCCGTGTTCCGCAACGGGAGAGGCCCGCGCACCGCAATGAAGAGTGGCCCCCACTCGCCCCAACTGGAGAAAGCCCTCGCACAGAAACGAAGACCCAACACAGCCAAAAATAAATAAATAAACAAATTTAAAAAAACAAAAAACAAAAAAAACACAAACAACTGGAAGGATGTAGGTGATAAAATATATTTATACTTGGAGCAACTATAGTGTTAGGGAAGCTAAAATACAGAATTAACTGAAGCTATCAAAATAACGTTAACAACAAAAAAAGACTTTTCAATTATGGGCTGGGAAGGTATAAAAATGAAAGTCGAAAAGGTTGCTAGTTTAGACTTTATGATACAAAGAAAACAAAACTGCTCAACTCTTTGTATCACTACTATATTTTTTATTAAAGATTCTTCAGACTGAAATACATGGAGATGAATTAAAGTGCAAGAATTATTTCACGTAAGGCAGTAACAAGGAGGCTTTTGGCCAAGTGGGAGCCGCGGTGAAGGTGCCGTGAGGGTCAGATCTCCCCAGGCATCAGGCGGGGACAGCAGAGTCCAGGGGACACAGTATTTGAGCAAAGGCACCTAGAAAGGGTGCAGCGAGAGGAGCCAAGTGTGCCCAGCAGGCAGGGACTGCAGACAGCCTGTTCTCCTGTAATTCAGCCACACCCTGCGTCCTGCCAAGCCTGGCACACAGGTGTCTTCAATCAACGTCAGATGCAGCCCAAGAGCAAGACCTGACCTACCCAGGCCAGCAGCCGATCGCAAACGTTCCCTTGACCTGAGAACATGAGAGTCTCGTGATCTTCAGCAGCCCCCTCTCCTGGTTCCTCCTTGCCTTCTGCAGACTGGATGAGCCATCCGCACTCCTTTGGTGACCTGTGCTCTGATGACATCCTCGTTTATATCTGAGGTCTAGTCGGTATTTAGCTGCCCACACGACGTCTCCACTGGGATAGCCGGCAGGCTTCTCGAATGTCCCGCGTCTAAACCTGGCTCCCCATCTCCCCCAACGGAACCTGCCCTTGACAGTGGTTTTGCCCGTTAGTTAATGACGTGACTTCATTTTCCCCTTTTCCCTTCACTGTTCATGCCCAAACCTTGGTGTGATCCATTACTCTTTACCTCATCCAGTCCACTGGTAAATCCTGCGGGCTGGACTTTTCAGATATATTCAGAGTCTGGACACTTCTATCTACCTCTGTTGCTACCACTGGGGTCCAACTCACCGTGCTCTCACGTCAGGATCATCACGAGAATGTCCAACAGAGCTCCCAGCCTCCGCCATCACCACCCCCTCCCTTCCTGCCGTTCAGTCTATTCTCTGCATACTGCAAACAGCGATTCTGCTATAGCATAAGTCAGACCGTGCCAGGCCTCTGTTAAATACCCTCCAATCTCACACAGAAGAAAAAAACCAAAGTCCTGGCAGAGTCCTCTGGAGCCTGACATGGCCTGAGCTGCCATCACGTCCTCCTTCCCACGCTGTGCACACCCCAGGCACAGCGGCCTCTTGGCAGTCCTGGGCCACGCCCCACACAACCGTCTTCAGGACACTTGAGCACTTTTCCCTCTGCCTGAAAGACTCACGGGGCCCCTCTCCTACCCGCAATCAGGTCTAGATCACTTGTCACCTTCTCTCTGACAGAGGCTCCCCTTGCCACCTATGGAGAGCTGAAATACCCCACCCAGCACTCCTGGCTCTTCCCTCTTTTCCCTTACTATATCATCACTATTTTAATACTGGCATATACTGGACTTTCAGTTTTGTTTGCTGAATTTCTCCCCACACTGGTATGTAAGCTCGTGACAGCAGAACGTTTGCCTGCTTTATTTTCTGCTATATCCCCAGGGTCCAATACAGGGTTTAGCACATAGTAGGTACCCAGTAAATAACTGCTCAAATGATGAATTAATTACATATTGTAAAGGGACAAAATTTACAGAATTAAGTTTATTTTAATATGCAACATATCAAAAATACACACACACACCACACATACACATATGTATGAATAGACAAATAGAAACAGTAGGGACAGATTCACTGTGAAGAGTAGTAGCCTTGGGTGGGAACTAAGATTTGGCTGAGGAAGCCTGGAGGAAGAGGAAGGGCATCAATTTGGGAAAAGGGAACTTTTACTTAGCACTTTATATACTACTGTATTAAAAATATTTACCAACACACATTCCATTTTTTTAAATATATATATGTAAGCAAACAGAGTTTTAAAAGCATAATTCAAAACAAACAGGTTTAGCCAAAATAAATTTTGAAGTAAAATTTAAAAGAATCACTAATTTTATCCACCACTGGCTTGTCTATGCCATACTAACATACAATGTTATTGATACATAGCTGAAACAATCAGAGTACTACTGAGAGAAACAAGAGTTGAGCTATTTATTGAGGCAGTGTAAAATCAGATCTCTAAAAAGAAAGACATTTTTTTCTTCTCAATTTTTAAAGTCAAAAACCTCACTATATTTGTATTCAGATAGTTCAGACATCAGTGTTCAATGATTTTATAAGCCTACACTGTGAATACCATACAGCTGACAGCTAATCATAGATGCTGTTCACTGTAACTGAAGCATCTTCTGTTTGCCATGAGTAACCACACAGTCACAGTTCTGGAAGAGATAGTTCTAGGTATTCAATAATAAAAAGATATTATCACATTTTTGAGACAGTCAGAGCAGCTCTCACTAAAGACCTACCCTTATTCTACGTTTCGTTTAATTCTCTGTTACACAAGAGTCCTGATCTTATTGCGGCTTATGTGCCACTCACAAGTTGACTCCACACCACCTCACGCATATTGACTTTTGAACTGTTTACTCCTTTCATTTACGTACATTCCCTAAAAGACCCAAAACAATTCAGGGACATTAGATTTTCAACTTCTTGATATCTTTCACAGTAGTAAGGGCAGGAAAGTGATGTATTAAGAAACATTTATAACATTTAATAATCATATATAACTAAAATTTATTGAAGGCTCAAAATATGGCAAGAAGTATTCTGATAAATGACTTTCCCAATGACATGTTTAAAACTGCAAACAAGGCTGCTTGAAGGAGGCCATGCCACAGAAGTGAAACAGCCGCCTTGACACCAACTTAGCTGAGACATCAGTGCCTTGGTTGTTCTTTTAGCCTGAATTTCTACACATGTCACATGCAATGGAGTTCAGATAAAATACTTCCAACCTATGTCCCAACAATAAAACCCTACAAGTCTAATTTCAATTAAATTTCCACTTAGTCTGGTCCTAAGGATGTGTTCCCAAAGACCCAAATCCATGAAGCGATGCCACCAAAGGCTGTCCTCTCCAGTATAGGAAAGAAGGGTTCTGAGGCCAAGAGTCAATCGAATATATCTGTCTGGGATCAACCAACCATCATTGTTGATGAGAGATTCTATCTCCTGAAAGGCCCTGTCTTTCTATTTGTGGGGTCTATGTGCAGTCCAAATGCTAGTTAATTCTCCACTGGAATAAAAAGGCTGACTTCCAGGAGACAGAAGCTTGAGCTTTCTATTCTTTAATTTGTCGAAGACAGTAAAGCAAAACAACAGAAAGTGACAATCTAATAAATTATGCTTTATAATAATAAATTATAGCTTTATAATAATCCAAAACCAGAAAGTACAGGTATGGGAAGGTAAGATAGTAACAACAGCAAAAGAACAGAGAACACACTCTCAAATAAGCTGCTCTAATGCCTTACAGAGAGCAGGTGCTCAAACAGTTACTGAATGGAAAGTTAGTGACTAAAACTGACAGACTAGGATTGAAAACATAACAATACAAGATGAATAAAAAGAGACTCCTATATATAACCAGAAGATACAGATGAAGCATTCCACAGGAATGTACATGATGATATTCACAAAAACGTGCCTAAGAGCTAAGAACTAAAGAAAAGGGGCCCAAAGACGGAAGAGACACCTGTCCTCATTTCTACAAACCACCTCATGGAACATCCAGAGATTGTGCTGTACAGTTCCAAATATCGCTAACATTTTTCATAATAAGCAAGTTTATATTGATTACTGGTATCTACTGTTCTTCAAAAATAATATGCAATAGAGCACTAAGAAATATACACAGAGTCACTTAGAAGCAAGAGAGACAGAAGAAAAGTACTTAGAATAAAAGCCCGGGTGAAAGATAATTAGGAAAATTTCCTTTGGGGAACAACAAAAGTGAAAATACTAGCACATTTTAATTGCTATCAAGTAAACAAGACCTCTGAATGAATTTTAAATTTTACCTGAGCTTACATAGATCTGACCAGGGATTAATATGGTGGACAGAGTTGGCAACAGAGGAAAAGAGGTAAAGAGGTAGAATTAAAGAACTCAATTATCAAACCTTAGGGTTTATGTTTCTAAATAAGTTGATTTAAAAATGTGTGCAATTTGACGACTAATAAAACCAATCAGAATTTGATTAACTATGTGAATTTACTATCATGGGCTAATAAAGTAATATATATACATGTACTTTGGTACTCAGGCCATCAAAACAAAGACGACTACAACTTTACAGCACACAGAGCAGAAGTACAGTTATGCACTTACGCCTCAGGACTGATATCAGTGTGTCAGATATGTATGCTTTTGTATACTTTTTATTTCTCTCCTACCGCTGTTCTTAAAATTCTTAGAAAAAAAGCCTTTGGTCACTCTCAGACATGTGTGGCCACCTGTACCAGGGCAAGAGAGTATCTACCTGGGGACCCAAAGGTTGCCTCTGCTACACTCAGTTCAATCTGACTGCTGCTCGCTTCAGAGATGCGTCCCATAAAGTTTCTGATCATAAAAGACTATGGTCCAGGATTGAGGTTTCCTCTTTGTTTAAAACAATCAATACTGTTCCCAATCATTTACAATTAGCAAAGAAATCATTTATTTGGTAAAACCAAACTGAAGATTTGAATGAAAATTTAAAGAAGATGAATAATCTTACAGAAATTTTAAAGAAAATTCCTAAAGTTACATTGCTTATCCAATGAGTGAATATCAAAGAAGACACTACTCACAATTAACACTTGCTATAGTATAGATCTTTCAATCACGGGAAGGTACAATATTCTCACTGAACAAATATATGAAAACACTGAATTCATTTTTAACTCTGAGTTTGAAGTCATAAATTCAGATTTAAAAAACTTCAATTTCTCCTCAAGAATAGGATTTAATTTACAGATTCTTAAATACCCACATCCATAAAGTCATTACTATTCACGCTCAGCAAATAATGCAATAATAAAAAGTTACTTTTAGAATGAAAAACTAAAGGGTGCTGAAAACAACACATAAAAGTCAATGAAATAAATATATATAGCAAGTAAAAGCATCTTAACAAATCAGAGAAGATTCCCTTTGGGCACAACTATTCAATAGTTATTGATATGGTAGGCTACTTATTCCTAGAAACTATGATTAGACATGATGTATTCTATCCATTCTCTCAAGATGTAAAATAACCAAGCTAATAAATACAGTTATTCCTGCCCAGAACACGTTGTCTGTTCCTTTAGCTGAAAGCAAACCTCTAGTAAATTCCTGTTTATCTTCTTGCCAATCAAGGAATGAATGACTGACACTAACGCAGTCTTATCTGGGCCTTATGTCTGCAGCACATTCTGCTAAGCGATGTCACTGCTCTAGCAGACGAAAATAAGCAGATTATTACAGTGACTAGGAGCAAACTAAACATTTGGGTTTTTGCATGGACAGATTTACACACTGTCTGTCAGATAAAGCACAGTTTGCCTGCTGCTTACACAACAAGAATGTGCCTGACAGCTTCTTCCCAGGGTTAGTATCTGATTACATAAATAGGCCATTCCCCGCCATTCCTAAAAACTGACAGTCTGTCTTAGCTTATAGTGCAATTTCGGACTATCAGCTTTTCTGTCTTGCACACAAGGCTGATGAACATCAGAGCACTTCCTGGAGGTCCAATCAGGATTTCTCACTGCCTGATTCTGGGCCATATAAAATGTGGTGGACACAATGGAGAGGAAAAAGACAACGTAAAAACTACTTCTGATGACTGCTCCTGAGGCACACACTGAAGGGTAAATCATGTCAACACACTTAGGGGTGTGTGTGTGTGTGTGTGTGTGTGTGTGTGTGTGTGTGTGTGTGTGTATCCACAGTATTACCTTTGAAATAGTTCAGAAGTATATAATGGTTTCTTTAAAGCTAATGGTTTTATTTATAAGATTAAATATGAAGCGCAATCACACAAAAAATTATGTATTTCTATTTTTACAGTTGCTGTGTTTTCTTAATGAATGTTTTTGTATCACTCCAGCAATGAAACGAAACGCCAAGGACTTATCATGGTCATATAAAACCATAACGCTGAGCTCAATGAAATGTTTAAAAAGTAATCTACCACTAGTTAACACCTTTCCTCCTATCCCCACCACAATATCCAAAAGAAAACTTATCAAATCAACACACTAGTGAATGCTGATGAGTGAAAATATGGCTTAAAACTTACTTTGGCAGCAACAAAAATGGTAGTCAAGAAACACACATGAGCAAACGGTGTCTGTATAGATGCTATGAACTTTCTTAAAAGGTGAGATTCTGTATTTTGGTCTGCTAAGCAATAATACAGCAGCAATAAATAATAGTATTTAGTAGTATCATCAAGGTCCTGCAGTCTACTGGAAGCTCACTTACAAATTACCCCGAGTTAAACACTGATTATTTAATAATTACATACTTCTCAAAAAATAAAGGCATGAGGTTTTCATTCAGAATGGTCTGGCTGATCAAGACAGATCAATTTCCTTTCAATAAGGAAAAATTAGGCAGCAGTCATTTGAAAGGCACTAATGAGTATCTTAATTCCACTGTTAGGAAATCATGCGTTTCTTAATTTTCTTCCTTGGTCTCACACTATTTGGGAGCTGCTACACGGAGAAAAATTCAAGTATCTCCACTATTGAATGTCTCTCGACCATCCACTATGGGCCAGATCCTATCCTGTGTTCTGGAAACACAAAGATGAATAGGACACAGGCCTCCATCCTCAAGGTACGTAAAATCTGATAAGGAAGAGAGACAAGCAAACACCAATTATATTTCAAGGTAGTAGTTTATCTTTTCACAGATAAATATATTTTTTAGATTCAAATGGCAATCTGTTCCAATATTAAACAGTTCTCATTTTCAGGACAATGATCTGTAAAACCTATCCTATACTTTTCTAGTGAAAAGAGTTTCTTCCTCCTTAACCTTCCTTCTGCCTCCTGAAAAAACCCATCTCAGGTCACATTAATGATTTCGTGAAGCATGGACCTGAACAATACACACATATAAAAACCTACCTGAAACTACAAAAATGACGTGTACTCTTCCCTATCAGAATGATTCCACGTTAGCTTTTTATACTCTTACACATTAAATACCAACATTTAGCTTAAAATGTCTTATTGCCTAATACTAAATGTATTTCGTCTTTTTCATTTGTTCCTTGACACCAAGACTAATGAACTGTCATAGAAATAGTTTTGGGAATCACAAAGGGTGAGGTACCTTACCATGGTAAATAATCACAAGTCATAAACACAATATTGTCTCTCTCGTAATTTCAGCCATAACTTTCAAACATTCATACCCAGACAAACCAGATGAAATATGTTGCTTCAGGTCAGCTCTGATGGATCCCTGAGAAATATCAACATTATTGCTTTCATTTTATTATGTACCACACTTCATAACTGTACACTGCAGAGTACAATAAAAACTCCACTACACAGCTTGAGTACTTATTAAACAGATCAAAAGTTACTGTAACAAATAACTTGTCCTACTCAGGGTCCATTAATAATATAACTTGTTGTTGCTCAGATAAGGAATTTTTTTTTAAAAAAATTAGGGCAACGAAGAAGAAAATATGGAACAATTTGAAATCTCTTATACATGTGATTTTCCAATCATATGCCCAACAACTCTGAAATAGCTATTTAAAATATTGGGATAAATAAAGAAAAATGGAAGGTGGTTAAACAAGGGTAAAAAGAAACAGCACAATGCGATTTGTAAGCTTTCAGAGCAGCTGGTCACTGCCCGTCCCCAGACAGATCTGAAGGTAAGAAACAGCATATACATGTAGTGCCTGTCTCTCAAAGACTATATCGACTTAATATTTATGAAGAGACTGCCAAATTCAAACTATCCTGCAAAATCCACCAATGACTACTTTTCCAGGGTAGGTGGTGTGGCTACCTCTTTGCTACACAAGGCAATGTTTCTATAAATAAAACTGGCAGAATTTGAAGCTCACCACTGTAATAACAATAACAATGGGAAACAATAAATGAGGAGATTAAAAAGGGAAAAAAACAACGCTAATGATATTTAAGGTATCCTGGGAAATTTATATTGTGAGTAAGCAATAGCAATGAATTATTTAAAGTCAAGGAAAACACTTATGGACAAGTGGGTGATACAAAGTAGACATTTGTCATCATTTCTGGGATGAATGAAGGAAGAGAAGGATGGAGGGGTGCAGGGAGGAAGGGGGGAAGAACAAACAGTCAACGAGCAGCATGATTCCAAGGAGGTGAACGGCTGCGCAAGCAGACATCATACAACGTATCTGCCATCAACATATAGACAAAGGACTCGAGAACTCAGCAGCTCATTAATTTTCACAAACATAAGCTACTTTATCAACTCTTAATTTTTATATAATTCCAAAGTTTGACATTAACGGTAAAGCAAATTCACAGCCTTACAAGTATTCAGGTGTGAATTTCATATGTATTATATATTTTTTTTAACTAATGACTGACAATGTCTGATTTTTTCCCTAGAATTTGTTATTCGTTTGCCATCACAGCAATCAAGATATTTAAAAGGAAACTCACTTGATGAGCATTGACTCCACCAGGGCCTAGCCCAGTGCCCAGCACCTAACAGGTGCTCAATAAACAGAACTGAAAAAAGTTTATTTTTTTCTTTATTTTGGTATATAAGAAAGTTAAGTATCTACAAAACACTTGTAAGTATTACTGAGGAATATGCAATAAGCCTCAATAACTAGAATACACTCTGGAGGTGTGATTATTCCCCAAAAATTAGCAGAAGGAAACAACTTATTCATAAATCACATTAATCAGTGGTGTTTCAACCATCTGAAACGTTTCGAATATTAGCATCTGATGCGCCTGTGAACAGTCATTGCTACTGGTGTACAAGAAATGCTGTAATTGGTTTAAATCGGCCTGGCCCATCTGTCTTTAATACTCTTATTACAAGGCAGTAAGCAGAGAACTATTAGAGCTGCAGTATAAGCTGTAAGATCTCTACTTGTTCTTAAATCATTTAAAAATAATGAGAGCTTTAGCCTTTATCTAATTAACAAGTGCCTTCTTTGAATTAGAAAAACTGTATCATTTAGCCCACGGTTGTTTAGTAAATTGGCTTGGTGGCATGCAAGCTAATGCAGGGGAGCAGTTCCAGTGTCTTGTTCCTAGCTTCTTATTACTTGAATTATAATTCAATGATCACCTTAGATCATGGGCTATTCATAAATCAGAAGCCTGACATCAGATGAAAAATTGTATTAATATATGAAACTTATTATATAGTACAAACTGCTCTCTTGATAAATTACATTGTTCAAACTTGACAATGATTGCATTTAAAACATTATTCCTGTTTGCTGTTTTACAGACTGAAGCCTCTTCATGAAAAATTTACAATGCTCCTCTGTGTTTTGGAGTCAGAGGGCAATAGTAGCAAATGGCAGGCAGAAACCATACTTTAGATTTGGTGGCAGCTGCAGAGGACAGAAAACACTTCTAAGGATAGGGAGGAGGCCCTCAGCTGCATCCCCTGCATCTCCATTGCTGGCTTTATGAAAATACTAATTGTCCTCACCAGCAAAAGCATAGTGAATAATAAAATTTTAATTTCAGCTTACTGGATTGCTTTCTTCCCTTATGTAGGTGTTTCAAAGAAATTTATAGTCATAAATGTTTCACAGAAATTTACAGTGTGAGAGGAAAAAATAAAGGGGCCAACCCATGAAGTTTAATTTGAATTGAGGCCGGGCTCTGCAGATGATGCATTATGACAAATGCTTTTCGCCAAGGCTGACTGGGTAACTCAGGCTGTAGCTCCATATTATTTACATTAATTACATGAAGGCGGCTTTGTTAATGGTGCATTCTGGTGCGGGTCGCAGCATGATATGCTAATGATCTAAGAAAAAATCTGCATCTCCAGTATTTATGATAATTTGTAATAGGAAATAGGGTTGCTTTTACTTCTTTCTCCTCACTGGAATAAAAAAAGTCAGCACAAAACAATTTTATTCAGAGAAGAAAGGAAAAAGTTCTAATCGCCAAGACAGTCAAGTGTTATAAACAAAAGGGAAGACTCTTATTGTTGAGGGTCTTGTCACAGCCCGTGACAAAGTGATAATACGGCAGTTCAGTGTGAGGTGTGTATCCAGCTGAACTGAATGGGAGAAAGCAAAGATGGAAAGTATAACTTCCATCCCCAAATTATCTCCTGTTACTCTGTGCTCCTTCCCACCCTCCCGGCTCACAGCTACCCTCAACAAGAAAGAAGATAAGCTTCAGATAAATACTGTTAATTTACGCTAAGTTGCATTCATTATATGGAAGACTATTATGCTAGAAAATATTTGATATTCTAACAAAATTCATCACAACTTGTGAGAAACTTATGGTAGGATTGTATAAAATCCCCAAAGATTAAAATTGCAAAAGCATAATAATTTATATGTATTAAATATCAGCACATCTTATTCACATTGTTATTCTTGTAAATTATGTCTAAATTTATAAAATGTTAAAAGTAATAGTAATTTCACCATTATGGCTTTTTGGAGTATAAAAACAAAGAGACAAAATTGTCCAAAAAATCACATATGATATATTCAAAACACCAAAGTTTTTCTGATTATTAATGTTTAAACTATGCTACCTATATTTTCAAAAGACTGTTTAACAATTTTAAACACGTCTTATTTTATTATTAGGAGTCAGGTTTTGAATTTCCTTTCTGATCAAAAAGCATCTACAAAGATAGATATTTTGGGCATGATAAACTTATGTATTTTCAAATTAATAATGTTCTATTGGAATAAAAGTTCCCATATAAGTGTAGCCTATTCTATAGAACAGAACAACAAAAACCCTTAGGAAAAACCTATAGATAATAGGATACTTCACAAGCATATTTAAATACACAAACAGCGTAAGTTTCTAAGATGATATACAATCGTTTTTTTAAGACAGATAATTATGTCATCTACAGAGTGGAAAGTAATATTGATTGAGAATTTTGAAAATCTAAGAAGGAATATTTCTATAAATTATTAATACAGGGTTTAGATATTCTATGTTCAATATGATTAACAGAAATCAGGATAGCAGTCACCTCCGGAGAAAGGAAAAGGATGTAATCAGAGATAATGGTTGTGCTCTGTGTCTCACGCTACATGGGAGTTACATGGGTGATGGTATCATTATTCTTGATTCTTGATACCACATATGGTATAGTACCAAAAATAATGACATATATAGTGTGCATGTATGTATATATATTATCATAAAAAGAACTAAATGAATTGAGGAAAAGAAAATCTGAATAAAAAATTTTAATAGAGTTTTTTTTTTTTTAATGAGGTAGAGTTGTTTTACAATGTTGTGTTAGTTTCTACTGTACAGTGAAGTGAATCAGCAATATGTATACATATATACCCTCTTTTTTGGATTTCCTTCCCATTTAGGTCACCACAGAGCACTGAGTAGAGTTCCCTGTGCTATACAGTAGGTTCTCATTAGTTATCTATTTTATACATATTGGTGTATATATGTCAAGCCCTATCTTCCAATTCATCCCACCCCCCCTTACCCCCATGGTGTCTATACATTCGTTCTCTACGTCTGTGTCTCTATTTCTGCCTTGCAAACCAGTTTGTCTGCACCATTTTTCTAAATTCCACATATATGAGTTAATATACAATATTTGTTTTACTCTTTCTGACTTACTTCACTCTGTATGACAGTCTCTAGAGATTATTTTTGAAAATTTTCATGGGAAAATTAATATATTACTATGTCATAATAGCTGAAGCTCAGAAATGGCTCGTGGCCTAACAAGCTACTGTTTATATTATAAACTTAAAATATGAAAAGGAAAAATAGCATTTCTTATAAAATTATCAGTACTTGTTACAGCAAAAATATGAATTTCGTAAAGAATTCATTCATCTCCAGAAAAGTAGCTCATCCTCTGTCAATTCTGAGAGACATTTCTCAGAGGAAGCAATGTAATCAAATAATTTTAGAATACCATGTAGTCTTAAAAAGTATCTAATCCAACACATTTATTTTTACAATTGACAAAACAAAATTAAGAACTTTCATGTCCCTGAACTGCTGGACAGTGGTAACGGCCCCTTCGCGCAGGCCTCTGTTAGTCATAAACACTGCCTGCTATTTCCCTTAGCCCTGGAGGTGGGCACGTCCAGTCCAAGACATGAAACCACTCAAGTTGATCCAATAAAGGAGCCACACAGACTGAGGTGGGCTGGGCTCACTTACTCGACCACCAAACATTTATAGATCATCACACACATGACAGGCAATGTGAAGAGGTCTGGGAATTAAATAATGAATAAGTTCTGCCAGGAAGCCAGTGAGAACTGCGCAATGGCTCCCCACTGACACCAAACTCCTTACCACGGTCTCTTAGAAGTGAGCTCATCTAGGCCCCGCTCACCCCTGCAACCTCACCTCTCACTAACCTCCTGATGACCATGCTGCGGCCACATTCGCCTTCTCACTGTTCATTCATCACATTCAGAGTGTTTTATGTCCTTCATTTTTAGATGGGTCAGTGGATGGGTGGGTAGGTGGATGGTTGGATGGACAGATGAATAAACAAAAAGTCTAACAGTGACACAGACAAGTAAGCCAACAATGACAATATGCTGTAATAAGTAAAAGGACAAAAGTGTGCATGGTTTTAAGAACTAGAGAGAAAAAGAAGTGCTTGCATACTCTTTGAAATGAAGGAGATAAGTCACACTTAACGTCTAACGTTAAGATCAGTGGCCCACTGGGTCCTTTAAAACTCATGAGAAAGAATACAATAAAAATCTATAACAAAGTCTAATTATGTTAAGAAGACAACTCTGGCCCATATCTCAAGACTTCTCCGGTCAAGTGGGCAAATCAGTTCAGAGAATCTGTTTCTTATTGGTAAAATATAAGAATCACATATAATTGAACGCATAGGAAATAAAATCTCCTCCCAAGCACCTTGTTTCAATGAACAAAAGCTACCCCATCTGTTAACTGGAAAACAGAAAGCTTTCTATGATTTCTATAAAACATGAAGGCCACATAAAAGTATGCTCAGAAATCACAGTATTTATGAATTGTCACAAAGACAATAGCTAGTGAGCTAGAAGCATTAACTGCAAACTCTGATAATTCAGATGTGATAAAAGTCACTCTAATCTAGTGTACAAACACGTGCAAGCTTTTGATGCCTTCTTGTTCTTTCCTAAGGGCAAAAGTGGATCTCCTCGGCAGAAACAAATACCATCTACACTTGGAGAGTAGCCGCACCTTTTTATTCACTTAGGGAAACATAATTTGGATTAAATTGTGATATTAATAAATTTCACTATTCCATTAAACTCTAAGTTGACCACTAAATTGTTATATAAGAAACACAAATCTTGTACATAATACAAGATTCAGAACATTTTAATAAATGTATTTCAGGTGCCCACACAAACTGAACACAATGCCACAAGACTTTAGAAAAATTATTTGCAACTGATTTGGTATAAGGCCTTGGTTATGACTCATAAGACATTTTCAGAATAGCTATCTTGGCTACCAAATTATACTTGGTAATTTAGACAAGTATGTAAGCCAAATACACTTCTTTCTTGGTCCTACTCTGCTGAATGAGAATCTGACAGAGATTTCATACTGTGAGAAAGTTAAAAAATGAAATAATGTTGATGTTTACCTATCATTTCTGAAACTCAATATTAAGCAGTCTCACTAAATTAGAGTTCAGGAGATAAAATTACACAGTCTGAGGAAAAAAACTGTTCAGAAAAACTACTACTATATTCAATATACAAAATTCACATGAATTTATAAAATATTTTTCATTCTAATAATAATTCCAGATTTAACTTAGAAATTTTTAAATTATTTTATGCACCTCATTGCCAATGTAAAAGATAACTACACAATATATTCCCTCCCTGCAAAAGTTATATATCTATTTCCTATACTTGTTTAATCCAAGGCTAAAAATTTCATAGATTACTCTAAAACATTAATAAAGCCAGCACAAACGAGTGTGAGTGTAGCTGTATGCAGGTTCGTGGATGAACACAGACGTCTTTGTGCTCAGGAAGTGCTGGTTGCTCCTGTTCTCCGGCACAACGGGTACCCGGCTGCCCGCCTGCTGAAGCCTGTGCTGGAGGGCGCTCTGCGGACAGCGAGGTGGCCGGCACCCGTCTGCAGCACATGCGCACTGACATCTGTTAGGGATCATCTCCTGGACTAAAACAGTTGCACGTTCCCTTCCTGCTAGACTGCTCAGAAGTTTGTTCAAGACGCCCTGATGTTTTTGACAACCGGTACAAGCCAAACATTTCGGCAAAATTTCCAAATTAATGCTGAGAGCACTTTGCAATGTTTTGCTCTGTATTGTTCACTCTTGCTGATTGCGTCCTAAATAATAAACTGTGGCCTCGGGCGATTTTCCTCAGAATGTTTATGATGAGAACACATTCATCTAAATCTGCTGGCCAGTGGAATAAAATAAATCAAGAATTTCCCAAATATAACAATATTTGTGTTCAGTAGATAATTGATGACTGCAGCTGCACTAATTAAAACCCATCTGAGTTTCATTAATCTTGGTCACGAGGACCAACTGCCACGCACCACACCTTGCACACAGCCTGGCGCCCTTGCGTTTGGGTCACACTCAGATGGGCCTCACTCCTAAACTTTCCATGATGATGTGAAATATTTCAATTTAATACATATAATAAGCATAATATATAACTATGTAGCCATTTAGGACATATCTCCAATTGTCAGACTCAATCACAAAAAGAATATAATTAATTTTTGTATCAAGCTAACATTTTTTTACTCTAATATATACTTTCTGTTTGTTAAAAAAAAAAATGTGTCAGACTTCCCTGGCGGTGTAGTGGTAAAGAATCCACCTGCCAGTGCAGGTGACACGGGTTCAAGCCCTGGTCTGGGAAGATCCCACATGCCGCGGAGCAACTAAGCCCATGCGCCACAACTACTGAACCTGTGCTCCGGAGCCCGTGAGCCACAACTACTGAGCCTGAGCGCCACAACTACTGAAGCCCACGCACCTAGAGCCCCGTGCTCCACAACAAGAGAAGCCACCACAATGAGAAGCCCACACACCTCAACGAAGAGTAGCCCCCGCTCGCCGCAACTAGAGAAAGCCTGCACGCAGCAACAAAGACCCAACGCAGCAATAAATAAATAAATAAATAAAATTTTAAAATGTGTCAATAATTTGTGGTTTAAATAAATATCTACAGGAATAGGCAGGCAGCATGATAATGACTAAAATGCCTTACAGATCATACTTGCAGGATGGTTTGGTGGTGGTGCTATTTTAAGTGCTCAGGGAAGACCTTCCAGCAGAATGGCATGTGAGCAAAAACCTCAAGGAACTGAATATATCAGCCTATATTTGGACAGAAACCAAGGAAGAACATATAAACGGTAAAGACTTAGGCTCAGTCACATTTCTACATTCAACAAAGCCAAAATTTTCACTGAGTTCATACATTAGACCCAGGTATTGGGTTCATCTACCCTAGGGTAGGGTACAAGCACTGGAATATTGGCATGTAGGTAAAAAATAAAGAAGGGGAAAAGAGTGAAATGCTTGGCCAGAAAACAGAGAAGCATGGATTAAAATGGCATCTTGAACATCAACTTAAGAGCTGCATACTAAAGTTTCAGAAGAAGCAAATCTAAAGAACTATGGAAGAAATACATCAAAGGAAGAGGGAAATTGGGTAACAATGAAATCTATCCATTAAAGAGGAGATTAAGAGTTTTAAATATATATATATATATCTGGATAAGTTTTGATTCAAATATTGAAAAGCACAAATAAAATAGATTTGCTCCTTTAAGAAGCAAAAATGCTAGATATTTGTGGTATTCACTTCAAAATTTTACTAAACAAATTCTTTAACTTCCAACAAAAGACACTTTCAAAGAAACAATTCTTTTCATCTAATACCTATTCTATAGCTCCAGATATAATTTCATGAATGTGAATATTTTTTCTCTCTAATTTTAATGTATTAGTTGATTCCTGAAAGATTTTCTTCTGTAACGATCAGCCTCTTCAGGGACAAAAACATACTTATTCATTAATAAAATATTCCAAGAACAGAAGAAGTAAAATGTTTTCATTGTTAACTTACATGCGCTAAATGGAAACCAGATGCCACACAACCAACTTTTCAATATTCCACAGCTCGTGAACGGGGCTGTTCAAACAGCAGGTTTCATTCTTACCACTATTCTCTTTGGAAATTAGCACTCATTTCCTTCCCCAAGAAGACATGTTAAACATGCTAAGACTTCACATCACCTCCATGATCTCTTGCTCAGGACCACCTAGTTGGGATGTCGACTGACTAAGTAGGTTCCCAGTAGCATTTAGGGATGCACTGAAGACTTAAGGGTGGGGGGTCCAGGGGGCCCAGGTACCTCTACTGCTCTGCCTTGCTCGCTGCCGCAGAGCGTGAGTCCTAACACACAAAGTCCAACCACTCCTACGGCCACCCCGCCCCAGCTACTCTCCACACCTCCACCTACTGTCCCATCACTCTCCACTGCCCCACCCACCATCCAGCCAGCTCACGGCCCCTGCGCGTGAACACATACACACTTTCTCACTTGGAATTGACACTCTCAGAAACTTTCCCATGGGGTCTCATTGACCTTCACCACGCTCTGTAAGGTAGACACTTAGAGATGAACACTGTGAGTAGAAGAGCTAAGTAACTTGCCCAAAGCCAATCAAGAAGTGTCACTGTAGGAATCCAAACCAAGTCATGTGTGACGGCAAACCTATAATGCAGAATTTTCAAACTAGAGGATACTGTGTGGGAGTCTTTGAAGACCATCCATCATTCATGCACACATTACAGAGACTTGTCAAGGTGACATGGCCGGTAAACAGCACATGTGGAAACATATATCAGGTCTCCTAAATTCAATCAGAGACCTTCCCACCATCATGCAATGGAAAGGGGCAGCACTCCGGGTAAATAAAGTGTGCCATTTTAGGAGTGGGAGAGAGAAAAGAGATGTCATTAGCTGTATAAACAACTCTTGCTGATACCTTTCTGATGACCATAGTTTTATAACTTGGAGATATATAGTATAAAAATATAAAATATTGACCAAATTTATATTTCTTTACTTTGTTACACTTTCTGATTTTCTAGCCTCTACAAAAAACTGAAGAAGAGGCTACAACGTTCATTGAAACCATTGATTCAAGAGCTGGATTTGAGTAACTGTTAATGAAATTCATCACATCATTCTTCCTGTCATGGAACTATCTTACACATGTCCACACACAAACCACGTGAACAAAGCTTCGTGTGGGCTCACTGTTTTCCACACGCTGCCGGAAAAAGGAACTTCTCCACAAAGTTCGTATCAGCAAAACCAACCAATAGCACTGAAAATACAGACTACCAGTCCTGGGGGTGAGGGGTATTCTAATCCACTTAAACCAGAGAAAAATGTCAGCACTGCTGCCACCGTAACAACTTAAATCCTGTTTACAAATGATGGGCACAAATGACACGTCCCAATAAAATATGGCATCCTGTTTTCTCCCAGGTGTCTCTGGCCAAAACCTACTGAGTCATCAATAATCTACTCAAATAGTTTAGAATTCACTTAAACTTCACTTAAATACCACAGTTGCCTTTTGTTGCTGAAATGACTTAGAAATATAACAAAATTAAGAAGTAGAATTTTCTCATTTTTTCAATGTCAAACAAAAAGAGCCAATCAAGAAACAAAAGAAATTGAGAATACAAAGCATTCTTCATTTCACATTATTTTCTGTATCAATAACACTTACTATAATGAACCAAAAAATAAGCTATTCCCTTGTTTTATAATGAAAATCATGTCTTTATAATGTTTTACAAAATTGGAAAGTTGTAAAAACTAGTTCTTACTATATCCTTACTACCGATTTTTAGTAAGAGAACCTCTTAGTAGATTACCTGCTGAATAACCAACACTGCTGCTGGTTGATTCCACACAGGTTCACAACATGAACTCAGAGTTAAGCATCACTATCTTTTCACAGTTCTTAAATTCCTTTCAATTATTTGAAATTTTAAGTTCTAAGGAACAGTTCAAGGTAGACTGAAATTAAGTAAAAATTCTCCATTCTCTAGGGGATCTCTTTTGCCCTTCTTGTCGCCTTCCGAGCCTGGCCCCCTGAAGGCAGTAGCGCGTCCTGTTCCATTTATATGGGTCACAGATGGCCTGAGCCACATGCTTTACTCCAGAATCATCAATCAGGATCACTTGGCTTTTCCTCCTTCTGGTATTTCACTTTCAGAACTCTCTTTTCAATCATTAGCTGTGTGACTATGTGCCCTTAATCTCGTCTTAGTCTGATCTCCCTTCAATTCATTTAGGGCAGATCATCAAAGGTTAGTTTAACTTTGAATATCCTTTATTGGCTAACTTTCAAAACTGCATCATGGTACACCCTCTGGGGATTCTTATATACCTTAGGAATAAGAACCTTAAAATAAGCATTTTCTTATCTTTTTTTCCTTATGGTTTCCCATTTTAATGATTCTAAATACAGGATTCTGTATCTATAATTTCTGACACACACTTTAATAAATTGAAAGTTCTTGAAAAAAATGTCAGATTTTTGTTTTCAATGTTTCTTATAAAATACTACCATTGGTTAATACAGATGTATATTTGTTTATACACATGTATAACACGTACAACATACATACATATATAACTAATTTAGTGATTCCTCATAAATATCTGTGTTAATAGTAAGAACATACGTTATATGAAGGAGAACGAGAAATCATTTGTGTCTTAAAGGACGTAGGGTCCAGGAAGAAACCCAATTTCCAAACAGAGGGGACATGCTCTGACACAGGTGAGTACCTGATACTCAAGGAGCACTCAGGCACCTGGAGGGGCGCTTCATCCACCTGGGGAAACTCAGGGACAGCTTCTGAGAAGCGGGTATCTACAAGATGAGAAGAATTTAGTCATGTGAGACACAGGAGAAAGCATGGCACAGTCGGGGAGATGGAAGGAATTCAGTACAGCTGGAGCCAACTGGGAGAGGAGGAAGCAGTAAAAGGTAAGACTCAAGAGGTCAACTGGGGCCAGGCCCCAGAAGCTCTTTAAACCAGCGCTTGATATAGAGAGGACTGAGAGCGTAATAGTTTTAAATTTAATTTTCCTGAAATTGACATTTCTATCTATTTAATACCTTAGAAATCTTTTTCTGAAACTATATTAAATACTTAATATTTAAGCTAAACTGTACACTTAATAAAAGAGGAAATTAGGATTTCTTTTCCAGGCATTACTGAGGCTATCATATATTTACCATTCGAGGTATTATATACAAACACAAATGGAAAAACATGGCTTATTCTTTCAAGGAGCTGCTGTTACCCTCTGAAGTGAGATCTGTACACCCATTCAGAAATTCAATAAATATTTATTAAACTGTTCTAGCATAGATCTAGGCAATGGAAAAAGAAAAAAAAAAAAAATCTAAGCAAGATACCGGGATTCTCTGAGCACAATTCTCATTCCCTCCAGTGTAGGAGTTTACGTAGATTGTAAGTCATATTATAAATAAAATCACATTTTGTAGTTACATGCTCATGAAGACTGTGGATAAAAGAATTCCTTCTCTGGGCTGCTATGGTCTACAAAACACTATAAATCATTATTATTATTTGTTTTTTAAAGTAAAGATAGACTAGTAATATATACTTTTGTTAACGTGTTTTCAGAGAATATATCTCTTTCTGCTGAAAATTAAGAGAATCAAATTTGTGCTAAGTTGAAAATTATACAGTTTTCATTTTTAACCCCATGTATCTTGATGTGATTAATTAAATTTAGATGATCTAAAATGATAAAAAGTTTAGAACTGATTTTTTTTGTTTGTTTGTTTATATAGCTCTTTAGCTTATTTTAACTAAGGGTTAATTTCCAGTGAAGATAAAGCAGCAAAGACTCAAAACGTGGTAATTAAGACAAAAAACTATAAAAAAATATTTATAAAACACATAAGCCGGATACACTCATTCATCAACAGGTTATTTTTTAAACATTACTAGGTCCCATGCAGGGATCTCAGCTCCTTAGACAGATGGGGGATGCATGCTATACATCTGGCCTGTGGAGTATAGCTTCAGCTTCTTCTGGAGAGTTTTGCATCTGCCCTTCAGATTTCATACTTGCATAGCCAGCCCCAAAATTGCATAAACCAATTCCTTGTAATAAACTGAGAGAGAGAAATGGAGAGGGAGGGATGGAGGAAGGGAGGGGAAGGGAGGAAGAGACAGATGGACAGAGAGACAGATAGACACAGAGTGTGTGTTTCTGCATAGAGATAAATACATATCTTACTGGATCTCTTTCTCTAGGGGGGCTGATTGATACATTATGTTTCAATGGTAACTAATCTAGCAATTTTGAATGGGCAATGGCAATTGGTGAAAAAACAGTCTGGACAAAAAAGTAGACATTGTTTTCCTCAAGAATACAGATGTGTCCCAATGAAATTATCTCATAAATACGTTAATAAAGAATGTCCAAGCTACAATTTACCTTGAATTACATTTATCAGCATGATATATAAAAGTATAAATATCTTAAATCCACAATAAATTGCCCTGGTTATTTTTATCAAACGTTTTAATATGCTTTGCCAAGCATTTAAAATACCTGCTTTTAAAAAAGAAAACCAAAATGTAAGTATTATCTATTATCCTTCCCAAGTCCATCTTTGCAGAGAATGTACTCAATACAGTGAAGTTAATGACGCCAGAAACAGAAATGTGGAAATTATGAAGCACTTAAAAATAAGTAATAACCCCTAAATAATCAGATCAAAAAAAAACAATTATCGATGACTGTGAAATAATTGAAATCACAAATAAAAGCATCTAAGATGCACATTTTACAATCAGACAAAAATATCTGAAACAACCAATCTAGTTTTAACTAAACAAATAGCCCAACATGTCATGGGCTCACTGAGCAAGAAGTCTCAGCATCTACAGTATATTACGAAAAAAAAAAAAAAAACCCAAAAAACTAGTCATATGCTTAATATTAGTGCTCAGTGCCAATTATTTTGAATTAAAGTAACTAAAGCAAAGTAATGCAAAGCAACCTTCAATAAGATAAAAAAAAAAAAAACTACATGAATTAAAATAAAAATTTTGAATAGCTTATTATATAGGCGAAAACAATTAAGCTATAAATCTTCCTGGAAAGAACTTTCAACACTGTAGTTTAAGTTAGGATGCAAATATTCAAAAAGGAAAAAGAGAAAAACCAGACCACAGTGACACAAGCTGCACAGACACAGACAAGCGCAGTGCCAACTGAGGAACCTGAACAGATCCCAACAGCACACGGAACTTTGCACAAGCCACTCAGGGCCACGAGATACACAGTAGGAACCACTGCTTACAGCAGCACTTTTAATAGGGCCTACCAGACTCCTATCTTAGCAAACAAAATATATTCTTGGGATGGCGGATGGAATGAAGCACAGAAATGGAAGCATGTATTTTAAGGAGCACCTGGGTAGAGAGGAAACAGGAGCTGGAATATACCTGTTTGAATATTTAGAAAGAATAGGGATAGAAAGTCAACAAATATAATCACCAATAAGAGTAATCACCTGAAGAAAGAATACATGACGTTGAAGACTAGTAATGGTGAAAAAACAGTCTGGACAAAAAAGTAGCCATGAAAAGAAAACAGCAAAATTTAAAGCAATAACTCAGAAACTACCAAACTTAGCTATCCCTCCTTACCAAGGCTATCCTACGGGAAAAGAAAGCAAAAATATGGGATAGACTATGTAAAGGTGCCTGTAAAACATTAGGAATACAGTTGTATGCAACTATAATGTTGAGCTAGATTTCTTAAAAGCTCTTTAAACAAGGAAAAATTGAATGGAATTTTTAAACATTGCAGGTCAAACATGAATTCAAAGAATGACTGTAAAGACAGTAAAAATATGAGAAATATACGGAGACTATACGGAACAAAACCGTAGAAACGATAAAGTTTCTATGACCTAATCTGCACTGATGTCTTGACATCCTAAGTCAAAATTCAAGATGTAGTAATACCCTTTCCTCGCAATGTCACTCTTTCCAGGTTTACTCAGGACATCATACAGTCATGCGAGGGTAAACATGTCTAGTTATTTATTTAGTGCTAAAAAACATGTGTAAGGAGATGGCTTTATGATTGACTTTGACAAAAAATAAGTTTAAAAATATGAATCTAATGTAATGCAATAAAACTGTAAGGTGTATTCTGCCCTTCTAAAACTCCCTGCACACTGGCACAAACACACAGGTTTTAATAATACATATCTTAGTAAAGTGCAACTGAGCCTTATATCTGGACACATTCCCAAGTGTAGAATTAAAAGCCTCATGACTGGACCAAAAGAACACGATTGCCCCCATTCATGTAACATTTGTAGCTTTCTGTAATTTCCTTGTATACTGAGCCACACTTCTTTAAAGAAAGTAATGAGTTTCCTTAAGAAATAATTTTTAAAGTTACACAAAGAAGAAAATTAAAACCCCAACAAAAAAAATCAGTATGCCCTTCAACAAAAACAGGCATTAGAATTTCTAGTATTAAGAAACACCAAAAACTTTCAATCAACGTACATCATTCTGAACATCCTGACAAAGGAGAAATTTTTAAGTATTGAAAATGATTGATATCTAACTTTAATTGTTTTAATGTAACAATACGTGTAAGAAGATAGTAGTATATTCCCTGTACTAATAACCATCATAGTTTCACCACACCCAATACTGGATTTTTAAAAAATCTAAGCCTCAATGAATGATCCATCTCCAGGTAATTTGTGTGTAACTCTCTCTATACTGTTCCATTCTTGAGGATGAAAACATACTAGTAGTAGGTTTATATCATGACTACCAGCACACTATCTACTCTTGAAAGATAGTAAAGCACACACAAAAAGAAGATACTACGGAGCTTATTTTCTTTAAAAAAAAAAAAAAAAAAACACTTGAAAAGTAAAATTCCTGCAAACGTCCACATACTGACTATACTCCATGTATTGACAATTCACATGAATGTACATTGACACACGACAAGGTGCTGAACTATAGGTTTTGTTCTCTAATGACATTTAAGGATATGTGGAAATAAGATACCTTTTATACTCTATTCAACTATTATCCTATTCAAGTATTATCCTCAAGAAAATGACCTCTTCCAGAAGGGATGTTCAAAATCCACTTTTGAAGAACCTTCTGGAGAAGCAAACCACGGAAGTTGTTAGGGAAACCTCACCTGGGGGTAAAGGGAGACTGGGCAGCGGCAGTAACTGAGAAGAATAAAAATCCTCCTGCCGTCTAGTCTGTGTGCGTGTGCTAAGTATTCGGATATATATCACATGCGGTTGAATTTATAAAACGTGGTAACACAACAACAACAGGGCACTGCCAGCTGCAGAAAAAAAGTGACTCCAGAGCCTTCGATGGTAAATAATGATGAGCTGTGGACGGTCGCAGGATTTCAAAGCCAAATGGCAACTCTTATTAGACGTCAGGTCACAGAACACCGCAACCAGAAAGGTTTCTCAAACTCCACTCTGCCTAAGAATCCTTGGAGAACTTGCTAAAACCAGATATTATCTAGATGTCTACTCGACAGCAGTTCAGGAAGGAAGGAAGAATGTGCATCGTCAAGGACTGTCTCTGGTTGATTCTGCTGCAGGTGGCCAAGAATACAGTTCGATTATCCCTGGTGTTACAGGTCATGAGAGCAGGGGAAGGAGACAAAGAGAAAGGCCATAGTGGTGGAATGTCAGGAGATACGGTCCACTAAGGCACTGCTGTATTATGAGAAAGAGGGCCGTGGCCTGGATCAGAATGGCTAAGGGCTCCTATTAAAGCATTGGAGGGTAAGGAAGACTGTCCTGTGAGGTACTGCACTTCACATGTAAACTACAGGATGCCAAGAGGGGCCAGCTGAGGGCAGAGAGGTCTGCTCATTTTAAGATAAAAGACAGGAACAACGGGCTACTACCAGGAAGCATCAAACCAGAAGAAATCTGTGAGACGCCTCCCTTTGGCACATAAGGTCAAGTATCCTTGAAGACAGTGTGGCGTGTGGGTTCGTGAATCAACTCACTCAGGAGCTAATGCCAGAACAAAAGGCAGTCCTGCACAGGATAGGTCCTCTGGACTCCTACAGGCGGATCCTGGACCACAGAAGCAGCAGCCCCAGGTGAGATTCTAGTTCAATGCTTGAAGGCCTGAGTCAGGAGCCCTTAGCATTTAAGTCTTTAGTCAGAGGTAGGCTCTCAGAAAAAAACATTCTGGGTGACAGACAAAAGGAGTCCAGGCGAGGGAATGAGTAATTCTCCAGGAAGGGGTCCTAGAGGAAGAGCTGTGCCAGGAGACGTGAGGTCAGGAGGGGTCAACGCCAGGTAACCACCATGGCCGTGTGGCTCTGAGCGGTGACCTCCTCTCTTCCAGGCACAGGAACTGCAGCCCAGACGCAGCGGACGATAGCCAGATGCAACCCCAGGCCTGATACAGTAAGGTGGGCCTTGGTTCCCGCTCAAGAAATGATAGTTATTTTTACTGTAACTCAGATCGTTTATTCACCAAATAGTGAGGGGAGGTTGGTAAAAACTCTGCTGACAGCTGGAAACTGAGGCACAAACTCTCCTGCCTGAGTAAGTCACAATGGCCATCAGAAAGCTACAGGCAAAGCACAGGCCAGGTGTGGAGCAGGGCCGGGAAAGGGAAGCGGCGGGTGCGGAGCAGGCAGGCGGTGTGGCTCAGGGACTCCCCAGATGGGCCCAGAGGGCTGCCTTCCAAGGAAGGAGTGGAGACACCAAAGACCTCAGCAAACAGAGACAGAGTCCAGCTGTGCCACCAACAGGGAGAGGAAGGCAGGAGAGGAGGTTTTAACCTGGCAAATAAAGTGCTGCTGTCCCGTCCCCCAGGGAGAAAGGGGGAGGGTCTGAGAGGCAGGGGTGCTGTGACCGTAGAGATGCTGAAGGACGCGGAGGCCGTCAGTCAGAATTCAGAGTTTTATGCTCAAAGGCTAAGGGTTTTCTTCCTCTAGTTTGTAACCAGTTTTTCCCTTCAGACTTCTTGAAGAACCCCTTACATAACAGCGGGACCCATTAAGCTTCCAGAAACATACCTAATCAGGTGCTAATTTCCTGCCTCTATTTTTCTCACATGGATCCCTCAGCCAAGAACCCCCCTTCTCTACCATCACCTCCACAAAGCCTGCTATCGATTCAGCTGCACCTGGACTCCTAGGACACGATGTGATCTGTACTTGCATCCAGCATATCACTATTCTTGTGCTGGTATTACCTGTTCCTGGAACGTCCGCTTGCTGACGGCGGGATCTGTGTCATCTTTGTTCTACAGTTTCAGTTCGTAGTGTGACTGGCACTGCACTTGGCACCAGAGTAACTGAACATGGGCCGCACAGGTTCACACATTCCTCTTCCTACTGCAAGTCTACCTCTCCAAGGTCATCTAGGGACGTATCTTCCCTCCCCTTCTCAAAACACAAACACCACCAGCCTCGTTCAAGACCCAGGCACACTCACTCAACACCTTCCTCTGCCAGGAATGCACTTCCTCATCGTGAGCATTCAGCACGCATGCTCGCGGGCAGCAGTACTGCCCCCTCTGCCACCACGGGCACCATCACGTCAGGCGCAGCAGGACAGGGAGTCAGAGGTACTTCCCATCTGACGGGGGCACCCACAGACGCCAGGAACCGGTGGCTCCCCCGTCCATCCTGCCACGGCGGCCGATGCTGGACCTCGAGCCAGAGTGGCTCAAGCAGTGCTCAGTGAACTGCTTTCCCCTCCAATAGTGAGACACACGGTGAAATGAAGGAAGAGCATAGCCCAGAGGACTGGGCTGGGGAGGGAGTCTGTCCCACTGCAACTATATGGTCAGACGCATGCAGCGGATGCACACCTGTGAGGGCGGGTTCCAGACAAGCAGGGGTTGTTCTGGTTCCTGCTACCAGATCAGGAAGAGGGCTGTGGGCTGGGGGGTGGTGGGCGCTAGCTGCCTCCTACAAACCCCTGAACACAGCAAGAGATTGGGGACGGCTCTCAGGGGAAGCCCTCAAGGCTCACAGTCAACAGGAGGCACGATTCCCCAGGCTCTGCACTCGGAAGAAAAAAGCAACTGCGGAAGTCACCACCTCCACCTCAGCAGGATGACAGGAATTTACGAGCCACAGCAATTAAAACAAAAAAGGCAGAAAAATCGTGTTCATTCCTAAGACCAGTCAAAGCCAAAACCGTCTGGTCAACTGTCAACACTAGACGGTGTCTCCTGGGAAAAAGGCAGCTTGTTATCAGCCCTGTGAGCCAAGCCAGCTAGTTTTACTGCTCCTAACATCTGAGAAAAGCTGAAGAGTGTTTCACCCATATCTCTTAGCCGTCTATCACCTGTAACTGCAGTCTGGCCTGTGAGAGAGAAAGGGGCACCACTTCTAGCTGATGCACAGGACCATCCTCTATCTCAATGCCTTTGTCTAGAAGTATCTGCTATTTTGTTTGTACTATGTAACATGAAGCAAATCCTCCTGATGAGACAAAGCAAAGACCTTCTGAAGGTGGCACTGTCAATCCAGTCTGGGATTACTTTGATAGAAATGCTGATTCAGAGAATACGTTGACAGTAGCGCTTTGACGGAGGTTCTCAAGGGCCTCGATCCTTAAACTGTTCCAACCAGTGCTCAGAGGAGTGGACAGGTACCAACCAAACCAAACCAAACAAAAGAGGAGTTAGAGATTTCTTCACACCCAAATCACTTCTTCTCCAGGCATAAAGTAGCTAAGAAATAAAATAACTGGGTCATGCCTACAACAAAGCCCAAAGGAACAGAAACAGAACAGTACTAGAAAACACTTTCTAAATCAGCTGGGACAATGATGTCCATATTGTCAGGGGGCATAGGGACCTAAATCTGCAAGCTGCTGTACTGAGCTTCACCTACACCGTCTGGGTTAATCGAGTATTCCACTGCACTGCTGCTGAACAAGGAGAGAAGAGTACATTCGCTAAAGGTTGTTAAACTTGGGTCAGATTTTTCAAGAAAAGCCAGGACGTAACTCCTCCACCACTATCTCATTCATTACCCTGTTGGATTAATGGAAATTATCTTTCCTTTTACTTCCTTACCTATTTATTGGCTACTTCCCCAGTGTTAGAATGTAGGCTAGCTCTCTGAAGAACAGGCAGCTGGTCTTTCTCATTTCTAACTGTATCCTCGGCACCTGCGTGGTTCCTGAGGTCATCAGTGCTGTTCCCTCTTCTGGTTAAAAAGCACACCACGTTTGGGTTCACTGTTCCATAATCTGTTCAGAGGTGTTCTATGCGACTCCTAGAAATGTCTTAATGTAATGGCGAGAATGAAATTTACTTACCTTCCTCATACTTCTGGTGGCTTTAAAATGCCCACCTGATCTGAGGGGACAGCAAGTGTGCTGAAAGCTGGTACTCCACACCCATGGACCACTTCCAGGGTAGCATGACCTCAGTGGAGGGTAGAAATTTCCCCAGTTACACTTCAGAAAACGAGGTTTCCTGAGGCAGGCTTTGGAAGAGTACGTTGTATTACATAAAAATTAAATACGGTTTACATAAGCTGTGAAATGTCAGCCCGAGGCTCTTTCTATTCCCTAGGCTTATAAGTTTAAAAGAATCATTCTCTTCCTCCTGCCTTATAAGTTTTTCTTACTTTCTCTCCACTCAACCCCAGTGCTGGCTTTTCTAATGCTAGTTAACAAAAATGGCAAATTTTCAGATATTACTGTAAAAATACATGACAGTTTTGTGGAAAAAAAATATATGGTCCGGGGACTTCCCTGGTGGCGCAGTGGTTAGGAATCCGCCTGCCAATGCAGGGGACACGGGTTCGAGCCCTGGTCTAGGAAGATCTCACATGCCACAAAGCAACTAAGCCCATGCGCCACAACTACTGAGCCTGCGCTCTAGAGCCTGTGAGCCACAACTACTGAAGCTCACGTGCCGGAAGCCCGTGCTCCGCAACAAGAGAAGCCACCTCAATGGGAAGCCCACGCACTGCAACGAAGAGTAGCCCCTGCTCAACGCAACAAGAGAAAGCCCATGCGCAGCAATGAGGACCCAACGCAGCCTAAATAAATAAATAAATAAATAAATTTATTAAAAAAAAAAAATATGGTCCGTATATGTAATAAATATGTGTATATATATTTATACATATAATTTATATAAATAGATAATAAATGTGCATATTTATACATATATACATATAAATATAACTATAACATATGTATTTATAGATTATGTAAAAATATAATGTGTATAAATATATATTAAAAAGGTCTTAAGTTTAAAAAAAGGACAATCCACTCAACTGCGGTAATATGTTATTATTAATGAGGGTTCTGGAAGGAGAAACTCTAAGTGAAACCTACATCAACTGCAAGATACGAAATTCTTCAGTTTCCCCAGGGGTTCTTCTCTTCCTACTACAACTTCAATGATTTCATCATATTTGAAATCAGCTTGAATAAAAATTATATTTTATACCCACAGGCAGTATCCTCCTGGTTTAGATACTCTCTCAAGTTATTTTTTCCCCCTCACCTATAGCTAGAGACAATGTCAAAATCAACACAAGCTTGATCTTTTAAAAATTAAATTTCTTACCCACCTTGGAAAAGTAAAGCACACGAATACTACAATCACAAAGATGTGGGTTCGAATATCTCTTCTTTACCACATAACATGGGTTCCTGGAAAGGTACTTCACCCCTCCAAGCCTCGCTCGCTATCTTCATCTAAGCAGCAGGTGAAATCATACCCTTTTCTGAGGGTTCTCTATGGAAACCTAAGGAAAGTCCCTGGCATATAGATACTTGGAGCTCAAGCATCATCGCCCCATGTGAAGACGCTCACCTGAGACTTATCAAGCCAAAAACGGTAAGGTATCTCCAGAGCACCTGCCCTATACTTGTGTACTACAAATCTCTGGGTAAAATGTATGTCCTGACCAGCTGGGGGCTGCTGAGGGGCAGCCAGAGAACAGGGGGAAGTAGGGCAGAAGCCAAGGCAAAGGGAAGGTCCCCGTGCCCGACGTCAGGGAGGTGGCCACCAGGTGAGAGATCACTGGTGATCCAGTCCAAGTTTCCGCAGAACACTGAGCATCACGGTTAGGTTTTGATGAGGTAAGCAGCAGGTGACTGGTGAAGAAATAGACGGAGGACACTGTCCTCTCAAGAAAAGCATGTCAGAGAGAAGAGAGGAGACGAGGAATTGAATGAACGGGAGAACCATGGAAGATGAGGTTTTATAAATGGGAAGAGACTTGAACAAGGTTGATATATTGAAAGGAAGGAGCCAGCAGAGCAGTATTGACAGAAGAGAGACCAAAAGATGGGGCAACAACTGAAGCAAAATGTGACCAGGAGGCAGGAGGAGACTGCCTGCAGCCCCACCAGGGAGGGACGGGGATAGGCATGGAAAGGGACAGCAGGTGTGTGAGTAGGGGTCTCACCTGGATTACCTTGTCACCGTGCCACCGACCAGTCTTTCCGGTAAAAGCGCCACCCTGAAGCTTCCAGAGTAGGCAGTCATTAAAAGAGGAAATCTGATCACACTGCCCCACTTCATATCCCTTAATGTACTCTGCAGCAAAGGCTACCTGGCGCCAACTCCAGTGTCCGTTCTACCTTTTCCTTCTTGGTAACAGCAGCTCACAGAGCTCCCGGCATAAAAAGCTACCTTCCCAGCATCACTTAGAGCCAGTGAATGGGTGAAAGTAAAATCGGGCCCATGAGATGGACCAGGTGGGACCTCTGAAGGCCTCTTTAAAGACAGCAGGCTCAGGAGAAAGGCCCCATCCTGCCTAACTCCTTTCCTGCCTCTTGGGGCTGCAACTAAGACGTCCTGGCTACAGCCCCAGCACGCGCCCTGGGCCACAGGTGTCTCTGGGGACGGAGCCCGTGCTGGAAGGGTGGGCAGAGGACAGCCAGGCTGTGGCCGCGAGCAGGGCAGCCCAGCTGGCCAAAGCTGCCTACCTGTGAATGGCTTTTATGTAAGAAAATAAAGCCCTTCAAGGTTACACTGCTGATCGGCTTTTCTTTTACTTTTCTTTCCTTCTTCCTTCCTTTCTTTCTTTCATTTTGGGGAAGAATGGTTTCTCATACTGGAAGCTGAACTTCGTATCAACTTCTTACAACCTGAAACACTGTTCAGAAGGAAATTCAAACGCCTTGCTTTCAGAGCTGCGTTATCTGGCACCTACTCCAGCATATCCCCACCGGGCCGAGCAGCCTGTCCTGAGATGCTCGCACTCAGGAAGACAGGTCCCAACCGCTGCCCCCTCGTTGCTGGGCTGCTGGTTCAGGGGAACCCCACGCTGCCCAGTAGCAGGCTCTCCCAACTCTGAGACGACTCGGCCATCCTCCTTGCCACGTGCTGACAGCACCCCCCACATGCATATTTCCATCGTAAAATGCTTCACCTGGTCCGATAATCACGATTTAGTTTTCTGTCTCCCCCACCAGTACCCCAAGGACATGCACGGGGAATCAGTGCTAAAGGAACGACTGAGTCCATCCACCGTCTGCTGGAGGAGGGCTGCAGAGTGGGGCGCATGGGCTGTGGAGGAACAAAAAGAGAGCAGGTCTGCACACTCGAGGGCGGCGGGCAAGCTGAATAAGCACACAGAGAGAAAGGAAGCCAGGAAATGGGGCCAGCTGACTCCTGGCTGCAGGGAGACACCGTCAACGTAGAAGAGACGGCTAGAATCCAAGAGGCCCACCTGTGAGGCCTCAGACCTCCAGCGCCTTCAGTGTTCCTTCCTGTGTGCAAGGGTCTCTGAGGAAAAACTGGAGAAAATCTTACCTAAAGCAATCGGACGCAGGCAAACAGCTAACTCAATTGTGTATATAGAAAAAATCCTTCCCTAAGGTTGGAAGAATTTAATAGGCCTTAATATTTTAAAACTTTTAGTGATAGCTTAAATACTCAAGATAAAGCTTCTAAAAAACTTTAATGGAACTATTGATCTGCATTTTCATTTAACAAGTTCTAACAAAGTCCAAAGGAGAAGATCTGTCTTAATTGTTCTTTTCCTTTCAAGATATGATTCAGCTACCCTACAGGGGAAATTTCCTGAAGTCATCAAAATGTCACTTAACGTAATAAACATCAATTCTAAGACTTCAAATCAATATTCTCCTTGCCAACTATTTTTAAAAACTGAAAATAAAAATCCAAATAAACTTTTCAGTTCTAGGTGTAAGGAACTAATAAATAGTGACAGAAAAAGAACAACAAACAGATGTAGGAGTACAAAGAAGATGATGTAATTGAAACAGTCTCTCTCCCACCTCACATCCACTAGGATGGGGCTACTGTCAAAAAACCAGAAGTACCAAGTATCAGCGAGGATGTGAAGAAATTGGAATCCTTGTGCACCGTTGATGCGAAAGTAAAATGCCGCAGCAGTATGAAGTTTCTTCAAAAAATTAAACATAGGGGCTTCCTTGGTGGCGCAGTGGTTGAGAATCCGCCTGCCAATGCAGGGGACACGGGTTCGAGCCCTGGTCTGGGAAGATCCCACATGCCACGGTGCAGCTAGGCCCGTGAGCCACAACTACTGAGCCTGCGCGTCTGGAGCCTGTGCTCCGCAACAAGAGAGGCCGCGATAGCGAGAGGCCCACGCACCGCGATGAAGAGTGGCCCCCACTTGCCACAACTGGAGAAAGCCCTCGCACAGAAAACGAAGACCCAACACAGCCAAAAATAAATAAATAAAAAATAATAATAAATAATTAAAAAAAAAAGAATGGGAGAGTTCTTTCTTCAGTTCAAGATTATTAAAAAAAAAAAAATTAAACATAGCATTACCATATGATCCAGCAATTCCACTCCTGGGTATATCCCAAAAGAATTCAAAGTAGGGTCTCAAATAGATATCTGTATTTTTTTTTTTTTTTTTTAACTAAAATGATGGTTTTTAATGGGAACCAGAGATATGGTTACAATTACATAGTCCGACACAAAACCCATGGGTGATCAGGAGTTGGAAGGTTACAAAATAATGAGGGTAACACTGGGTACAGGAAGAAAGCTGCTCCAGAACTTCAGGAGCCAGGCTAATACGGCCTCTCCCTGCGATCCTGTTTGTATCTGTATGTACCCATAATGTACCAGCATTATTCGCAAGAGCCAAAAGGTAGAAGCAAATCAAGTTTCTATTGGTGGATGAATGAATAAAAGAGTGTGGTCTCCACATACAATGGAATATTATTCGACCTTAAAAAGGAAGGCAATTCTGACACAGGCTACAGCATGGATGAACCCTGAGGACACTATGTGAAGGGAAATAAGCCAGTGGCAGAAGGATGAAGGCTGTAGGACTCCCCTACATGAGGAAGGACCTACAGTAGTCACACTCACTGAGACAGAAAGCTGAATGCTGGCTGCCAGGGGCCGAGAACCGGATCCTTTTCCTATAAAGGAATGACTGGAATAGGAGAAAACCTGAACAGGGTCTCTGGACAAAGGATACACGGGAGTTCTTTGTACGATTCTCAAGATGCTTCTCTAAATTTGAAGTTATTTCAAAACAAAAAGTCTAACAAAACGTGACTCAGACTCGGGGGAGTGTGGAAATGGCCTCGTCCACCCTGCTCCTCAGCACAGGATGGGCAGGGTCCTCAGGAGGCAGTGACGCTGGGTGGCCACTCACCTCCGTTGCCACCTGCGGAGCTGGGCACCGAGTGCTGACAAAGGCAGATCAAACATTTAAGCAGACACAGGGACGCTATATTTTGTTTGGGTGGAAATATGAGAATTCTTGATAAACATCTCTACCCAACCCCCCACCCCATTCTCACCCCATAAACATCACAGAAGTAGATGTGAGATTGGCCTTCCTCAGACCAGAGAAGAATAAAGATAGTTCTTTAACGTTTAAAACTTGCATAAGGTTTCTCAAGAAAACAGAGCTTAATCAAACACCACCACATATTCAGCACTTGGGCCAACTGCCAGAGAGAGCAACCTTGAAGAGTATCACCTGTAACCTTGACAAATTATGGCTGAGATAAATGCAATGCAACGCATAGAGACAGCGAGCAGGGCGCGGTCTACGGGGCATGACCGGCTCTCTCTGCTTTGCGTCCTCCAAACTTGCGATAGTGCCACGTAGCTGGGACACCAGACGCCTGGACCTTCATCAGCACAGAGCCCTGCGGAAAGGCCCTCACAGACTGCAAGTCCAAAAGGAGCCAAGTGAAGAAAGATGTAAGTTCTGCAAAAGTAAAGCAACCTAATAATAAAAACCCAAAGAACAAATTCCTTCTGGTATTGAATGATAAGAAAAAGTTGTCTGTACCAGTGAGTAAGATGCAGCCTTAGATGAGAAAATAAAAATCCCGTACCCAAATACATTTGTATGTGTGTTTGCGTGTGCTTTTGCTGACAGGAATCTTTGTGCTAAATTTAGTGCCAGTTACCCATCGTGTTCCACACTGGGTTCTTGCAAAAATGACTTCTCCTAAACACTTTCTAATTTTTTAAAATATTTTATTTTAAGTTTCTTATGTGTTAGTTCTAGAAAATACATGAACATAAAAGAGACGGAAAAAGATACTGTGAGCTGATGCTACCAAGGTATGATGACATATTGATCAATATATCAAAACCTTCTCATTAACAAACAGAAGGGCAAAACAGGACACGAGCGAGACCACACAGACGCAGCCCACTCTTCCAACTACACAATGGTGACAACCGCGTTCCGTTCACGTTCAAACTAAAATAGGTTTTATTTTTAAACAATCTAAATAAATTTCAAAAACATATTAAAAACACTGCATAGCTTGTTAATCCTTGAAAAATAAATGACACATTTCTCAATTGAGAACTTCCAAAACAACACTAGTACCTACACCTTTTTTCAGTAAAGCAGCTCCTCCATAGTCAAAACACGGACTGCTGAGCTGAGGATGGGTTATATTCTGGCACAATATCTGAAAAATATTGGGTTTGGGAGAGAAAATACACTCCTAGCCTCTGCCTTCATCCGTGCCACCTGCCTCCGCACATCCTGATTTAACACACTTTGAGACCACTGCTCTCCCAGAAGATGGCGACCTTGATATCAACCACCATCATCCAGCTTCCATCTTGAGTTGTTTCCTTTACCACAACTTCCTCTACAGGAGTGATGCCCCATTCCAAGAACTCCCATCGTGGACTTCTGGTCAGAAGGCTAAATGGCATTCTAGGTCCTCATCTGTGGCTTAACAAAGCAGCGGAAAGATCAAGAGCTCTGTAACCAGAGTCACTTGGGTTCCAAGTCAAGGTGTGCCAACTAGAGCTATGTGATTTTGCTGGCTCTCAACTTCCCTTGTAAGATAGAAGAAGTGGTTAAGGGTGAGATAAAACAGCGTACCTCTCAGCGTCCGTTAGTTGATCAAGTAGTGTCCTTAACCACTTATTACTCCAGGAAACCAGCTAGTTGCCTAGCACTGTCCATCCTCCAGGTACCTTAGTGCTGAAATGTAATTGTATTAATAGTCGGCTCTTCTGCTGCTGAGCCACCTCACTGTGGCTGGCAGCCTGTTCTGACGGGTCGTCTGACCCCACAGCTGATGATGACGACAAGTCTGGGCTCCCTGGGATGGAGACCCCCAAGTCTCCACTAGCACAGTGCTGCCAACTGGCACAAATACTGACCAGACATCAGGGGACGCCTGAACATACTGCCCATGTCTCCTGCTCCAAGCCCTCTGGACGCCACTACCTGCCTTTCCCCTGCCAGGTGCAAACAAACTGCCCATTTATTCTGGGTGGCTGCAAGTAAATTGCTAAGCGTTACAGACAAATTCTGAAATACATCATTTCCTATAACATCTTCCCACTGTTTCCCTTACTCTAGAAAATCAATCCATTCACTCTTGAAAAAAACAAAAACAAACAAAACCTTCCCCATCGTTAAGTCCATCATTTTCCTTATCCTTTCACTTACACTGAGAATGCCTACTTTCTTCTTTGCTAAACCCTACACCACCCTCCTTCAGTACCCAGTGCAAATGCCAATACTTTCATTCACACAATCTTCGTTCAACAATTATGTACTGAAGACTGCCACGTGCTAGGTTGTTCTAGACATCACAGACAGAGCAACGAACAAAACATAGCAATGAATAAACCCCACGAAACACTTATAATCTAGCTGAATAGCCCCATTATCCAAACCGGGGTCCTCTTCTCACTGTTCCTGCAGAATGAAAGCAAACTAAAAAACAACAAAACATAACAGTAAGGATAGTTAAGAAGGTAAGCATACTGGATTGTAAACTCTTCAATGTGAAGTACCATGAATTTTATCCTTTATTATAACCCATGAAATTCAGCAGGGAGCAGGAACTCAAAAGCTCTCTTGTTTTGGAATATTCGTAGAGCACTGATAGCTTTAGAACCACACACTACTGAGATAACTCTCAAAATTAAAATTCATGAGTAGAAAAATGATACTCCTTAAGGAAGTGTTTTAATATCTGATATTGTAATGAATAATTTAAAAGCAATGATTTTTTTAAAAAATGTCCTACTATGAGAAGCCACCATTACATAATATTTGAGCTGGTCCTAGTAAACATTCTCCCATTGTCCCATTTTATGAACACGTCCAGGAGGTCAGAGCCTCTCAAGCAACGTTAGGTGAACACCGCCAAGCAGAGGCGCTGGGTATACTGTCCACGACACTGTGTGACTGCTCCTCAATCAGCGCCAGATTACAAGAGCATCTGATGAGAACTCAGACAAAACCAACAACAGAAGACAAGCATGCCAATCTGCCGACAGATGAGTCAGACAGCCCTGTCTGTTCACCTGCCCCTTAACACAGATGGCTCAAGAAGAGAGCCAGAAACTGAATACGGACGTTCTTAAAAGCAACCACATCTCCTACGGCTTGAGTATTACGGGAAACACAACAGAGCACGTATCTCTTAGCCACACTGTTAAACTCCCACATCCTTCCATTAGGAAGATCCAACCTCTCCCACAGGATATACTGCGAAAAGGAGAAGATTCTTAGAAGAAACAATAATGCTTTCCTTTAAGTAGAATTTTGTTCATGAAAATTATGTAGAGAAGGGCAAAACATATCTTGGAATAACTGAGTTTCATCCCTGATAAAACAAGAGTACCAAACGCATAGCATGAGCCCTTTTTACCCCGAAACAAATATCTGCAGCTATTTCTTGCAGGCCTATTGGCATTTTATACTCACTACTATTTCAATAATGAAGTTTACAGAGGCTCAAAATTCTGTACACCTGACCAAGATGCTCTAACACTTCAGTTGAGGCTTCAGAATTTGTTGACATGTGGCACCACCTCTCAGGGAGGTGAAAGGCATGTCACAACCAAGCTGCGTTTCCAGCTGTGACATGTCTCGGTACAGAAGGGCAGGATGGAGAGGGAGAGAAATTATTTCCTTTATCATTTATCAAGAGTCATGCCAAAATGCTGTAGTCTTTACTCACATTTAGTATTTTTTTTTCCTGTTCAGTGGCCTTCATACAATGAAAAGTATGTTTTAAAGTTATATTATTGAAATGTCTTGAATAATGACTGTCAAGGTTGGAAACTAGCCACAAGAATGAATGTTATCTGTTCCTCAGTCCTCCAGAGAGGGCCATAAATGCACGTGATATTCCTTGGTGCTGTATTTTGCATTTGGATTTCTGATTCAGACAAAATGTGTTTAAAAAAATGGGTAAGAAGGCAGCTGCTGAATTAAAATACATCTGTGTGTAAAAGAAGTTTTGCTTATTTTAGTCAAAGCAAGGAAAGCGTTACAGTGAAAAAATTTCTTTTGATAACCTAAAAATAAATCTGCAAATAGCCATTCAATATGCAGAAGCAAAAATTCAAACTCAAACTGATAAACACATACTGAGGGTATATTATATATAAATAAAGTACAACATAAGAAATAAATACTGCAATGTACAAGAGATATAGATTAAAATGATAATGAAATGTAGTACATAAACTTCACTTCATTATCTACACGTTGGGAATTGAAGAATAACTCATGTTAATAAATCGAGTGTGGGAGAATCTGACCCAAAGAAAACAAGGCACAGGTTCAAGTCACAGAAAGCACGGTGCCACACCACAAGGGAGAGACATGTTCCCACGTTGTCACCACTGCCCAACCACCTGTGACTTCTGTGACCAACTCAGGAAGGAAACGTGGGCACAGTACGACCGACCAAACCCCGGGAGCACAGGATGCAAACCCCACGTATGCACTGAGGTCAAGCACCGTCTCACATTCCCAAGCTGGGTTAGTGTGACAAATTTACACACTGATAAATTATCATCTTACATAAGATTTCCCTGATACATTTCAAAACAAAAAAGATATTTGAGAATGAAATTTTGAGCCAATACATAAACTGCCCAATTAAGACACACAATATGATTGATACCACCCACTAGACTATAGATAACCCACAATCCTATGTCTCTAAAATTCAGAGTAGCTTTAGAATCTCTCATTGGCTTTTAAATGGTCTGTCAAAATATACTGTAAAATACACTTCATGGTCACACTTAATATAATTCCTGCCCAACACTGCAGCTTCTTGGGAGTATTTACTACTTTTAAAATTATCTTCACGTGCCCCAAAGCACCGTCACACGGGATTTTGAACACACAGGTCTTAATCAATGTTTACGTATGTATATATGTATGCATCCATTTTTTAAATACATATTTAATTTTAAAACGAATGTCTTGGGCTTCCCTGGTGGCGCAGTGGTTAAGAATCCGCCTGCCAGTGCAGGGGACACAGGTTCGAGCCCTGGTCAGGGAAGAGCCCGCATGCCACGGAGCACCTAAGCCCGTGCGCCACAACTACTGAGCCTGAGCTCTAGAGCCCACGAGCCACAACTACCGAAGCCGGCATGCCTAGAGCCTGTGGTCCACAACGAGAAGCCACCGCAATGAGAAGCGCGTGCACCGCAACGAAGAGTAGCCCACGCTCGCCGCAACTAGAGAAAGCCCGCGCACAGCAACGAAGACCCAATGCAGCCAAAAATAAATAAATTAAAAAACAAACAAACAAAAACCAATGTCTTAAATAGTGGCATAATTTTAATACTAATTTATAAGTAAATTCCGTAAGGTACAAAAATGCACAATTTAGTTTGTATTTTGTACTTCATAAACAAAAATAATATAGCAGAGGTCACTCCTTTATACTCACAAATTATTATATGTATGCACATTAAAGATAACTGATGTGATTTTTAGGAACAAATGCCAACCAAAGAACCAAGTAAGAGGAAGTGTGGGACCTATTTATAAAATGAATTGAGAACATTAATTTCCTCAAAGTAAGGGGAACTACAGTAATACGGAAACATTCTGTATGTTTTGTAACAAGTCACCATTCAGACACAGTATTAAAGAAGTACTAAAACTACAAAAAAGGTGCCAAGGTTTAGTCCCTGCAGCTCTTCCTCAAAAAGAATCAGAAATCCAAATTGTCGAAAGGGGAGGGTAACACATGGGATGTGTTTCCCTGTGATATGTTTCTCCTTAGAGGACAGCGTGATCCATCTACATGAACTGAGATTCTGACTACCAATTGTACTAGTGACACATCAGCTAGCGTGGTAACTCTGCAGTCTGAGTGCAGGTATTTGCTAGAATGTCTGAGTACACTAAGCCTTCAGAGCGATGAAAATTCAACCCTAAAAACAATTAACATATAAAAGCAATAGATTTTATTCAGAGATAGATTTTAGGACACAAACACATAAGAGAATCAATGAGGTCCTTTGTAAATTTAACAGAGAAAAGGTAAAGGAACATAACAGAATAAAAAGCAATTCCTTACTGACTATCTAGTACATAAATTGTATACACAATTTTAGAATAGGCTTGTGTCTTTATTGACACAAATATTGACCAAAAGTCAAAATCATTAATATATTTGCAGGTTAAAATGCAGAATACTTTCAGCAATTAGATTATGTACTTATTAGAATAATATTCTACTTATTGAGTTTTATGGATATAAATTTAACTGACAAATGCCATATCTGATCACATCACTATTGAGTTAAAAATACAAATGAAGTGTTTTTCATCTTGCATACCACCAAATTCAGGAATTAAATAAATCAAAGCCACCAAGCAAAAAGCCAACAAATGTGGCATGATAACAAATGGAGGATTGATAACAACATCAAGATTAAGAATTATAACCATTTAGAAAGGATTTCAAACTCATTTGTTTGTAGAAATAGAATTCAGGGGGAAAAAAAGAATTTTACCTATACTGTTTCTATTTTATGGAAAAGACAACAATTAGTTACTACATTTTTATATCTAAAAATACTGTCATACACTTGGCACCTTAGGAAAAAATAATTTCTATATTGAGTTAGGCAAACATTATAAAAACACTATTACATTTATTTTATTATTGTGCATTATCTAGAGAAAATATTTAGATGTTTCTCTTTGTGTATATTGTACTGATATTTGCATTTAGTAGAATTAGGAAAATATCATCACTTTTTGCAAAAAGATAGACTCTGAATTAACAGAAAAGTAATTTTTTAAATGTGTTATTTATCTGTGTTTAGGTACACCTAAGTTGGTAAGAAAAGACAGAAATAAACCTAAGCATAAGGAAATAAGAAGAAAGTTTTCAACAGAAAAGAATTAGATGAAGATGAAAGTGTGAGATGTGGAGAAAGTTCCACTCAGCCCTTCACAAGGTGAACCTGATGGGGGCTGAGTCAGAGGTGGGCCATGAGATTCTCCTACTTCAACTCAACAACAGCCAAGTATCCATAAACGTATCTGCAGAAGGGTTACCTAGAAGCAAAGAATTTCCTTTAATTGGGTGGATCAAGCCACAAAGTAGCAGAACAGCAACAAATCCAAAAATGTCCTTTCATACAATAGCTTCTAGTACATTCTACAACTTCCAATCGAGAATGTGCATAACCATGAGCATAAAAAACCTCACATGTCAAATCCTAAGGATTTGTGTGGAAAAGTAAATGGAATCGGCATTTGGATACATATTGTGCAGAGTGGGAACAACATATAAAGAACTCCAAAATGTTATTAGGAGGCATGGCACACTATTGCTTTGTTTGGTTTGTGTAGTAAGGAAGCAAGAGTCATGCTTTGGCAATAATAATCTATGAACACAGTAAAGTAGAAAAAATCTAATATATTAAAGTCATATCGTGACTTTACAGGAAGAGTTTGAAACAAGTGACAGGACTCAGGTTATGTACACTACCAGGAAGCAGGAGAAGATTCAGGGTTAGTACACCACCAGGAAGCAGGAGAGGACTCAGGTTAGTACACCAGCAGGAAGCAGGAGAGGATTCAGGTTAGTACACCACCAGGCAGCAGGAGAGGATTCAGGGTTAGTACACCACCAGGCAGCAGGAGAGGACTCAGGTTAGTACACCACCAGGCAGCAGGAGAGGATTCAGGTTAGTACACCACCAGGAAGCAGGAGAGGATTCAGGTTAGTACACCACCAGGAAGCAGGAGAGGATTCAGGGTTAGTACACCACCAGGCAGCAGGAGAGGACTCAGGTTAGTACACCACCAGGAAGCAGGAGAGGACTCAGGTTAGTACACCACCAGGCAGCAGGAGAGGACTCAGGTTAGTACACCACCAGGCAGCAGGAGAGGACTCAGGTTAGTATACCACCAGGCAGCAGGAGAGGACTCAGGTTAGTACACCACCAGGAAGCAGGAGAGGACTCAGGTTAGTACACCACCAGGCAGCAGGAGAGGACTCAGGTTAGTACACCACCAGGCAGCAGGAGAGGACTCAGGTTAGTACACCACCAGGCAGCAGGAGAGGATTCAGGTTAGTACACCACCAGGCAGCAGGAGAGGATTCAGGTTAGTACACCACCAGGCAGCAGGAGAGGATTCAGGTTAGTACACCACCAGGAAGCAGGAGAGGACTCAGGTTAGTACACCACCAGGAAGCAGGAGAGGATTCAGGTTAGTACACCACCAGGCAGCAGGAGAGGACTCAGGTTAGTACACCACCAGGCAGCAGGAGAGGACTCAGGTTAGTATACCACCAGGCAGCAGGAGAGGACTCAGATTAGTACACCACCAGGCAGCAGGAGAGGACTCAGGTTAGTACACCACCAGGCAGCAGGAGAGGATTCAGGGTTAGTACACCACCAGGAAGCAGGAGAGGACTCAGGTTAGTACACCACCAGGAAGCAGGAGAGGATTCAGGGTTAGTACACCACCAGGCAGCAGGAGAGGATTCAGGTTAGTATACCACCAGGAAGCAGGAGAGGACTCAGGTTAGTACACCACCAGGCAGACAGAGATAATAGCTAGAAACAGGCTCTAGACCTAGACTGACTTCATGCAACTTGATCCCAATATGTCCTAATTGTTTCAACTTAGCCAAATTACTTATTAATCTCTTTTGTAAAGGACATTAATAATCATGGAAAATCAATGTTATTAACTGATTAGTACTGTGAAAAAGAAAATCTTAGTTACAGTTTTAAACCTCAAAATACAATATATTCCATATTTGCTTGTGCTTAAAACAAGAGAAGGATAAACCCAAAATACAAAATAAAGTTGGCTTCTTACTGGCGATGGGGAGGGAATATGAAAGAGAAGACAGGGTGAAAGCACATAAGACGAATCCTACAGATGTTGAGTCTGAGTGGTCAGGCCACAGCGGTCACAGTGCTGCTCATTAATGTATCTCTATGTTCGAATTTTTTCCACTATATGAAGTTAGAAAAATTTTTAAACAAAGTAAATGTGGGTAATTTGCAAATGTGTGATATCCAGGAAGCTGTGGGAAGACCAGACAGTATCTAAATGAAGGAAGCATGAAAAGTCCTATAGAATAAACTGCTGATAGGGTATTTGAATCTCTTTAACAAAGATGCAAAAATAAAATTAAAAGTTTCACTAAATTACATAAGTAAGAATTATTTATGCAATCAGATATCATTTTTAAAAGATATAAAAAAACCTATTTTTAAAAATTTATTTCCTAAAAATCCAGCTTCGTAATAAAAGTACTTTTTGTTTGTTTCTTTCTGTGTTTGTAATTATCCAGAATTACAATCAAGACACTGTTAACTCTGATAGAGGATAAAATCTTATTGATTGTTCTTCAACAAACTGAACTACTACTTTCTACTTCACTGGGAATCTTACATTTAAGTTGATCAAATTTTAAAAATAGTTCAAATAAGCAAAATTTAGGATCTTTTCAAATTAATATCAACCATTAACAAAAAAGGATATAATTTGATTATGAATTTTTCTTAATGCTACTCAAACATGTTTCCAATAAAACAACTAGAAATGACATACTCCTGTATAAAGGGATGGCTGGGCACCATACAGCCAACGCAAAAAAGCAGCTAACGGAACACCTGCTCCATGCATCACTTTATTCCTTCACTCAGTTACTAAGAATTTTTTCAATACTATCTTAAAGGTTTATTAACTAATCACAGTTTCTAAGCTTTCTAAAAAATCATGGACTTCCACTCCCTGATAGGACTGGAGCAGCCAAAGCCCCACGGCAACATCCAGAAAAGGCAGATTCATCACCACCACCTTGCCTCCTGTGACATCAGGGAAGCAGTGGAACGACCAGACGTAGATGAACTGTCATTCCAGAGACAGGAAGCCCTTCCCAGCCAGGCTGTTGGTCAGCGGCCATTTCCTCCCCCAGAAGAGTGACAGCCCACCTCCACCACTGGGTCTCAATCCAAAGCACAGCATGTCCACAGCTTAGGAAGAGGGCCAAACCCCGGGGGCACCAAGAGCCACCCGATGCACACACTCCCTTGTCAGGAGAGATGGTCACCCCTCAACCCTCCTGCCTAACAGGAGAGACAGTCCTCTCCCCATCACAGGAAACCATTTAGGCCTCTGTTCTCTCATACACCACATTGAGCACACAACTCAGAAATTACAAGACACGTAAATGGATCAAAAATGCAGCCAATAATTCAGAGTAAAAATAACCAAAGACTAAAATAAGTATGATCATCATGACCAATAAAATAGATAAAAAGAGGAACAAAAATGGATGAAAAAATGGAGAAGTGCAAGAGAAAACTGAAATCTATGTGAAAAAAATCAGATGAACATTTAACTAAAAAGTAAAATATCTTTCATTAAGCATCCATTGGATGACTTGAAAGAAAAGTTGACATGGCGAAGGACATGATTAGTGAATTCTGAGACAGTCAATAGAAAATACCAAAACTGAAGAATAAGGAGAAGAAAAAATGGAAAGAACAGATCAGAGCATGGTAGGCACATGGGACACAGCAGAAAGGCCCATCATATATGTAGTTGGAGTCCCAGAAGAAGGGGAGAGAGAAAAGCAATATCCAAAGACATAACAGCCACGAAATTCCAAAGCCGAAGACAGACATCAACCTCGACATTCAAGAGGCTCAGCAAACCCCAAGCAGAATGAAAGCACACGTGTGCATATAGGCACACAGAGGTACACGCATGCATATACACGCAGGCACACATCACATTATAATCAAAGTGCAGAAAACCAAAGACAAAAAGAAGAGCAGCTGGGGTGGAAGCAAGAGACACTGTCTTCAGAAGAACTATAGGTTATCTAGAAAAATAAAATGTAATATTGTGGGAAAATCAAGTTCTGGCTGTTCCATCATGGTATGGAGGGAAACAGGATTGAAGATGATAGATCTGAATCAGGATAGAGACGGCCTTGTAGGCAATGTACTGAGTAGTTTGCTATGTAATAGAAAATTTATGACACATTTAAATTTCACAACTTTGTGAGATAAATATTATTACTTCCTTTTATACATAGAAAGTCTAAGCTACTTGCCAAAGGTCTCATAATTTGTAAGTGGCAGAGCTAAGACACAAATCCAGAACTATCTGAAACAATGGTTGTGCTCTCAAATAGTCTGCCCTACTGTTTCATTCAAGAGAAGGAAACAAGAACATTGATTAAACGATATAAAGCTTATAAAAGAAAGTTAAGAGAATAACAAGCCAAGATTAAGGTCAATGAAATAAAGGGAAAATATAGCCATGGAGCAACACACAAAGGGAAACTCAAAACTACACAGAACAGAAAATACATGCAACGAAACAAAATTAAAACTAAAGTGACTTGTAAAAACATAAAACTGTGAACCGCACTTGCCTGATACAATGGATGAGATGAACGAAAACATGGTATTTGACTTAATCACACTAGGTATTTACTTTTCTCTCAGTCTGCTAATAGTTTAAGACTAAGAGCAGGATATAACTATATAATGATATTCAACTTTAAAACACACATGGATTTCACAGCACAATCCTAATGCATTCTAAGAAGACAATTCAATATATCAACTGGTGAGACTACTAATAGAAAAAAATATATATGTTCTTTGATAATTAAAATATAAAACAATAGAATAACTATGACAGTTTCATCAACATCTCAAAATAACTTAAAAAATACAAAACTATATACCGGAACTCTCATATTCAGAAATGAATAACTATAAAAGTTTATGACATGCAAAATACCAACCATGAAATGAGCATCTTTTAAAAATACAAAAATAGAAACAGAATAAATCATGGAGTAAAGGCCTCTCGTTATTTTAATCTACCTCAGAACCATAAACATATAAAAACATATTTAGGAAAAAGACTAAAAAAATCCCTCGCTAGGAGGATCCCAAAAGAGACTGCCCAAGGGAAGTTATTTTGCAACCATGCGGCATCACTGCAACATCACTTCCGTTAACTGAATACGACATTCTAATATGCAAGGGGGTGACAGTGAAGGTGATTCAGGATTTACTCACGTCGTAACAATTCTCTTAAGAAAAAAGGAAACAGGGCTGGGACTGATTTACCTGAGATTTCAGAATGACCTGTGGATAGTGTGGGCAATACAGAGGCCAGTCACAAGAGGAGGACACCTTCTGTTTTCTTATTTCACCACCATTACCAGAAAAGCCCTTTTAACAAAGGCCCAGAGCCTGTCTTCAGAGGTAGGCCTGACATTACAGAACCCTAGGACTTGGGAAACGATGGAATCTCAAAAACCATCCAGTTCAGCAAACTCCAGTTTAGACTCAGTAAGAATTTAAATACCTAATTCTGTGTCTTGATGTTACAAATAATAATTTACCCAAATATCAAGTCCCTCCTTGAAGTACTTTTGTCACTTAGTGTTAAGATGCCCACACTCCACTGTTTCCCCTACAAGCTACCCCAATTCGACTGCAGCTTCCTCCCCATCTTCCTGACCTCTAAGTGGACCACCAAAGGTTGATCCTCTTCGCTCTGTCTTCTCCACACCACATCTGCAGTAGGAGATTATACCCAGTGTTGGCTTTAGACAACAGGTACAGGCCTCTACCTCCCAAAGGTGTCCTTTCAGACCTGGCCTCTGCCTTCACTTCTGCAACTACAAATATACCTTCCCAGTCACCATCTCCACTTGAACGTCTCACAGTACACCTCACATCTAACTCTTGATTCCCAAATTCTCAATACGCTGTCCTTCCAGGCTTCTGCTTCTCAGTTAAAGGCATCATCACTGACACAATCCGTTCCAGTCTTGATCCCTCTCTCTTACCTTACAGCAATCCTTCAGCAAGTGCCACTGGTTCCACCTTCAAAATGTATCACAAATCTGATACATCCTATCATGTTGGTCCAAAGCCCACTGTCCCTCACCTGAACTAACTCCTCTCAGTGCCCTCTGCTCACCAGCCTATGCTCTGTGCCATGACCAGTCAGCTCCATACACTCGGAGGGCACACGGAAGAGGATGTGAGTCCAGACGGGGTAAAGGTATCGATTCCTGATCCCCCGCTCCATTCATTCTCCTTCCATTTATGGATCTGCCAAGGAAAGCTCCTGAGGCAGAACCACAGGCCAGGGATTCTCAACCACATCTTATTCACAACAGCCCTTCTCTCACTGAGCAAAAGGAAGGCATCCTTCTCACCCATCCTGTCCTGTGCTCCAAAGTGGTAAAAAGTCACTGGGGAACCCAAGAAACTACTGCTATTGGAAAAGCCTTTTTTATAATCAAGGCACCATAATCCTGGAGGAGCTTCTGGGCTTTCCTTGTTTGTACACATTGCTATAAAGAGGGACACAGGACAGTTGGCCTAAATTCAAATGTTCTAAATTCAGGTATACTGTGGATGGGATGGTGACAGCGATGACAGTTTTGCTTAGAGATCGTGCCGCATCGATCCCGAATTATTATCAGTGAAGGACGTTACTTCTAAAGGAGGGAAAGCAAAAAGAGAACAGGTAAGGAACACTGAAGCGAGCAGAACTTTACTTCACTAAGGCAAAAAAACCCACAGCAGAGATCCATGCCTTCCCTAGAATGGGACCGCCTCAGTTCTTGCTTTATTTTAAAGAATCCTGGGAAATAATCTGTCACAAAAAAATATTCCCTACGATGAGTCAGGAGAAAGAGCACTCGCCCACCCATCTCAGTCTGTCTCAGTCACTCATCTGTTTGTGATTTCAAGGAGGAAGAAGTAAAAGCTTCTACACTGACTTCCAGTACACCAGTATCAGTAAAAGAAACATTTCTCAGAGGTAATTCAACATACATATTTTCTTAAACATTTATTCAAACTTGTAGGAGGAACATTCATTAACTTTCACACAAAGAATATACTATAAATTTTAACTAAGTGCATTCATCAGTCCATTCACCGAGAACCTTTCTGCAAACTCATCCATTCCTACCATGCACTCATTAGAATTAGATTAACTTTTAAAACAATATAATTGATCCTACATAATGGCATGATTTAAACAACATATAAACATACATAATGTATAAACAATGGACCTAATAATCATTAGAACTTCATTTCTAAGCCCCCACAATTATAGTATCTCAATATCATTTATGTTTGCTATTAATTCCCACCAGAATTTGTTTCATTCTAATAATAATATTCATCCATGGGCACATGAATTGAAAGTTTTAAAACCCTCTCATCTCAAAAAGAGATGCAATTCCAATGATATTATACTTTATATGTTTAATAATTTATCAATTTTTGTATCAATTTTGTTGTTTCAATCGTGTATCAGTAATAATTATAATACTAATCCATTCCAGACAGTGTAACATTTAGAGCTTTATGGCCAGAGATACTAAAAAATAACCTTATTTCACTGTGTGTACATATAGAAATGTATATGTAGGGCTTCCCTGGTGGCGCAGTGGTTGAGAATCTGCCTGCCAATGCAGGGGACACGGGTTCGAGCCCTGGTCTGGGAAGATCCCACATGCCGCGGAGCAACTGGGCCCGTGAGCCACAACTACTGAGCCTGCGTGTCTGGAGCCTGTGCTCCGCAACAAGAGAGGCCGCGACAGTGAGAGGCCCGCGCACCGCGATGAAGAGTGGCCCCCGCTTGCCGCAACTAGAGAAAGCCCTCGCACAGAAACGAAGACCCAACACAGCCATAAATAAATAAATAAATAAATAGATAGATAGATAGATAGATAGATAGATAGATAGAAATGTATATGTACACACACACAGAAATGAGGATGATCATTAAAATATTTTCACATATAAAAACCATAAAAGATCTGTGGAGGAAGTGGGAAAGATATATGAGTTCAAGAAGAAGAACAAATATAAATTTTCTGACAGTTAAAGAAGAGCTTAGTCATGAATTGTTTAAGTGGATGATAGTGTGTATCAAATCACCATGGTATTAACAGTCTGTTGGATATATTTTTAAGTGGCATAAATATTTTACAATGTCAATTTTTACTATACACTAGAAATTACATCCTGTACAACTATTTACACTTATGATGAAAATGCTGAGGTCCAGTTTAAAAATAGGGGGGTGTCGAGAATTTTGAAAAATTACACAGAGAAACCTCGAGCGATGTCCTGTAACACAACTAGAGTGACTGTCCAAAGTGCTGCTTGCCCTTTCAAAACGTTTCCACGAATACCCACGGCCCAAAGCACACAAGGCCTCAGCATGACTTCCAGAGTCCTGTGTGACCAGACCGCTGCCCGGCTGTCCTCGGCACGTGCACCTCTGTGGGCATGCGGCACAGCTCCGGGGGCCCTGCTCAGCACACCCAAGGCCCGAGATGTGTTCCCGCTTCAGAGTCTGCACTCTACGCCCTCCGCCCAGAATGTGCTCTGACACAGTCCTTCTCATCGTTCAAGTTTCTGCTCAAACTGCCTCAGAAATAATACGAGTCTTAGCTTCATCATCTGTATGTTAAAATACAGAGTAGTATTACTTGCAACTGCATGTGAGTTTACGATTATCTCAAAAATAGTTTTTACAAAATGCTTTGGGATGGCCTTACCTGAACAGTCTGTCTAATAATACTAACCCCTGCTCACCTGTCACTTCCTAGCCTCTCACCCCACTTCATTCTTTCCACAGCGCCCACTGCTTTCTAAAATTATTTATTGGCTCGCACATTTTCTGACTCTTCCACAAGAACGTAAGCGCCAGAAGAACGCCTTTACCTTGCTCACCGCTCCACTCAAAACCAGATTGAGCATTGGTACATCTTGTCAAGTGAACATACACACCAGGTAAAGGTGACGCCATGAGCAGAGCACCTTCTCCATGTCAAACAATCGGCGACATCACTTACATACTGAACCTCGTCTAATTTACTCCTTTTGAAAATTTTGAAAGGAAAGAGTTCCTTCCCATATTTTTAGTTAAATAACCTGAGTATCAGAGGTTAAATAACTTGGCTAAGGCTGCATGAGTTACTAAAATGGCTGTGTTAGGATTAAAACTCAGGTACTAGATTTTAATAATCCTATGCTAGAGTTTTGTTCATTACGGCATGTCGTTTTACTTCCCTCGTAGTACTTTCCACTTATTATCTCATTGGATCCTCACAGTAGTCTACATCTTATCATATCAGCTTTACTGATAATGAAACTAAGACTGAGAGTCAGAGAGATTTGTCCAAGGAAATAAAGCTACTTATGGACACAGCCAGGACTCAAGTGCTGTAACCCCAGCTCTCACTTTCTTCCTAGAATCCCACACGTGCAAAGACTGAGACAGAGATTTAAAGTAATGTACACAAGGTCACACAGCTGGATAGAGAAAAGGCTGAATTAAAACTAGGTCAACCGGTTATTAAGCAAATGAACTTTCAGCATATCACATTGTGCCACTGTCAAATGCCTAGGCGTTTACAACTGTTCCCAACTTTCTGAGCTACGATAAAGATTCTATTATGAACATGAGCCATGCTAATGAAATCGTAAGTGGTCCAAGGGAAGAGAGGCAGCTTGACTGGGATATATGTGCCTATGGCCCCAGAAGACCAGTGCTCACTCTTTGCCCCAGAACGCATACATGTGGGCTTTGGTCTCTACAAAGTATAATCTTACTTATGAATATTTAGTATTATTTAGTAACATTTTCCTATGTCCTATTACATATGAAGTAATAGGTCGTAAAAAATAAGAATGAAAGATTTTAATGATTCCAAAAGGTTACATCTTTAGAAAAAAATACAGTGCATCAGAAATAGCAAAGTCCTTTTTAATATATAAACCCATATGCTCTTCCATTAAACATGAAAGAATGAAAGAATTAAAAAGTTGAGAAATCAGGGAGAGATATTATGATTTTTCTCACCAAAACAGCACACCACTTTGACATGTTTATACAATGTTCACGTATGCCTTAAAATAATGAACAATTAAAAACTAAAAAACAATAATAAGTTCCAGCTAAAAGAGCAGCTACAATTTATATTTGATTCTTCTTTGTCTCTACCCGTATAAGGTAGAAACACTTAACACTGTTCAAACCTGGAGAGTAAAACTTTGGTTAAATAGCAGAAGTCAGGCCCCTACTCCTAAGCATCATAAATTTTAATGACATAAATTTTTATATTTTCCTCCCCTCATTACATAAATGAAAAGTTGTGAGGAAAACTAAAGATAACTATGGTATCGAAAAATCCAATAATGCTAGATTTAACAGTATGCTTATGTTGCACTATGCTACTAAACAATTTGCACTGAAAATGTAAGTAGGTATTTATCTCTACCACTACAACTATAAATAGGAAAGTATAAATCAGACCATTGTGACAGTTCAAGTGGAGAATTTAGGAGCAGAAAGCAGAAAGATTTTCAGCAATATATGACAAATTCAATTATTTTTTTAGGTTTAAATCTAGTGAAATGTAATGAAAAATTTTTAAATGCAATCAAAGCAGATTTCGAAATAGCACAAGAAGAAGATGAAAGACAAGATTATTTTCATTATAGAGATTCTGATCGAAGAGCCTAAATAAAAAGAAAAAAAGAAACAACACCTTCATCATGGCGGGTGACTATGTCTTTTTAAGGGCCTTTCATCATACAAAAATGCAACTCCTGTAACATAACATAACTTTAACGTGGGGGAAAACAAGGTCAGTTTTTAAAGTAAACTGTTGTTATAAGGTAACTTTTAATTTGCGCACATAATGTAAATTGCTATGGTGAACGCACGTTGGGTCACGGAAACAACGGTAGCTGGATTCAGATGTGACCCGGCAGCCCAGGTGTTCAGGAAAAGTGCTGTTAACAGTGAGGATTGATGATCTAATCAAACTGTCACAGCCAGATCCTCGGCAGGGTGGCTGGAGGATAATATTCAGAAAGCAAGCACATGCTTAGTGTTACTTTAAATTGATGCTGACATTTTCAATTGTGAAAAGAAATTTTTTCCTAAGTAATATAGGAAACAACTCAGCTAACCTTCCGGAGGATATCAGATAATCATGGTAGGTTGTTGTGCAAAAGCTAACTTCTCAGAAATGTGGGCACATATGAAATACAAATAATAGGACATTTTAGAGATTTACTATAGTAATCAACATTTTAATTACTTTCTGTTTTCTTGGATGTACAGTACTACTGCAATGGATATTCTCTCCACGCACAAACAAAGCAGTATTTTTAGCCTGGTATTTGCATTTGGTGGCGAAAAATTCCCACAAGAGTACAAATAACCAAGAGTCACGTGCTGATTAATCTAAGACTCCTAAAGTCATGTGTTAATTAAAGCAATTAATATGATCTTTCCTGGTAATGCTAGGCATTGGTCACGTGGCAAGCAGAGAAAAACTGTGATTGGATAGTCAGGTTTCAAAAAAAGTCTAACCCCACAATATTACGAGGTTCTTAAAAAATCTTTGATGAGGGCAATTCAATAAAAACTGAGTGTGTAATTATTAAAACAACAGTTCCTCTCGGAAAAGCACGAGACCAGTCTAAAAATGTGGGATGACTTACAAATAACTCAAGTGTGCAAAGAAGTATCCTCCACATGAAAGAAAGAAGACAGTGGAGCGTTTGTGACTTCAACTACGTCAGTCTGCAGCCCCCCTTCCCGCTTGGGGCCACAGCAGCTCCGAGGAGCCCACACGGGCTCTGACCTGCAGAGGCACAGCCGAGGCCCTGCTGCTCTGTACTCTCGGCAACGCCCTGAGTTCTCGAGATGCAGCCTCTCCTCGGCAGCCGAAGACAATCAAGTGGGTTGAACTGCTTCATGTTTTCAAGACACGTTATAAAGCATTCTCGTGAAAAGTTTTTGCTCTGTCATTCCTGACCTTTTTGAAACGGTGCCCCAGTAAGTATTAATATTGATAAAAACCACATTATCTCTGCCATTCACTGCTGACATCCGGACCCAGGGTAACACAACACAGCTTCCCTGGTTCTTAGATAAATATGACAAAAGTAGAAATACCAAACTCTCTTTTTCATATGGAATGAGAACAAGTTATACGTTTTCTGGTAAGACTGACCCATTTCTTAAAATATGCCCTTTTAAAGTTTCTGATAAAATCCAGTAAGATGTAAAAGAAACCACATAAAACATTTCAGAAAATCAATTTAAAAATTGTAACTATGTGTGAGGGAAATATTTTTCTCTCAAGAGGTAAACACTGTGCATCTTTCCTTGACAGTACAAAATGAATTTTGCCATGTTCAGTTCTAAATAAAGAGAAATCCCAAAACCACACTCTAGATGGTCAGGCAAGTTTTCTCTGATAGGGAGTTCGAGTCTCAGTGCCACGAGTGGCCTCGCAGCAGCACAGTCGTGAGCCACAGGGCTGGGGAAGAGGAGCCTTCCCGCCCAGGGCAAAGCCGTCAGGAAGAGCAAACCCAGGACAACTGTAGCGCCAGGAAGGCCGGCACCAACTCCACACTGCAAAGAAGCACCGAGGGCCTCCGCTCAGTCTGCTAGCTCGACTGGGGTAAAGCGTTTCAAGATGGGGCTTGGAAGGCTGAGTGCTTGCGGTACTGGTACGTTCATTGGACGTTTACAGGTAACAACATTCTCTAAGAATTACAGGGTGGTAAAGCTGGGGCTCGCTCTCACTATCTGTCACCCAGTAAGAGTCAGAAAAAGTCTCAGTTTTATTTAACAACAAAAAAAAGGGATCATCACATCCATTCCTTATCTGCCACTATTGAATTCTATATGGTATGATATCTTAAGATACCTTAGAATTCCTACACATTGGACAAGGAGAAAACTTCCACCAAGAGTTGGCTGATAGCTAACTCTATGTTAGAACACAGACTGCCATATTTATCATTAACCTTTGACAATTACAAACTTAATTATTAAAGCTTTCCTGGAATATCAAGAGTTTGATTATACATGTGTTCACATTAAAACTAGTAACATAAAAATATGAAATCTAAATTTAATATATTAAGCTTTATTATTTTCTTTCACTGGATAATCACTACTTGATATTTCAAATACCCAGAATATTTTTCAAGATCTTCTATCAAAATATTGTTAATAAAAGGGATGATGAAATGAGTACCAGAGGAATTTTAAAGCTGATCTAATGCAAAGCAAATTAGAATTTTCTTTGAAATCTCACATTTGTATTTGGTTACATAAAACATGTAAAATAAAAATATCATTCTTCTCCAACCATCCAGTACACACAGTAAAATAACAACCATGCCTTGTTGGGAGAACGAGGTGGAAGACTTAACAAATGTAACAAAATATGGGTAACTTCGGTAGTTCCAGAATTTACACCAGAAAAATAATTTAATAACTTGAGAAAAGATTTACACACAATACTGTTCTCACAGTAAAGATTTTGAAACATTACAAATATCCATTAAATAGTAATATCATGATATGTATAAACAATAGATTATAAAGCCATTAAATTATAATTCAAATCTGTATTTATACAGTTACAGAGGATAATATCCATGACATATGAATGAAACAAAGGAAGTAGCAAAATATTATGATCAGTATGATTCTCTTTTATACAAAATTCTATACATGCATTTATACACACACGAGAAGTGAGAAAAGTTACTAATGAATAAGAGACATTAGCAAGAGCTAACAGTGGCAGTGGTCTTGGAGTGATGAGATTTGTGATTCTATTTCTGCCCTCATATATGCTGACTGCATGTTTTAGCAAGCATAATTCACTTTATTAAGAAGTTATTTTCAAAATAAAATGTTTTGTTTTTTAAAGAGATTCTGACATGAGATGAGAAGGGACAAGGAAATGGCTATACTTTTAAAGAAGAGCATTTTCTTCTAGCAAGGTCATGTGCATATTACCATTCTGTAGGGCCTGTGTACTCTGAAGACTTTGGGAGTCTTTATTGTTAATACAAAGTAATTCACACTCTCATTCTGTCATTTCCACAACGAGTAGCATTAATTTAAGAGGTGACTGGAAGAGGTTAAAGGTGTTCACTGCTGCTACAGAGGAATGTTTTTCCATGTGAAGCTCATAAACTAGTACTGGCTTTCTACCTATTGCACTGCTATCATTGGCATCAAAAGCGAACCAACTAAGAGACATTCATGTGTATCTGCTCTCTGTTATGAAATTTTGGTCAAAATACCAAGTTGCAGCTTAATTACAGGTTGAAGAGGTATGTGCTTATGAGTGTAATACATTCAACTGCCTTTCATTTTCGAGATATAATTGAACACACTTAGAAAATATAAAATTTAACAATTTAAAGCTCTGACAAATGATCTGAAAGAACATTCTACTTGATTCAGAGTATCACTGATACCATTAAACTGTCGTTTTCATGGCCCACATTTGTAAATATATTTACAATGCAAATAGTAAATCTGGATTTCTACAAAAGCACATTGATAACAAAATGAAAATATAAGGCAGTTTTATAAAATTAATCTCATATATATTGACCAAAGAATATTATGACATACTAAATATTCACCATGCTCAAGATAAAACAAGTTTAAAAAAAAGTTAATAATTGGTGATCAAGACAAGATTCATATAACACCAATATCATTATCATTTCAAAGTGTCTCAAACAGGAATTATCATAGAACATCAACAAAAGAATGAACTACTTATTTTCTGAGTTATTTTAATAAAAGAACAAACAAGACGTAACAAAATGTCTAGGTATGGAAAAACACTTTACATTTTTAGGATGACTTCTTGAAACATCAATAGAATTATATAAATATATATTGATATGATGATTTGAATGTTAACAAACTATGCTTGAGTTACAAATAATGGTCGTAATTATATAGTTCCTGAAATAATAAACTGAAATATTACATAAAAGTCTTCTTATCAGTGATAGAGTAAGTCATGGACAAAGGAAGTCAAATTATCTAGCAATCAAGAAAAAACCATATTCAACAGAGAAACATTTACTGTGACGCTGGGCTTCCATTCTATGCAGGCAACAAATTAAGTTGTGCTGGTCAAAAATTTCAGTATTAAAATGATCTGAGTTGATGTATGCTTCCAACAAGAAATGATGAAGATTGGTTTTAGGGTTCTTTCTATCACAATAACATATATACATGTAGATATATATACACACACATATACATATGCATATACATTCATATTGTTCTTTTTGAACTGCTCACTTTCCTTTAAAACTTAAATAATTAGTTAGGCCATAAAATAGTAAGAAAAACATGAATTTTCATTAAACACCACCACCAGAAAGCAAGCAGGAAAGATAAATGATCTCTACCACCAGAAAAGTTAGGGGATGGGGAGCAATGTGACTAAAGTTTTGCTTATTGGAAAATTCTGAGAATAAAAAAGTATTATAAGAACAAAGAAAATCACAGCTGAATTAAAACAGTAATAGAATACAAACTAATCAGCAGACTCAGAAGTCAGAAAGTATACAAAATTAGCGCAAGAATAACAAAATTACAATAGAAAAATGGTGTGTAGCATTGAGACCAAGTACTACATAAAGTAGACCAAATTCAGAAGTCACTCACACAACTTAGTTAATTTTATCTTTTGACTAAATGTACTTTGTGCACAGGTGATGTCACATGAATATTTTTATTTGACTTAAAAAATGTAGGGAAAGACCGTGTGTAGGTACCTCTGCGTACCTAAGAACATTCCTCTGACTCTCCTTAATGACAGAAAATCTTCCATTGTTACTAAAGTTACTGAAAGTCATGAGTAATCGAGGAAATGAGTGATTAAGTTAGACCATGATATTGCGAGCCAAAATTGAAGTGTAATCATTAAGTAATGGTATTGGTAGGCTTTGGCTAACAATCTAGTAAAGAGATCAAAGACAAAGATTTTTGTCAAGAATGGCAACACTGTTGAAATAGAACGTCAAAGTGACAAATGCACCTAAAACTAATTTGAATATGTAAATTCAGATTAAAAATTCATCCCAGTGCTACTTGCTGCATCTGGGCCCCTACGCATGCGCACACAAGAAATCTTTAGCTAACAGATGAACACTATACATTAATCCAAACAATTAAATTTGGGCACAGAGTTGAAGCATACATTACATGAGCACATTATCACCGTCTCTATCTAGAGACATGAACAGCAATGAGAACTCTTCAAACACTATTTTTGGTACCAATGTCCAACTTACTCTTTTTAATGTTCTCAGGTTATACAATTCTCAGCATAACAAGTAATATCTAATATAAATCGATGTTACATGACTTCAATTGCATGTGAGTTTAAATATTAAAATTTGAAGTGCCACATATTAGGAATAAAACACAAATTTTAAAAATTTATG